>NC_135182.1:14705508-15073008 GCF_041146795.1 Maylandia zebra | reverse complement strand
TTTCACAAAAAAAGCAGGATGGCCACGTCCAACGAATGAGAACAAATGTTTTTCTTTTCACTAAAAGACCCTTAAACGTGTAAGAAGGAGAAATTTGAGACCACACTATCAATCCTAAAGCTACTGCTCATCTCTCTTCACCTTTAGAGCCACAGCTGCCCCACAGAATCACACTCTGAGAGGAACTTCTTTTAAGTTTACATAAAACGTTAAATGGCCTGTTTGTGTATGAGCAGAGCAAGTGTCTCCAGGGTGAATTTGTGTCTTTAGGGGACCTGAATGGCTTGCCCGGTATGCTTGTGCAAGTTTTACTCTCTGAAATCGATGAGTCACTATAAAACATTGATGTCCCAGGGCAGAAAGGTTGTCTGTTCTCAGTAGCAAATCAGGCGGAATTAATTTTCGGAGGAGACACAAAGCATCTGTAATAAAACTTTTCAACAACACGACACTAGCATTGTGGTCCATTTAGTTTGTGTATACTTTACAACTTGTAACGTGCGAATTACAAAAATGACTAACTGTGTGAAAATGTATAATGTAGTGTTTAATATGCAAAGTAATTAAAAACATTGCTGGATTTGTGTTTTAGTTCCTTTAACACTGCATACCTGCAAACAAGTATTAAGCTCTACTGAAGAGGACTGAATCAACCTTTGTGTGTCAGTGTGTGGTGGCCTACATGAAATATATTAATGTAGCACAGGACTTTGTGGATGTAAGCTTTGTGATCAGTCATCCACAATCCCATTTGGTCATGGTGGTAGAAAAGCTCACTGGACTTTCCAGATGGATTATTCTGGGTGACTGACTGTAGGCAAACAGCAAATTAACGAATTACAGATGGAGCTGAGATTCTTGGATCACTGGGCTTTTTCTGTTCTGTCCCATTTGTAAGAAAAAATGTGCTGTTGGCACAATAGTAGCAAAGGTGAAAATGAGAAGAAATCAATGTACAAATGACTGCCATATGCTTTACAGGGACATTCACGAACATGAAAAGACTTTGTTAGAGCGTGTCCGTGCATGGACGCGCTCTCGTGCACGTTACGTTGCGAACCCTTGGTTTAACAAAATTAGCTCCCAAAGGTTTTTGTTTTAACCAACAAAGGCAGTCACGCTGAAAAAGAAAAGCAAAAAAAAAAAAAAAAGAAGGAAAGAGACTTGAAAAATACGAAGTCCCTGTGAGTCTCCCAACACTGCTAAGCTTCACTAGAGAAGTCTCAGTTCTCCGCTACAGCTGGCAGACTCCTATATGGTACTGCAGGAGATCACTATATATTACCATTGACCTTCCTCTGCAGCGTGGTCACCTTAGAGCCAGTTTCATTTCATTCCTAATTGTGCAATAACCAGTGTGTATGATTCTCTTATAAAGTCACCTCAGAGTATACAGAATTCACTTCCCGATCTGACCATTTCCCACATGAGAGAAGCTGTATGGGGAGCTTGTCTGTGTCATCCAGAGGAAGCTAATAAAAGCATCCAAAACCACTTCATGCTCCCCCGCTGTGCACCAGTGTTATGCTCTCTAAAAGCCCTGCCTCTGGCAAAGCTGAAATACTTCAACATCAAAGCAACAGGAGTGCGCATTCTGTCCAGCAAATAAGGCCAGACAGGTTCCTACATCATTGTCACTGGCACAGTCAAATGGCTATCATCGCAAAAAGTGAAAACAATTGGCCTCTTGTGGCCAAGTAGGAAGTCGAGTTTTTCTGACTAAGCAGCTCTCTAAGCGAGACAATGTGATGATGCAACATGGCAGTGACCAAGCTGTTCGAAGCAGGGCTCCAGCTGCGAGGCCTCAATAACCCATATCTTTGTTAAATAAGAAGAAAGAGGAAATTAAAAGTGCCCGCCTGTCAGTTCCCTGCTTGTTTGAAGAATATACGAGCCATTAGAAACTACATTCAGCGATTTATTACCTATTAGGTACAGCATTGTTTAAAAAAATGCATTGCTGATTCCTAGTTTCACCTCCTGTCTGCTCTCTCAGCAGGTGTTTATGCGTAGTGGGTTACACATGTATGCTCACGTGCAGGAGGAGCTACTCACACACTTCAGGTTTTTTTTACTTAACATCCCTTAACTAAAGCACCACCTCCACACAATATCATATTGTTTTGCCTCAAACTTTATTTACTATTTAAAAAGCACCCTAATTAAGACTGTCTTTTCATTCTCCCAGCACAGGATTTATGGAGGCTGATTGAATAATGTGTTTCACACTAAGAGATACAGTTAAGCATTCAGGGAATATGAAGAGTACTTGAAATGAACAAGGAGGATTTTTATTGGTGTATTGTTTGCAGAACGAACAGAAAGTGAAGATGCTAAGGTGAGGGGAGAAGAGAGTCAGAGGTAACCACAATGTTTAATCGTCTCCCTTGTGTGTGACAGAGCAGGAAAAAAAATGAGAACACTATAAAATTCTTGTGTTTATAAATTAAGTTCTCAGATACAGAAAAACATAATTCATCCGCAAATTCTTGAACCACACAGAAATAAATATTTTAAACGGGACTTGCTTCACTGTTGAACTGACAACACTTACTTCGTTTGTAGATCTAATTAAATTAAGCAGAAGTAATTACACTGACAAAGCAGGTAGTGTATGGGCAAAACTAGTGCAACAAATGTAGTCACTCTTTCCCACCTCTCACTTGCATGAGCACAAAAATAAAATACCACCACACACACACACACGTGTGCAGCCTGCCCAATCCACTTTCCTCGCGTTCCTTAGGGATGTGTGACACATATGGTGTGCCGAACTCTGCTGTGTTACAGTTTGAGATATGACTGTT
Organism: Maylandia zebra; assembly: GCF_041146795.1. Lineage (NCBI taxonomy): Eukaryota > Metazoa > Chordata > Actinopteri > Cichliformes > Cichlidae > Maylandia > Maylandia zebra. Next base: position 15,070,201 of record NC_135182.1, on the reverse strand, counting down.
TCAGCGCTACACAGATGCTCTGTGTCAAACTAACTTGGACTTGAAGCAAAGACTAACAAGGCAGAGCTCAATCCATTTTGATAATCTTTAAATGAAACATTGAGTTATACAACAAAGGCAACTAGGTAAAGCCTAATAAAATGACTATATCGAATACAGGAGGAGGGAATTTTGTTTGTGTGCAAACTTTATCCATCCTTCTGTAAAACCCATGCAAGTGTGCCCTTCAACGCACTCATGTTTATTTGAACTTACTCGTAAAGAGGACAGGCAGCTACTACTGGCAAGAAAAAGTTAGTATAGAGTTATGCAAGTGCTTCTGTGATGTGAAAAGTTTAAATGAGTATGAGTAAAATGGAGGGCACATAAAAAGTGCGTGTGCATGCCTGTGCTTACTTAATACGTTTCTGCTGAACTGTTGTTGAAACCTTGATCGGGTATGAAGTAGAAAGGGACAAAGATAAAGAAAAACAAATAATGAAAACACCAAGATCGAGGAGAATTGAGCGGAAGAGGTAAAAGTAGGAGATGGCGAAAATAAAGAGGGTAGAAAGAAGACACACTTGATGAAGAGACTGCCAAGATGCTGGTTTCAGTCATGCAGTACTGCTGATGAAGTATCAACACACCAGAAATCTATGTGGGTGTCGCTTAGCATAGTCTGCTTTGTGCCCCCCTCTCAGCTCACATTCCTGCTCTTTTCATCTCTGTCTGATCTTCTGCGCTCTTAACCTCTGTCGCTGTAGCACGCCGTTATTTTCCTTTATTCCACCTCACTAAGGAGCGTGGCCCTTTCTTCCCCCACTGTCATCTTTTCATCCATTTGTCACTGTCCCACAATTGGCCCCCACCCCCACTCTTTTTACCCTTTCAGAAAGCCTTGTCAGTTCTTTTCTTAGCTCCTCTGCACTCAACTCAGCTTGTGCCTGTACCTCTGCCTTTCCCCGGCAGCATGTATAGGACCTGCGTGCCTGTGCAGTGTATCTTGGATGATATCAGTGTGAACTTTAACGTTTCCCAATGGGTAAGAGTACACTGTACTGTTCTTCTATTAGGGCGCGGCTCACAGACAGTGTTTATGTATTCAATATTGCAAGTCAGCGCGTACGTCTGCCAGTATGCAACCTAAGCACGCACTAATTAACACACAGAAACACACGCACATGCACACACAACTGCCTATGTACCTCAAATGCTACATACACCTTCCTGCTAGCCTCAGATAACAAAACCCAGTGGGTGACCTGTGATAAAGGAGCCATTTTTATTAAATGACAGAGCAAAATGTACAAAATACACCTGTGTGGAGCTTATGCAGATAGGCAGAGGAGGGATTCAACAAGGGAGACATGTGACAACACAAAGAGAGAGAGATGAAACATTGTCAGCCAAGACAGATACTGACCATCAAAATATCCGGCAGCTTCTCCTGGTAGGCAGTGACAGAGGATTAGCTTCTAATCAGTGGCGATCTCTGTGGGTGATTCAGAGGGAAACCCTAGTGGTCTGGTATCCATTCTGTTATTCTGTTAGAGCAGAAGGACAAGGCTAACCCAGTCAACTGCAGGGGAGGGCCAGTGCAGGTGGATATACACCTGAGGGACAGGATTAACACAGTCCTGGCACATTACAAGCAGCATGCACAGAGCAAAATCCCAATGGAAGGATGCATTTTTGCCACGCAGTACACCAACCTCAGGTCTGTCCAGGTGTGTAAACACATTGGTAGTGCCATCAGGCTACCTGCGATGACACATACAGACCTGAGATTTACATGAAGTAACAGAGGAACAGACAGGCAGCCTGCAGGGTCACCTCGCTGCCATCTGCTTCATCAACTCCCTTTGACCCATCTCCACGGCATACTCGGCAGCTCCCACAATCTACTGTTGCCCCTAATCTGTGTATTTTAACACAGCCACAAATGTGCACAGTTACTGCATAGCACCCTGCTTCAAAAAAATTTGCGAGGTCGCATTACATATAAATATAGACATAATTTAATTCATTTTTGCAAATCATTTAAATCTTATATTTAACTAAAAACTGTTCAATTGAGAAAGTACACATTTTTACAGTTGGTACGGGTGAAATAAGTCACTGAAAATGTTGTGTAATAACAATATTCATGTGGTTTTGTGGTCAGTTAATTTAAGGTGAAGAGGTTACTTGGAACCATTCAGCAGTCCTGTATTTTCAATAAACTTTGCTTAAATGGACACGACCCTCATGTTTTTATTTGTTGAACTTTATTCTTGCCTGTTACATCAGTTATGCTGGCTCCATAGTATAGTGCTTTACACATTTCCCTAACATATGAAAGGTGCCCTGTTTGAGACCAGGAGGAAAGTCAAACACCTTTGGGGTTGCGTCAGGAAGGACATCTGGTGTAAAAATCTGCCAAATCAAATATGTAGAGCTATCAGCTGTGCTGAAAGAAGCTTCTTGCAGTATTATTTAGTCATCTAAATTTGTGGCAAAAATAAAAAGACAGGAGGCAGAGCTGAAGATGTTAAAATTTTCATTGGGAGTGGCCAGAATAGAAACAATTAGAAACAGGAATGTCAGACTGACGCTCAGGTCGAGAACTTTGGAGCCAGTTAGAGAAGCAAGGCTGAGATGGTTTGGACATGTGCTGAAGAGTTAAAGTGGATGTACTGGACAAAGGGTGCTGAACACAGAGCTGCCAGGCAGGAGGAAAAGCAGAAGGCCACAGACAAGATTAGAGAGGTGTAGTAAAGGACATGCAAAGGGTTGGTGTGACAGAGAAGGATGTTAGGAATAGGGTCAGATGGAGGCAGACAGTCCACTGTGGTGAAAACCTCTAAAAAGAGCAGATGAAAGAAAAAGAGGACTCAGCCATCTAAATTTTTTAGTGCTAGTTGCCCAGTTTTAAAGACATTTGCTGAGATGTTGCCATCTTTTGAGTATAATGGAAACTTGTAGTGCTCAATGCACTAAAGTAATACAAATAAATGATACCCATAACGAAAAAAGAAACAAAACTAACAAAAAAGCCTTTTAGTTGGCAGTTTCTTGTAGGTACTATTTTATTTGAAACTACACTCATCAAATCTATCACTCTTACTCACAGGAATGGAACTTTTGTCTGCTAGTGATGAACGGCCCATGCAGGTGACAACATGATGAGATATAAACATTAAGGGCCTCTTCATCAGCTTAGCTGTAACGCTAGATAGCTGCTATTTCTGACTGGGACACCAGCAGGCTGGTCATCTGGCCATCTGGTTTCATTATATTCAAAAGAAGAACATGTCTACAGCCAGGCCAAATTTACTAGCAGTCTGTGCCAAGACAAAAGCCTATTATATCAACAAAAAACTATTCTCTTCACAGTGTCCGTTTTAAAAATGAAAGGCCAGGACATTTCAGCAGCTGGCCTTATTGTAATTTCCCTTCAGAGTGCAAAAGTTTCAGAGAAGCATATTTGAAAGAATGAATGTTAATTTATTTGGAGTTTATTGGAACGAATGCCTAATTAGTGTGGGTGAACGGCAAAAAGGGTGTGTTCCATAACTCTTCTGTTTAGAGTTTACCTTGACATATTGCTGCTCCTCAGAAACACTGGTATTTTGACAAAATGTCCACATTGTTCTGGTCATTTGACACACAGAATCAGGTTTCTCTGTTGGAACAGTTTGTAATGATGCTGTGATCCACCTTCACTGTCCAGAGCATGGCTGTCTCCACCTACAAGACCACACACAGTCCAATTTCTAACAGAAGAGTTTGCCTTTATATCAAAAAATATTGATTCTTCTCCAGCTGCCTCACACTGCCACACTGTTTCCAGACAGAAAGGTTTCACAGACGTGTGAAACCTGTGCTTACATTGTATTATTTTAGTTAGCAAGAGTACTCTGCCTGTTTTTCACCTGCTGATTTGCACTGGTCTCAGTCAAACTGACTTTGATTATAAATTTGCACATTGTAAATCTGACTCCAAATCTCTTGTCTATTGCAATGACAGGTTTGTCTCCATGGGTTTTTGTGAGCTGGTCGTATTTTTTTAGAACCAAGTTTCAATTTACTTTCCAACCAAAAGCAACGTTTTTCTTAACTAATGCCAGTTGATTTCCTATTGTCACAGCTGCCGTAAATTCATGGGTTACTGTCAAGATATAATTTAAAATAGTGTGTACGCAGCAACCCGATGATGTAGTTCGCTATAGACTTGGCATATTAAAGTCGCATGTTTGTTGTTCACACACTGTTCAAGTGATAAGAAAAGACAAGTGGAGATGAGTAGAAGGCAAAAACTCAAATCAAAAACATGAATATTTAATTCCAACCTGTCCATATGTTTATTTGATAGTGTCCCTTTGATGAAAGTCCACATTGTTATTCATCCTGACAGAAGTGTTTGTCAGCAGAACCAATTGTCTCAGAGGACTAAGTGATTTTTACATCTCTCTCCGAGTGCTCAACTATTTATCAGCATCCTGTTCTTTCTTGATAGGGCAGGCATGCAAAATTGATTCTGCTTAGGTGGAAACAGGTGATGATGTTAGACTAGCTGATGAGTACATGCGGACAAAGGGGAGAGAAGCTGAGCAGCTGGAAGGGGAGAGAGAGACAACTTGCCAGGCTCTCAGATTCTTTTGACTCTGCACACCACACAACTTAAAAGGACTATGTCTCTGAAAAATTGCTTGACACACAGAACAGCAGCAGAGCAACATCCCAAAATATGCCAAGGTACTATTCCCATGGAATACTGAATACTTTGTTGATAGAACTGATGATTCTTACCACACATCTGTCTTCTTCCTTTTTTCTATTATACTGCAGAGAGGTTTCAAAATGTAACACCTACATGCCAAGAGATGTTTGCTGAAGTAAAACTGATTTAAAGGAACAGTCCTCCTAAGAGGAATGATAGCATGGGTTGTTGCAATAAGTCCCCTCCAAAAGCAACTACATATACAGTACTTCCTCAACTATCTAGTGTTTGTCAGCTAATCACATGGCAGTAACTCAATGCCAGTGTTGGGGGTGTAACGGAATACATGTACCGCCGTTACGTATTTAAAATACAAAATATGAGTAACTGTATTCCGTTACAGTTACCGTTTAAAAAGGTGGTATTCAGAATACAGTTACTTTGTTGAAATAAATGGATTACACGGCGGTATTTTCCTGTTTCATATTGTCACGGGTCAGGACTGTTTGGGTTTTGTTTGACAGCTATGTTCTGTTGTTGCAGGCGGCAGCGTTACGGTTGCCGTGGTTGCAGGGTGACGCTGTGTTTCCTGGGTGAGAGAGCACCTTTTTGTTGTTGTTGTTGTTGTGCTAAGCTAATAGGCAGAATGCTACAGGCATAGCCCTAAAGAATGGGCAGTGTAGTCCGTGCTGCAGGGAGAATGGACTGCCATACCCGTTATGTGTCTGTGAGCACGAGGAGGGAGAAAAGTAGAGTGGAAAACTACGAATTGTCATCGAGCTGAAACGGGAGCTGGAAGCATGTAAATATAATAATAACCACTGCAGCCAAGAAGAGTGCCTGAGAGCCCAGTTGTAAGTGAGCTATTAAGACTCGACTGTACACTGTGTTCGTGTTTTCCTCCGAAACAATAAGTTCCGTTGGAGCAGCCTTTCAACGCCTCTCTCTGTCTCTCGCTAGCAAACTTGACCCAGACAACAAAGTAAAGCTATTTTTCGGCTACGAGCCCAACACGGAACCCGACGTATTGACCAGAGGTCCCTTTACTACGGTTCGGAGCCGTGGACCTTCAGTAATAGTAATAAATCACATTCATGTAGTTGTAAAAAGCATGATAATATATTAAGTAATCCAAAGTATTCAGAATACGTTACTCTCATTGAGTAACATAACGGAATATTTTACAAAATACATTTTGGGCCATGTATTCTGTAATCTGTAGTGGAATACATTTTAAAAGTAACCTTCCCAACACTGCTCAATGCATTTAGGCATGTAGATATGGTCAAGATGACCTGCTGACTGGAAAAAATGCTGCCCGGTCTGACGAGTTCCATTTTCTGCGGTGACATTCGGATGGTAGGGTCTTAATTTGACATAAACAACATGAAAACACCCATCCTGCCTGGTATCAACAGCGCGGGCTGATAGACTAGTGGTGTTGTTTTCCTGGCAAAGTTTGGGCTCATTTATACCAATTAAGAATCATTTAGACTCCACAGCCTACCTGAGTATTGTTTTTGATCTAGACCATCCGTTTATTGACCACAGTGTACCCATCTTCTGTTTGCTATTTCCAGCACAATAATGCACCATTTCACAAAGCTCAAATTAATTCGAACTGCCGTCTTGAATATGACAATGAGTTCGTAAATGACCTCCACAGTCTCCAGGTGCCACTGCAACATAGCACCTTTGGTATATGCTAGAGTGACTGACTGACTTCTATGATGCATGTGCTGCAAGTTTGTTTATAGGACATTCAAGACTGCCAATGTGCTCATATGTCACTGCCTGATCTGCACTTCATACCTACAGTATGTTCTGTGCATGTGCAAAAATGCATGCACTTCTGGTCATTTTTAGTCTTTGTATTTCCAATTTAGCATTGATGTTAATGTCATCTGACATCTGTGCTTAATGTAAGTAATGTGGAGGCTATATAGTTTTGTTTGCTTCTGCAAAGAGGTCTTCTACACTTACCTACGTGTTTACTAGCAGGACACACAATTGAAAGTGTTGAGTCTGTGTTTCCACAGGCCCCGCTAGTTTAGAGACTCATTCCTCATGAAGAACGAAAACAAGACAGAACATCTTCAACCGGTCTTTTACTCGCTAACGAGGAAAGGCTTGGTCAGAACCAGGTGGTGGAGCTTAATACTCCTCACCTGTCTCTAGTCCAAGTCCTTCAAAGAGCAGCTCCCCTTGTAGCTATTTATTCCCATGACAGTTACAGTTCACACAATACAACACAAGCACCTCCCACCGTAAACCCCTCCTCGGTTACAAAAGACAAGGCACTGTGAGTGTGTGAGTGTGGGCTCGTCTAATGCCGAACAAACTCCCTCTCCATGATGTTTGAGTCACTGTGGAGTGGCTGTGCCAGATTCTAATTAGAGCTTCATCAGTTTCATCTGTGTTCACAAGCACAAGATGTGCACATAGATGCACTTTCAATACGGCTGAACATATATTAACATGGACACACAGACAAAAGCTGAAAACTCACAGTGGCTTGGCATTTATACAGTAAACACACAAACTGTTACACAAACACTCCGACTGGAGAGCGCCAATCATTACCATGACACATCTGATGGTCTAAACTGTTTCTGAGCTATGTTTCACCAGCTGACACAAATAAAAACACCCATATAATACAGTGCAAATCATGTATTTGCTTGCTTCCTCTTATTCCAAAAGCCCAATAAAGGTCTCCTCGCCTAGCCTTCTAAGACATATGGGATCATTAGCCCCCCACCACCCACTCTATTGTTTGTCATGTCTACATCCACAGGTGATTTTTATACCTTTCCTTTTCACTCATTCGCTCGTCTGTCTGCCACTCACTCAATGTCTCTAACCATCTCCCTCTACATAGATTTATATCTATAGGTTTTCAACTCCAGCACAATCTTACAACTTTAACAAGTGCTTCATCACTCTTGTCAGAAGTAGTTACAGGAGTCATGACACACACTTCCCTAGACAGGAGGAATTGATGGGAAGCCATTAGACTCTGCTGATCCTAGAGTGAACAGAAAGGCCTACATCACGGCATTCATCTGCTCCTTGACATTGGAAGCATGGCCAGCAGTGGCTGTTTAGACAATAATCGAATGCAGCATTTCTTTACAGGCATCGCTTTACGTGTTTTTAGTGTTTTGAGCAGTTGTTAAAGGAGCAAATGTTAATGATAAACTTAACAGCTGTGACTGCATCAACATCTGCCCACAGTTTTAATTTACCATCAGAAAATCTGCCAAAAGGCATGCAGACTCTAAAATTTGTTAATGGAGTTCTGTCATTAATGGCATTATTAGGTGATGCATATGGCTGCGTAAACACCAGAATGGATCTATAGCTTTATTGTTGGTAGTGTTACAGTTTTAGCTGTGCGCCTGTTTGTAGTAGTGTTGAAATGTGTTAACAGAGCTCCTGCTGTCCTGCCGGCACTGGTGACCATCTGGACAGAATCCATCACTTCGTTCTGTACTTCCTTTGTGGCCCTGACTCCTAATTTGTCATTATGGCACCGCGGTTGTGAGACCACGAATCGGAGAGGCAACTGTACCAAAGGATTTTGTCTCCTATACATAAAATACTTAATTTTGTTATTGCATATCATTCTTTTCCATGTGAAAAGAATATACTTTGCAATAAACAAAGTTATAAAACCTAATCTAATGTTTGTTGATATGTAGTATCTTTTATAAGGGAAACTATTTCTCATAAAAGTACAGTATTTATGAAGTACACTGTTACGTTACTTTAAAGAAATATTGTATCAATATTTTTAATAATATCATTTAATGTGTTTTAATAAGCCATGTGGCTTTGCGGCAGTTGATGACTGTCTTTATAGTTTCGCCCTTAGAATATTATTGGTACAATGACAGGGAAGGAACATCTGTTGCACGCTGTCATGTTGGCGTGCTATTTGGATGAATTATGGCACAGGGTCACTGTTCTTGAACTTCCATTCATAAAAACGTCTGAGCAGTCTTCTGCACTCAGTGCTCTACATAATGTTTCACCATCTGAATCCGGGTTGAATTAGGTCACTTGTCAGGCAACAAGTCTATATGTTATTCCAAAACAAAACATTTAAGCTACAGCTGAAAAATTACAGAACTTTACTGCAGAGCTGTTTAAAAAAGTGGTGTGGTAACCCTAATGAGACTCGGAAAAGGTGTCTTTAATTTAGTCCTCTTTGCAGTCTTCAGTAACCGAACACAAACGAAGCTAAAATGACTGAGGCTGTTCTGTGAACATCACTGAAAATTCCAATTAGAAGGCTAGGATCAAAATTTGTGATATTGAGCCCTACTCCCAGCCTTTGTATCTCTAATGAAATCTCGCAAGCTGTGCTCTTGATCTTTTGCAATTAAAGCCAAACTATGTAACATTCTGTTGTGATTTTTTTCCACAAAAACAACATTTTTATTCCAAGAAATAAAAAGGATGCATCATTCATCGTGAGGTTTATTGGTATGTTTTCTAAAATTGGCTGGATAAAACAGCATGTAGCAGCTGAAAGAAAGCATGATGTGTGTCATCAGAAGACTTCAGTTATATTTTACAACCAGTGAGAACACAACTCCATAACAGACACCAGCAAACACACTGTAAATAATGCTGTTAGTTTCCTGACCTTTTATGGCTTTCCTTATTTTCTGTCATATATAAAATATCACAAAGGTGGACTGTCATATTAAACATCTCCAACAAGTCGTTATGAGCCAAATGATGGATCTAAATGCTTTTCTTTATTTTGTCATAATCTGGTCCTCCCAAAAAATAGACTTAAAGTTAGAGGAGCTAAAACACTTGGTTTCAGACAAATGATGGGCCTGCACTAAGGCCCAGTATAAATATATAGGGATTATTTTAGACTTCGAATTATGCAAAGCTAGTACAGGGTACACAAATAAATATATGGAGTCAGAAAAAAAGCATTAAAATACCCATTTAAGGTTTTGCCCCACTGAAGGAAGTTAGTACAGTAGGTTGTGTTACAGCTCGCCTGTTAGGCTACATCATAATGCTGGTTTACATAAGGCATTTTTTTATTTTGTTGCATGCATGACTGATGTTCCTTTCCACACTGTTTCATGGAACCCAACTGAATTCCACAGTGTGCGATTATCATGCTAAGGCTGCTGTTGTTGCTGTTCATAAAAGGTAAGTCTAAAGGTAAGTAATTGCTAATGCAAATATCAAACACTACATGCATTCCCAAACGCATACAAACAACCAAGTGCATACATGCACTACATCAAGAGTCACCCTCCTGTCAGCATTTTTACACTGAATTCAAAGCTAATAAAGGTAGAAGTGCTGATTGAGTGCTTTGACCTCCCTGGAGTTGGTGGAGGTTAAACGGTTGCAAACTGGAGTCTTTTTCTCTGCTTTTAAAGACCTGACATGTTCCCTGCAGGATGTCTGATGCTCTCTGACCACAAATCAACCATCAATTACAATCCAACAAAAACTCATGCACACACCATTACCAACACCACAGTGCTAAAAATCTGGGACAATATATTTGTGCAAAGCCAGAGGGTAACGTTAACAGAAGCTTAACAAGGCATACTGTTAAGCAGAAAGTAGAACAAGAGAAAGACAAATATGTGTGCAAATGGGAGTCGTGGGCTTGACATGTGAGCAAAGGAGACTGCAAGCATGTTTGAAGAGCTACTCATCTCTACAGTCCTTCAACAAATGCATTTATTAGCAAGAAAAAGCTCTGAAGACTTAAAACACGAGTGGCAATTGCATTTAGCTGTTTAATTCTATGGCCTCGTATGGCCTTACTTCGAGATTAAAGGACCTTTTTTGTCCACTCAGAATAACTTGTTACAACATAGCTGGAACCAAGGTGCCACCTTATCACTTACAAAGGCAACACTGTTGGCGAATGTCTAAAAAGGAGGACGGTTGGCAGCTTGTTGGCGGGCAGTCACTATAGAGGATAAATGATTCTCTGACATTCAAATACAAAAAAGGAAAAATCTATTGGTGAATGCAACACTTTATACCAACTATATATACATATATACAAAGAGGGAAGGGAAGAGGGAAACACAACCAGTCATTCAGAAGCACATGTGGGGATTTTGAGCTGAACACTTACTGAATATTGTCTTTAATACTGAGGCTTTCAGAACTTTTATCAGTGTTTATTTAGGCATTATTATAGTACATAAATACAGATTTTAAGACCACATTTTTAGGGTTTTTCATCTTACCTCATCGAAAAATATTAAAAGCCAAATTACCCTCCTTTTTTGTATATATAATTCACAAAACTCTTGTGTCAAAGACAACAAATTATTCAGCTTTGATAAAAGGGAATAATCTGGCAGCCACTCCATACAGTGACATCTCCTAGAGAAGCACAGTCGACATCACATTCCCTAAAAATGAGGCGACATGAGATATCGATAGCTGCATTATTTGCATTTTGAATATGCCCACCTTCAAAGCATAGCAACAGAGGGGAACACTGAGGATTTGACAGTAATGACTAATCATGGACCAGTGATACAAAGTGGGCCTCTTCACAGGGAGCCTTTGATGCAGGTGAATCACATCCTAAACATACTTATTAGCAAGAGTGAGGGAGGAAGGGTGAGGTGGGGAGAGAAAAATTTGTTCCGCACGTTAGCTGGCATGCTTGGGTGCACGAGAACAGAAGGTTGGCATAATGAATTTTGGCGTGCAAGCGGCTGTTAATGAAATAAAGAACCCCACCCCAACAGAGGCGTGAATGTGTGTGTGTGGGTGCCTGAGACTCTATTCATGTTTGTAAAAAGTGAGGGCTGGTGAGAGCTGTGTGAGTTTACTACAGAGGAGAAGATGAAGAGGGAGGTAGAAGAGTGAATGAGCAAAGTTTACTACTATACAGAACATAGAGGGGCAGGTTGTTGGACTCGTGTGGGCTGTGTAAAGAAAAAAATCTGCATCAACATTCACGTACAAGTACTGTGGCTCAGGGCCTGCGGTGTGTTGCCTCACAACAAGCTGGTCCTGGGTTCAAAACCCAGGCAGGCCCTCTTTGTGAAGTTTGTGAATGTTCTTGAGGCTACCTATTATAAAACAATATAGTGCTGAAGCAATATCATGATGCAAGCACTGAATGTGGATGTGTGCAACAATGTGAAGGCGCTGAAGTTGCAAACACAAACAAGTGATGACAGGTGGATGAAAGGAAGACACTGGCTGATCACATATGGCAGTTTTTATAGCCTGGAAGAGCCAGAGGTGAGCTGCTTTAGCTTAGGGCGCTAACATGTCAGTGAATTTCCCTACAATATATGCTAGAATGGCCTTCCAGACAGTGGGAGGATTGTCACCGGGGAGCAAAAGTATCATAACGTACCTGGTTTGAAGTGGCTCAGTTTATGAATCAAAGATTTTTGCTGAAACAGCATAAAATATATCCTATTCAAACCGGCCCATTTTCATTCCAGGCCATCAAACACTACGGTTTTGTCAAAGCTGTTAGCCACTCTGATATGCACAGGGTTTGCTTAGTAGTACTGAGAGCGGGTCTGTCATTCTCATTTTGTCACACACAGCTTGTAAAGGACCACTTTGCGCCACACTTAAATGCACGAGATAAGCATTATATATTTCAGCATGCAGGGTTCATGTATTCTAACCCAAACCATGATCTTCTTCTCTTTATGCAGTAAAAAGTTAGTGCACACAAGAAATTAATGAGTGAAAACAAAGTAAAACACAAAGATTCAACAACAGAATATTAATCCCAGTGTCCCCAAGCTAGAGACTTGCTCAAGTGTGCAAACTACACCACCCCCGCCGTTCTAACCACCTGATGTCGCTGAATATTGCAGCATAGCTGTTTAAATAGTTAAGATATATTTAGGATATTGTAGTTTTATATTCATGTGGCATATAGTGCGTTCTCAGTAGGCCAGGTGGTGGTGGCTCTGATGTGATTTTGAAACTCTCTGAAGATAGTCTGTCCCCACCCTCTCAACACGGGTTCTCTAATTGAGTGTTAATTTGGTGCTAATTATGTAACATGTTATCCCAGTGAGACGCCCCAGATGCCACGAGACGAAGGCGTGTGGAAGAGTGTGTAGAACTGCAAAGCAAAGCATTTAGGGAGACGCGATATGATGCCGGTTCTGCATCTGCTTCGTGAACTCAGTAAATCACAATGCTGGAAAAAAGAAAACAAATACACACACTCATACATCCCACATAAGGAAGCATTCAATCAATCCAGTAGTGAAAAGTGTGCTCTTCAAAAAGGCCATCCTCACACGAACTGCAGCTGCTTGTTAAACAAATATTCTTCTCTCTACAAGCGAGTGTTTGAATAAATCATTCAACAAACATTTCCCTGTGAAAATGTGGACCTTTAAACACTTTTTCTTTTCTTTCACTATGAAAGTAATAAACACTGATTCTGGGCTATTTTTTTGAGTGGTCGGGCCCGGGGTTGCGCTTTTCTCCCTCTGTTCTGTTTGCTCTTCAGCATACAGTAAATATAACATGATTAGGAAGAAGATCTCTCTGGTCTTTTATTCATCAAAGTTGGAGAGCTTCATGCAACATATACCACTGAATATTCTGCAGGGGCGCCGATGGAGGCTGTTATGATTTAGGAATATGTGTGTAGTGCTTGCTTATTACATGAGAATGTGAAGGTATGCACTTGACTGTGAGCCTGCTGCTTTGATCAAAGGATAATGCTCTCATATTTTAACCAGCTCTGGGGAAAGACCAAAAACATCTATACATTTCTCAGTGCTTATAAAATAGTCTGCCTTACACTCTACTGTCTAAATCTCTACAGAACTAAATCTTAAAGAGAGGTAATTTTAGATCTAGTCAATTTAGTTTATTGTAAACATTCTTTGAACAACATTAACTGTTATATTTACAGGAAACTAATTTAGGAAAAGAAAAATACATGTTTAATATGGTATTGAATTTTTAATCTATTTTGAGGACTGTTAGTGTAATTGACTCAAACTAAGCTATGTTGTGGTAAATCAATTGAGGTCAACTAGAGATGTACTGTACTTTTTATAACTATTCCCAGTTTCTTATTAATGATTTTCTTGCAGTAAGAACAAGGATTTATCCTCTAGTGGGCTTTTTCGGTTTTTTTGTACAGTCTATTGATGCAGTCGCATATGGAACTCGCCCAGATACACTATTACTAAACTCCACTAATGATGCTATGCATCTTAACTCAGTGTTATTGTCACGGTCCGGGGCAGCGGCCGTGTGGAGAGTGGAAGGAGGACTCAAAGCGCAGCACTTATTCAGGTGTGAGGGTGATTTATTGATAATAACAAACATAAAGAGGAGATGGCAAAACAGAACTACGGATGAACTAAACTGGGTGAAACTACACAAAGGAGTGGCAAACCTGAACACGAAGGGAGAACAGCAGGGAGAGCACGCAGAGGATTTCACAGGGTAGATGCAGAGTACGCAGGGTAACACAGAGGATGAACACAGGTAGGAACACAGACGACGCGACGAGGAGCAGAGGAAATCACACGCTATAAATACACAAAGAGACACTGGGAAATCACACACAGATGGGGGAAACAGCTGGACCTGATTAACCTGACGAGACAGGGGAACACTAACACCAGGGACCAACAGAGGGAGCACAAACCCAGAACCCAGTGTCTAAAATCCCAAACACAAACCATCCCAAAACAGCCATGAATAATAATGAAAGTAATAACAATAAGTACATAAACATAAAGTCACTGAGTCATGGTCGCAGGACCATGACAGTACCCCCCCCCCCCCTCAAGGGCTGGCCCCCGACAGCCACAGAAACACACCACCAGATCCGGGCGGGCGGCAGGGGGCCCAGGACGGAGGGACCGGACCACGACCACGGACGGAGGCCCCAGAGTCCCAAAACAAAGATGAACACAAAACCCACAGGGGAGCAGAGTCCAAAGCACAGTTCAGGAGGCCGTCCACGAAGAAGGCAGCGGCGGCGCGTAAAGAGTTCAGGAGGCCGGCCGTGCGGAAGGCAACGGCGGCGCGTAAAGAGTTCAGGAGGCCGGCCGTGCGGAAGGCAGCGGCGGCCACACAGGCGATGGCGGTCCGGGGGCCGGCCGTGCGGAAGGCAACGGCGGCCACACAGGCGACGGCGCTCGGCCAGTAGCCTAGCCAGCGGTCCAGAAAACGGCCGTTTAGCTCCAGACCCAAACGAGGCTGGGCCAGGCGAGGCTGAGGGCACGGAAGCCGGGACCGCAGCAGGCGGAGATGATGATGCAGACACAAAGGCTGGACCAGACGAGGGTGCAGACACGGAGGCTGGACCAGACGAGGGTGCAGACACGGAGGCTGGACCAGACGAAGATGAAGCCGGACCAGACGAAGATGAAACCGGGCCAGGCGAAGATGAAACCGGGCCAGGCGAGGATGAAACCGGGCCAGGCGAGGATGAAACCGGGCCAGGCGATGAAGAAGCTGCAGCTGAAGCTGGGCCAGGCGAAGCTGACGCTGTAGCTGAAGCTGGGCCAGGTGAGGATGAAGCTGGACCAGAATCAGGCGAGGATGAAGCCGGGCCAGGCGTGGATGAAGCCGGGCCAGGCGTGGATGAAGCTGTAGCTGAAGCTGGGCTAGGCGAAGCAGACGCTGAAGCTGAAGCTGGGCCAGGTGAGGATGAAGCTGGACCAGAACCAGGCGAGGCTGAAGCTTCAGGCTGAGGCGTGGCAGTAGCAGGTGGTAGCACTGCAGGTGATGATACTGCAGGAGGCGGCGCTGCAGCCACAGGTGGAGAAGCAGCCACAGGTGGAGAAGCAGCCACAGGTGGCCGGACGGGATCCTCGGGCCCCCCAGCAGGCGAAGCAGGAGGCTGGACGGGCTCCTCGGGCCCCCCAGCAGGCAAAGCAGGAGGCTGGACGGGCTCCTCGGGCCCCCCAGCGAAAACAGCCGCAGAACCAGTGGGCACCGGGGCCCCCGGCACACATGAAACAAAGCCAGTAGGCACGTGGGCCTCTGGCACACATGAAACAAAACCAGCAGGCACGTGGGCCTCTGGCACACGTGAAACAAAACCAGCAGGCACGTGGGCCTCTGGCACATGTGAAACAAAACCAGTAGGCACGTGGGCCTCTGGCACATGTGAAACAAAACCAGTAGGCACGTGGGCCTCTGGCACACATACGGAGGGCTGCAGCTGCGCATAGCACTGACCCTGCTCAGGCAGTGACAGCCCGGTGCAGTTCACAGCTGGCATCTTGGCCACCAGGGGTCCAGAGTAAGCTGAGGGCAGCAACCCCGCCTCTGGGGAAGCCCCGGAGTGAGTAACAGTCACTAATGTTGCCAGCTGTTGAGGAACAGGTCCGTAATGTAACAGTTTGTCTCCCTGCTCAGAAACGGCGGTGGAAAAACAGTGTGAAAATTGTGGCTTAAGGGAGGCTAATGGTTGAGCTACAGACTGGGAAGCTTGTGGCTGGACACAGAACTGAGCCGGAGAATGGTGATAGAGTCCTGGCTCAGAAGGAGCGGCAGAGAAACAGTCTCTCGGTTTCACAGAGGGTCTGTACACGCCCACTTGCGAAGGGTCCGTTACCACGAAGGTGGGTAAGCGATCCGAACAGTCTCCCATCCCGCTCTGGATAGCCCCAGAAAACAGAGTCTCGGAATCTGGGGAAGCCAGAACATGTCGCTCGCTCACCGCCTCGGACTGCTCGGAAGTAAAAGCAGACGGGGGGTGAAGACCGAGGTCCAGAAGGAGGAACTCCCGCTCCCACGAACAAAGCGAGCCCAGAAGCCATGGGAGACCGGTCACCAGACGCTGTAGCCACCTCTCTACAGCGCGCTGGGACGTGCCACCCGGGCTTTCCAGCCACAGGTCGATCAGCTCCTGTGTGGCATCGATGAGATTTTCCCGTAGTTCCCTGGATGGATTAAGCGCTGCTGGGTCCATGTTGTGGTCGCGTCGTACTGTCACGGTCCGGGGCAGCGGCCGTGTGGAGAGTGGAAGGAGGACTCAAAGCGCAGCACTTATTCAGGTGTGAGGGTGATTTATTGATAATAACAAACATAAAGAGGAGATGGCAAAACAGAACTACGGATGAACTAAACTGGGTGAAACTACACAAAGGAGTAGCAAACCTGAACACGAAGGGAGAACAGCAGGGAGAGCACGCAGAGGATTTCACAGGGTAGATGCAGAGTACGCAGGGTAACACAGAGGATGAACACAGGTAGGAACACAGACGACGCGACGAGGAGCAGAGGAAATCACACGCTATAAATACACAAAGAGACACTGGGAAATCACACACAGATGGGGGAAACAGCTGGACCTGATTAACCTGACGAGACAGGGGAACACTAACACCAGGGACCAACAGAGGGAGCACAAACCCAGAACCCAGTGTCTAAAATCCCAAACACAAACCATCCCAAAACAGCCATGAATAATAATGAAAGTAATAACAATAAGTACATAAACATAAAGTCACTGAGTCATGGTCGCAGGACCATGACAGTTATGGCTTACCGCAACTTTGCTATTAGTAACATGAGTATACTCACTGCCCATAAAGCCCCTTTTCCATAAGTACATACTTGGTTCGACTCTGCACGTTTCACCATGGTTTTCAGGGTTTTCCATTAGTTTAGTTACACCTTGACAAGTTACACCTTAATAGTACTGGGGTGGATCACTGTTGCCCCCAGAAATGGCTTGGGTCTACATGACAGTGCTGGAAATATTGCTCAGAGATTTTGGGACATACTGACATCATAGCATCAAGCAGTTTTTGCAGATTTGTTGGCTATACTGATCTGCAGGCTTTTGTGGCCATTTGGGTACAGTGAATTCATTATTATGTTCAAGAAACCAACTTAAGATGCTTTGAGCTCTGTGACACATTATCCTGCTGGAGGCAGTGTACCCATCTCCTGATGGCTAAGGTCATAAAGAGATGGACATGATTAGCAACAATATTGGCTCTTCATGTTTTAGTGATCCTCAGTTGGTACTAGAGGACCCAAAGAGAATAACACCACCACAACCAGCATAAAGTATTAATGCAAGGCAGGATGGATCCATGTGTTTGTGCCGTTTACACCACATCCTGATCCTAACATCTAAATGTTGCAGCAAAAATCATGGCTCAAACCAGGCAACATTTTTGCCAATCTTCTATTGTCCAATTTTGGTGAGCCAGTGTGAATTTTAGCCTCAGTTCCCTGTTTTTAGCTGACAGGAGTGACACCCGATGTGGTCTTCTGAAGCATTCCTCTTAAACCCTTGACATGGCATATAGGGATATCCCAGTGCACAAGCAGTTTCTGGAATGCTCAAACAAGCCCATCTGGCTCCAACAATCACTTCAACAGGTTACCTTGATGATGTCTGCATATCTAAATGCATTTTGATGCAGCAATGTGACTGGCTGATGTTTGCATAAACCACTAGTTAAATGGGAGGACCTAATGAAGTGGCCAGTAAGTGCAAGTCTTTTAAAATGACAAGTCAGAAAAGGTAACTTGCCAAAAAAGGTATGGCTGCAATTAGCTTAGTTAATTTGCTGCGAGTTATTTATCTGCAACAATACAACGAACTGATAATGTGGATTTATTTTCACCAAATATGGAACAGATATCTTTGAGAAAGAAAAAGAGCACATCACCCATTTCCTTTTCAATGCAATAATGGCAGGGGAGATGACTGTAGTTAGTTTAGCACTAACAGAACTCAGCAACCCCTCATTCAGCACTCAGCCTTGTCTGCATTCACTAATAGATTTCCTATTCTTGTCTAATTAATAAGGGAAGCCTTTTCCCCCTGAAAGGCTCCCAGAGCTATATTGAGGGGTGGAGAGGTCGCTTGGAATCCATCAGATGTAATGCAGTTAATCAGCATAAAGCCTGCTTCAATGCACTGCTAAACAACGACTGTAGGAATGGACCCAGCCTTCATAATGCACCACACCGGGACAGGGAAGTGTAGAGATAATTCATAAACAGTATTGTGCACTGTCGAGTTTTTAGAGAAACTGCACTTACTTACTTTCTTTATTATCTGTTAAGCAGTTTTTCTAGTCAGAATTTAAAATTACTAGCTGAGGGAGAGAACGCTAAAGGATTTGTGGGAGAGAATATAAAAAATTTAGAATGTGGGGGAAAAGCCCACAAAACCACTCGCATCCTACCTTTCTGAGCAACAACAACGGCAGGAGAGAGAAAATGCACAACTCAGGGAGAGAGGAATAAAGGAGACCAGAGAGCAGGACCATATACAGGACAAGAAAAAATGCTATGATACTCCTCACACCCACATCATTCTGCAGCAAACTGGCAAGTCAGTAATAAAAGCTGACTCAGTCTCCTTCTGCAGTGCACATTTTACTTCATTGTTCCACGCATTTGATTAAAGTACAAAAAAAATATCTGTTCCTGACACAGTGGGGAACAGAGATGGTCATAAAGACAACAGATGAGTCAGGGAGGGCACTTCCTATTGATGTTGAGCATCTGACGAGCTAGACAGAAGTGCCAGATTATAATCTCACTAAGGTCAATCAAAAGCGTTAATCAGCATAATCTCACCTGCACCTACAGCCCACATATCTGCTGGCTACCTGGAGCCTGGCAACATCCTTCAAAGAAAACTGCCATTTGGGTGCTGCTGGCACCCGCTACCATCATCTAATCAGTCTCATTGGTACCTGATTCAGAGAAATCAGCTCTTCTTTAGCTGATACAAGCAAGGAGATTTGGACTGTGTGTCCAAGTGGCAATTGGTTTATGCAAGGAACAGGTGGAACAGAAACGCATTCATTTGCAGTTACTGCAGCCGGGCATGTATTCATGAGTGGGAATATGCAGTTCACACATAGGGATGTGCAGCAGTTACATGGATGCAGTGATGTGCACAAACACGCTGTACTGGTGTGCAAAGTATGCACACATACACACACTGTAGATGCTGACACTGGCATCTTGGACAGCCTCTCAAACTGTGTAGCGATGCCAGAAGAGGAGGAGAGAGAGAGAGAGCGAGAGAGCAGGAAAAACATCAATGCTGCTGTAAAGACATTATTTTCATTGTGTATCAGGGAAAGTGGTGGCACCATAAAACGGTAATGACAGTTAAGGCGTTTAGTCACGGACTTACTGGAAGGTGCTGAAAAACCCACACACCCATATTTTGACATACATAACATTCTTTGAAGCGTCAATCCTTAAAAATCTTATGACCTCATTAGTGGGCATCCGTATACCTTCACCTGTCAAGATGGAGTGAATAAAATTGATCTCTTCATTACAATGCAATGTTCAGCTGGGAAACCTTGGGTCATGGCATTCATATGGATGGTACTTTGACAGCTACTGCCCACCTAAACATTAGTGTAGACCAAACACCCTCGATGGGAAAGACAATCTTTAACAGCAGTGCTCACGCCAAGTGGGAAAATGCATCCTACCACCCTTGCAAGGCTTTGATGTGGAGTCCAAACCCCACTGATCCCAATCTGATCGATCATCTGAAAGATGCTCTGGAACGAGCCTGATACACAGAGGCCCAAAGGACTCGATGCCAACATCCCAGCGCCAGACACCCCAAGACACCCGCAGAGACACAATGATTAGCAATTCCACATCTGATACATAGCTCTTTGTGTGTGTGTCTATGGAGACAGAGATGCTTTGATTGGGCACTATGTATGTGTCAAAGGTGTATAGGTCAAGGGTGACAAAAATCTTATGAAGATCATTAACTCCAGGGAGGGGGAAAAATGTGATGGTAGTTACAAAAGCTATTATTTACCCTTATATTGTTGCTATTTTTTAGTTTGGTTTGTACCGTATTGACAAGAAAAACAGTTTCTATCATTTCACTCAAAATGACATTGTTATACTGCCAAACTCTCTGAATAACAGAAAATTTTAACCTTCCAGATTTTTCTTGGAGCAACCTACAAGGTCTTTTGGCACCCTGAAATGTTGCATTATTAGATTTACCTGCAGGCTTGTAAAATCACAGACAGTCTCTCCATTCACTTTTTAACTGCTCTTTGTCCTGCATCTGAATGCAGTTGAGTAGATGTGCATATTAATCACATTAAGTGTTTGAAAATATGCCAACAGATGCTCAAAAACACCTTTATTACTCACATCAGGGCGTCTCCACGAAGGTGTCCACAGTCACTGCAAAGTTTAGATCAAGTGTCTAGTGATTTCTCTGTTTTGTATTGTCAACGTTCTCTGTGGTTGTTAATGGTCATACTCCCTATCATTTAATTGGACCAAAGCCTTTCTTGAGTTTCTTTTCTTGAGGACAGCGTATAATGAGAGGGTTATTCAGAGTCCTCTAACTGACCTTCAGCCATTACATACTCTGTCATAAGAACTGTGCTGCGGCTCTTCTTGAATATAAAAGAACTGTGAGCACTTTCCTTTTTTCTCACAAGGAAAGGAAAGGAAAGGAACATGTCTGCAAACTAAAAGGTTTGCAACGTCAAAAGTCACAACATCATCAAATCAAAATACTGTAGCCTACATAGCAATGAAATGTCATTAGAATTAAAAAAAAAACAACCAAAAAACAAAAAACGATACTAATCTAAGTACAACATTATACTATAAGCAAGATGCTAACTGACAAAACTTCCCTGCTAGTTGTTCAAATTAAACCTCACACTGAGGCCATTTGCACTGCTACAGCTACTGCTGGGTTTAAAAATGAAACTACAGGAGCTCCAACCTTGCTGCAAGGTATGAAATTGTACAATAACTCACATGTAGACTTCAAAATTGAGAAAGGAGCACGCTATCTCAGTGTTCAGTTCAAAAGGACATTGTCTTTCATAGCAGGGTAGGACACAAATGGAAGAAAAATCATAGCTTTGGAGTGACTGCACGAACATGCACATTGTAAGGTACAAAAAGAGAGAGAGAAAGTGTCAGAGAGCGAGAGAAAGCCTAGATCTGTCTTCTCGAGAAAGCGAGGATTAAACAAACAAACATGTGATTTGCATCCGGAGGAGAGTACGTGACAGCAGAGCTTTGTTTTTCTATTCCCCAGCAGTTCACGTACAATGCCGGGCTTAGCAGCAGCCTTGTAAGGACGGCAATTTCATTCTTGAGAAGTAAACTTCAAAATAGAGCCAGCTGCGGTAACATTTCTGGAGATTCCTGAAGAGTTTCATGCATTTTAAGAACCAAAAGTCCTTCTTTCTCATCCTTGATGAACAATAGGTGGTTCTGGATGAGATTGAAATGTTTGCGCTCTGCCTTTCACCAAAAAGATTTTGTGGTTTAAGTGAACTACCCAACAGGCTACCTAAATTTAGTATTTTAGTATTAGTATTTATTTATTTATTGTCATTGTCAAGAACAATGAAATTGCGTTTGGGGCTTCCATACAACCCAAAAAAAAGAAGAAAATAATAAATACCCCTTAAAACCCAAGTGTACAAATTGCAAAAATAAATCGTGAAATGTTCTGATAAAAAGCACAAAAAGGCCAAATACACTTTATAAGTACTTCTCATCCAACTCCTAACAAGAGTTTGATGACAAGATTGTTGCCACTTATATATGTGACTACCTGTAACTATCTGTGGGATAGCCAGGCCATCGCTTGACCCTGTAAGAGTAGAAGCCATTATACTCAATAATGATGATCATTATCATTAGACTTGTCATTAATTTGTAGGGCAAACTGCTACACAAAAGACATTTAATGTTCTGTGTTGTTTGATGACTTCTTAAAGGTGACAGCAAGTCCTTCACCTCAGACATCTGACAAATTGATAAACTGCAGACAAGTTGTACAAACACATAGTTTGTGATCAGTTCAAGCCTTATAGACAAGAAGCTCAACCTCAAAGTCAGCTGACCATTGAAGAATTTTGTTGTTGTAGTCAACAACTCAGATAGAAATGATCATAGTTTGGACTTTATCTGATATGATGGGAATTTGCTTTAGTTGGGGTTGTATTTGATCTATCTATCTATCTATCTATCTATCTATCTATCTATTAGGGGTGCAACAATACTCGTATCGATATTGAACCGTTCGATACAGTGCTTTCGGTTCGGTACGCATATGTATCGAACAATACAAAATGTTTAATTTATTTTATCAACTTTCCTTCTGACGATGCTGTCTGTGTTGAGCGCTCAGTCGATCTGCGCTCGACAGTGCAGCCTAGGCGGAGTAGTCGAACGCAGATTCACTGAGCGCAGGGCAAGCTAGCGAGACAGAAGTTAAGTTCTCCTTGCAACATGGCAAATTAAACCTCCCCCACCCTCATTCAGATCTGGCGTTTGGAAGTATTTTGGTTTTCATGTGACGTATGACCCTGAAGGTAAGCGCGTCATGGACAAAAGTAAAACAGTATGTTGGATGTGCCACACAATGCTCAATTACATTGGTGGGAACTAGTGTGTTAGCGCAGTTAGATCGTTAACGTGTTGGCCGTCCAGCCCCACGCACGGGGCGATCTGCGGTAGCTCGTTAACGGAGATTTGCCGTGTTGTGGCTTTAACGTCATTTCAACGAGATTACCGCTGACAGCACTAGTGGGAACAAAATGAATATGCCTGCATATTTACTCCGACATCATCCTAGTGCAAAGACAAGTGGAAGCAGACAAAAACAACAAGCACGCATGCTACAACCTTTACCCGAGTCATTTAGACAGCTGTTAGCACATGATTCTCCTTATGGGGACCTGATATGTTTAATATGCTGCTGAGAATATAGCCCAGAAGAAGCGTATAGTATAGCTTTTAGTTTGGAAAGAGACATTTCTCTGTAATAAACTCTCTTTTCCAAAGATGAGTGATTTCTCGATCAGATATATTTATTTTTTTCATTACTTTGTTGTTTCAGCAACATTAAATTTAAAAACTGTACTTTTGAGTTAAAATATATATTTATAATTTTAATAAATGACAAATTAAAAAGGCATGAACAGTTTTTTGAACCTGACACCAAAATATCGAACCGAACCGTGAATTTTGTGTATCGTTGCACCCCTACTATCTATCTATCTATCTATCTATCTATCTATCTATCTATCTATCTATCTATCTATCTATCAATCATAGTCTGAAGTACTCATGTTATTGGAAGGCCACGCTATATAAGTTCAGTGTCATTCATATTGCTATGATAAGTGATATCAGTGTTATGAACGTTATGACTTATCCCTATCATAGAGGACACGTTCAGTGAAAGGAGACCATTTCACTGGACTCAAAAATATAACAGTAACAGGTCTTTTTAGACGTACTTCGTCAGCCACTACATAACACTGTTTAATTATTGACCCAGACTTCAAAAGGCTTCAAAAGACAGAATAATAATTTTAATTTCACTCATGCTCTTGTACTTACGCTATAGGCCTAGATAATGATAATAACCACAGACAGAGGGTGTGTATGTGGGTAGTGTGTGGTAGGTCAGGCAAGATTAATTGTGTAGTATGTAAATTTCATTCGTCACATGCAGACTGATGTCGATTTTAATTGAATTAAAACAATGTGAACTCTGGCCTGCTCAGACTCTAAGAGGACAGCTGGTGAATAGTGATGAAGTGAGTTGGAGAGACAGGAGGAGGAGAGGGCGGGGAGGTGAGGGGTGAGGTAGATATGGCAAGGGGCACAGATTAGTTAATGATGAGAGTGATAGTTGACCCTAAACTAATGAGCCATTTTCTTCCATCCTATACAGTGCTATTGTTTCACCAGTAACTGAGCTGCTTTGTAAATTTATAGGCTCTGAAAAGCATGCGGATTTATCAGTATCAGCAGGTTGTGACAGATAATATAAAGCAATTTTATATTGGGTGTGCCATCCTGTCATGGGTGTGATTGATGTAAGTACACAAGTGCACTGGTGTGTAAGTGAAGTTGGGAAAAGTCAACTGCTGGCGTAACACTTATCTCAGGTGTGAATTTATCATCTCGTCTCCAAGGACATGTACAGTAACCGAGGCTGAGAGTCGATCATGGCAGGCCAGCACACGACAGGCATCCGAGTTACAACGTATTCACGCAAGCACATAGTCTCGGAGATGGAGAAGGTTTCAGCTGAGGCTAAACCCATCTCTTTTTCTCACCCCACACTTCTTATCTCTCACCTCTCATTCCTCATATTCCCACTCTATGGGATAATATCATAGCTAATCGCTGCCTCTCCATCCATCTATCCTCCTTCGGCCTGATAGATGAGGACAGAAAACAGACGGAGGGGGTGTGGATACCACACTCCTCTTTCACGTCTCTGCTGACTGCTTCTGCCTCCGCTTTTTTTCCCCTTGCTGCATCCACGGAGGCTACATCCAGCCGACAAAGTAAAAGTCAAGTCATCGCCTTGATAAATAAATATATAACTACATCACACAGTCATGCTCACACATGTGCATGTCGCCGGTTACATTTTATAAGGCTGTGAAGTGCACGCACTTCTGAAGGTGACCCTGTGGAGGAAGAACGGTAAGAAACCTTTTACTGCAATGAGACAATGTCCCAGCTCACCTCTCCCCACATCAGCTCCTCATTACACACACAAATACACTCGGTTTCTGTAAACTCTGATGGAGGAATCTTAGGTGTAACACTGCCTGCTGAGTGTATAAAAATCAGACACAATGCATGCCTATACAGCGAGGACACAAACAGTCACATATTTTATCCTCACAAATAAACATATTCATTCACTGTACATAAATTGAGTTTTCCAAGCATCGCCCCTTTTGCGCTGTGGACATTCTACAAGCGGTAATGTAAGGTAGACGATTCCTCTCCTCCCCTCGATTTCCTCTTGCCCTGTGCACCTCCAATTCACTGTGCCAAATGGTACATTTACATTGGCCATAACCTCAGTCACCATGCTTGCAGGCTATGCTGAATGTGCAGGCACACATTTCTACAGTGAAGGGATGCAGACAGTGGTATAATGGGAGCAATAGATAGAAACCCACGCCCGAGGCATCCATCAAGCCAAACGACTCCATTACAGTAAGTCCGACAGAGGCAAACGGTAATGTGCACTGTGATAAACACTAGGATAATAGTCTGTTTATAGTCCTGGACACACTGTTTCTGCTGGGAAACACTGGCTAGGAATACAGATAAGATACACGAGCACCAACCTCTATCTTTTTCACTCTGTTCTATCGCTTCTCCCTCTCCCTCTTTTTGCTGTTATCAGTCACTTTCGCTCCCTTGTTCTCTTTATCCTTTTCCGCTCTCCCTGTATAATATTTTCCTTCCTGCAGAACACAGAGCAGGCTGCATACATCAGCTGAACCGAGCTTTATCTGGTGTTTTACTGTTGTAGCATTACCATCACAGTACTGGAATGAGGCCTAAGAGAGCCATAAAAATTTAACAGAAACGATTCAGACGTAGAATGAAACATCACACAAAATTCCCACAAGTATGTATGTTTAACGTTAAAAAGACAAACTCGCAGGCACGCACAGATAAAGCGGCCCGCGCTCGTATCGGTTCATATCATAGGTGGGTTGCAGTTTCGGCTCGGAGACTGCTCCGTGTGTCTGTGAAAGTGGGAAGGGGTAAACACAGTTGTAGACAAATCTGACCACACTCAGCATTCCCCAGAGGAACCGCGGAATGGCCAACCTGCTGCTGCTATGAATCAATTATAACAGTACACAAAAAGGCACTCTCTTTTAAAGATGGGAGGTGGAGGTGAAGGCCCATGGGGGGCGGGGAAAAGGAAAATCTTTCCATCTGTTGATAATGGTGCATTTGTTCTCAGTGCACTCGGTTGCTGCACGGGCTGTACCTCCCTACGTCTGCACGCTCAGAATCAGATAAGAAAATTTCAATGCACCGTGACATAAACATAAAATGAGGCGAGGGGCTGTTGTTTGTTTTACATTCCGATTAACCCGAAGAGCATCAGAGCTTGATTAAGGGGCTCCTGGATCAGCCTGATCTGTGAGGGCCTGTGTTTATGCTCATAGTTAACCTCTATTACAAGACTTACTTTATTCCACATAGCAGCTCCTCTACTGCTTCTAATGGAAGTCATTACATAGTGGAGTAGGGTCAGAACACACGCGCACACACACACACACACACACACACACACACACACACACACACACACACACACACACACACACACACACACACAGACACACACACACACACACACACACACACACACACAGTCTGCAGTGAGGCAGGGTCACAGCAAAGGCCAGTATCTATTGCGCTATATTTAAGATCAGTTAAACTTAATGACCTCCTTCGTCCTCTTGGCCTATCAAATAAACTACAACATTAGCCCTTGGATGTAGTTTGGCCTTTTATGTTTGCTGTCCAGGCAATGTCGGTTTTAACAGGATGTGATAAAATGTGGATAATCGCACACCCACTTGAGGGGATGATGGTGTAGGTTTATTATAGGAAATGAGCCCATGGTGAGAGGGAGCTAATCTGATTCTAACAGGAGACTACAGCTTTAAAAGAGGAGGTATCCCACTAAGGCTAAATCAAGTGGTACTATAGTATTTAGAGTATCCCCATATTTTTTTCTTTTACAACAGAAAAAGCAGAGTAGAAAATACAGAAGAGAACGCAGGCATTTACATTACTGCATTTCCCTGTCAAAAGAATCTCGCTAAACTGTTGTCATGGTTGATAGTTTTCTGCTGCATTAATGCTGAAAAGCATCGTGTCCCAAGTGTAAACTTTCTAACTCTGTTTTCATGACAAATGATGGCACTTTATGTTCTGCAGCCAGCATGGGATTCACTCATGAAGCCTACACATTTTATAGCATTCAATTAAACACACCAACAGTATTATTAGACCATATACTCACAGGACAGTTTATTAGGTACACCTTTCTAGTACTGGTGTTGACCCCCTTTTGTATTTGGAAATGCATTAGTCCTTTGTGGCATAGACTAAACAAGGTGTTGGAAACTTTTCTCAGATATTTAGGTCCATATTAACATAGCAGCTTCAAACAGTTGCTGCAGATTTGACCACATCTGTGGCGTGAATCTGAACTCTTGGACATGGTGCAGTACCCGACTAGAAGCACCTTTCAGATGATGGGTGGCTGTGGTTATAAAGGGATGGATGTGATCAGCAACAACACTCAAGTAGGTTGTGGTGTCCAGTCATTTTTAGTGCACTGAGTTGCTGCCATGTGATTGGATAATTAGAGATTTCTTTTAAACGAGCAGTTGAACAGGTATGCTATGGTGTGCACTATGAATTCAAAACAACTTAAAACAAAATCTATCAAAAACA
Organism: Maylandia zebra; assembly: GCF_041146795.1. Classification (NCBI taxonomy): domain Eukaryota; kingdom Metazoa; phylum Chordata; class Actinopteri; order Cichliformes; family Cichlidae; genus Maylandia; species Maylandia zebra. The sequence goes on along the minus strand of NC_135182.1, from coordinate 15,042,228 downwards.
ATTTAAAAAGTAAATTTAGCCAAGGTGAATTGTTGTGGTACCAAAAGATGAAGGGATTTAATTCACCTTTCACTAAAAAATGCAGAAACAACAAAGTTTCTTTTAGGGCACACTGGCAAGGTAAAGTCCTCAGAGTTTGCTATTACATTTTCTCCAAAAAGTTGATTAAATAAATAAATAGTTCTCAGCATGCCAGAATACCTTGAACTTTCTTTTGGATTGCTCCAAAATTATTTAAATGTATTCAATTTATTATCTAAATGCTTAGCAAACCTGCAAATTTTGCTCATATCAACTGTAGATACCACAATATCTAGGGAAGGAAAAAGGTTACTTTCAACACTGGTGATGTGACTTTGGAGCTATGGAACAAAAACCCAAACTGGTTAACAAACTGCATGACCCACAACTGAGGGGTACTCACGTACTAGAGTAATGAGTCAACCAAGCTGGGAAGGCTCTCCCAGCGATAGTAATGGCAATAATGCCAAATTCTAATGTGTCTGCCTGTTGAACCCTGCCGTGGATAAACTGATAGCCCATCAGTCACAACCACAGCCGATCTCAAAACCACACCTCCAGGATCACTTTTAATCTTATCCAACAGCACACTCTGCTCAGGTTAAGACATGTAGCTTTCTCTCTCTCTGCCAGACAGCAGTGCACTTCAAATGCATAAACGCCTTCATATTACATAACAACAATGGCCAATTACTCAAAAAAGTGCCACTAAGGATATCAATCAAGTGTTCACAAATATTCAGTGTGGGGAAAACACCAAACATGCCCATGAACAATCTATGCGGACACATTTAATAATGAAATCATATTAAATATTTGCATTTATCATACCACTATCCTAAACATCATCAAAAAGATGCGCTGAATAATTTCTTGTAATTGCTACATCACAACTGAAAACAAAGAATCCACTCAATATAGCAGTGTTAGTATACAATATACTGTAGCAGTCAGTATCAGACAGATCAGTATTCTTTAGGCGGCAACATTGAGTATAAAAGGGCAAAGGAAAAACTAGATTCACCCTCAATCCTCATCAGAGCAGTTAACCTGGCAGAACACACAAGCCAGAGCATCCAATTCCCAGGTTTCAACAGATGAATGCGTTTATTTGTCACACGCTCACCTTGCAGCTGTGCAAGGTAAAGAGAAAAAAAAAAAGGAGTGAGAGATGTATAGAAACAAAGAGTAAGTGCACTGTAAATCTACTGACCTTGGTCCTGGCTCTTTAGCTCTCTGTGTGAACGAGTTTAGCCTATAGCCTTAAATATTTCAACACTGCTTAGCTGACTGGAAAGTGCTGAGTTAGAAGGAGGGATAGATGCCAGGCCACAGCATTCACCTCCCTCCAACAATTAACACAACAGCAGGACATCATTGCCATACCTTTGTGTCTGTGTTTGTATGAGTGTGTGTGCGTGGCTACATGTGTATCTTTGTTACAATCCTCTCCTTTTATTCAACTGTCTACTATAATTACTACTCTGCTCATTCTTAAAACATGTGCTACTATGTGGAGAATTTGTATAAATGGCGCCTCTACACGCAGAAAACACATCTTCAGTTTTCCTGAGAACTTACCAGTTACTGTGAGTTCAGTCGTCCTTCTGACCACAAAACCACCAAACTGGACTTCGCAGGTGTAATTCCCAATGTCATCTTCTGTTACCTCTTGGATAGACAGAATGTCTCTCTTCTGGATGATGCTTGCACGCCACTGCTTTGGACGGCACTCCTGTGTACCAAAGAACAGTCAGATCAGAACTGTAAATATCTATTTACTGATATATCACGGGAGGTGTCAGATGTCATATAAGTGACAAGTGTAAAGACGCTGTGGACTTTGTGCGGCCAGAGATGGAATATTCTGGGAAAGCAAGGCCTTGAGAAATTTAAGACCTGCAGAATCTTTTTTACAAATATACATCCATGAGATTTCAAACACTTTAACAATGCTGAGTGTAAAAAAAAGTGAATAAAGTGGTAAAAACACATAGCTCGTCACTCTGATATAATAATTTTATAAGCTAAAATGATAAAACTAAGCTATTGTCCTACTTATCTGATCAAGATTTATTGCACTGAACGGAATATTCTCCATTCAATATTCTACAAAGGCCACAGAGAGACAGAGAATTTTATTTACACTACTCTCTGCAGACAAAATAAGTGTGTTTGTGCTACATCCGTGTGAATGCGAGTATACGTGAGCAGGCAAAGTGAGTGACTTCGTGACATGATACTTTCTTCAGCTCCTTGGTGCTCAGCCAGGGACAGCGGTGGCTCGGTGGATTCTATTCTACCATTGCTCTCGGCAACCTTCGAATTCAATCACGGAGGCTCCGCAGTGGTCCAAATAACTCCGGGTTCCAGCACTCCCAGTCATTACCAAGATCGTAATTGAATTCTGGAAAAACCTAGAGGTCAAGCCCGGCCAGCTAATCTACCGCTGATCTGCCTGTGATTAGTCTGGCATGAGCCTTTCTCCGGGATGCACTCTGTTGTCCGCAGGCCATGCCTGACCTAGGAAAGGCAAGAACCCAGGTGATGGGGGCGGAGGTGCATGCTGAATAAAGATCAGGGACCAGGAGCATTTGGAGGGTATCCACTCTTTCCACAGGGCACAGAATGACATTGCACAATTTTCTTCTCATAGAGGTTTTGTGTTCATTATAAAAGCCATCTCTGTGGCTGCCCTCTGCTCCCTCCTCACTCTCTTTCGATGACTCTCAAAATGGTGTGGCACACTGCGAATGTGGCTTAAGGATTTCATTGTCATCATTGCCTTTATATATAATCTGCCGAAGTAATCTGGAAACACAATTCCAATAAGGCTTTAAACACAAACAGGCAAGAAATTAGATGAAAACAAACCAATGAAGCACTGAAGAATATTTCTCAGTTGTATAATCAGAAAGACAGACGCCCCCTTCTTTCTGACAAATAAGAGGATTCAGGAAACAAAAATATCACTGAGCCTCCAGGCAAGGATAAAATAATGATGCAAAGATCATATGGCAGAAGAAACATAATCACATATTAACGAGCACGCTCAGTCGAACAGCAAGCTCACCTTGGACCAGGTGATGTCTGGTTCTTTGCCAGGTTCAACATAGTCATCTATGTCAGGACAGAGGATGTCTTTACTCTTGCTGAGCTCAGCCTTCTCCATTCGTCTCATTTTAGAGTTGTAGCACAGGTTTGTGTCATTTTCCGCCACAGTCAGAGACATGGAAACCTTCATGCAGTATGTAGAGTTCCTGTCGGCACAGAAGAACAGTGCAAGGAGTTAACGAATGAGTTTGATTAGAATAACGCTCTTATTTAGTCTTCTTTTATTGTCAGCTCAATAAAAACATCTGCAAAGAATAAGAAAGAAAAAGGAAACTTCTTATATGATTTTTCTTTTTCACAAACCAAAAACGAACCATGTTTTTTTTTCCTTTGATAGCTTTTCAGTTATTATTCTTTTCCTTTTTACCCCCCTCTGCCTCGCTCGCCCTCTTTTTGTGTTTGTAGTGCTAGCAATAATGGAAAATCAGTGGAAAACATTCATGACTACATTCTGAAATTTTTTTTTTTTTGGGGGGGGGGGGAAGGCTGCTGCCCCCGCGACCCGGCCCCGGACAAAGCGGATGAAAATGGATGGATGGATGGGGGGGGAAAGCTGAAATTGTTAATCTGAAAAAACGAGAAATGCAAAAATGGTCTCACAACAGGACAGTGAAAGATTCATGGCCTCTCGAGGACTCAACCCTCCCCCTTTTTCTCAGCAACCACCTGAGCTACGACCCGAGCTTTGATATTCGAGAAAGAAAGATGACTCTGTCTTTAAATTAATGTTATAAAAACGATCATCAAAGCCACATTCATTACAGTCCCTATCACCACTGACACATAGCTAAGAACTGACTGTAACAAAGTGTTCCCTGGTAAGCCTATGATACATGGCCGAAAATCTGTGGACACCCTTGCCGCTGTAATAGTTTCTACTATTTTTGGAGGTCTCTCCACAAGATTTTGGACCTCAATCGCAGGAATTTTCTGGCATTTAGCTTCAGTGCTCCAGTTTCTTTCAGACTTTAGCAGGGCTGTGAGGTTGTAAAAAGTTGTAAAAAAAAATATGTTTCTAGTTTGAAAGCACTTTGTAGAGATACTTACATGAAATCATCTCTAAAAAGATATCTGTTTGTGAATATGCAGAGTCTTTGAAAGGGATAAGACTGATAATCGTATCCCTTAATCCTGTCCCTGAAGCTTTGTAGCTTGGTGCAGTTTGCTTGTAGTCTGAGTACTACATTGTGAGTACTTTATAAACAGAGGAATAAAGAGAAAGAGAAAAGGGGGGAAATCATTTGATAAAATGCAATTTCCAAAACACTGTCTATCAATTAAATACAGTTTAAGACAGTGATGCACTCCTCAATGTATCTGGGGAAGGAGGAGGGAGTATGGTGACGGCTGTGGATGGGTCTGTGCCTGAAAAAATGAAAGACACTTTTCCACATAAGTTGCAAACAATGTTGGGAAAATCAAACTGGGATATTTCTGCAGGTGCTTTTCTCACCTGTAGAACACAACAGGAAGTAGCCTGGGTCAGACAAACTATCATTACTCCACTTGATTTAGGTGACCTTCTTATCTGGACAGAGTGTGAAGGAGGCACATGATGTCCACTTGCTCTGTGTGAATTCACCACACAATTACCTGAGCTACTCTCATAAGGGCGCAAGTACTTTGTACTAGGAAGCTGGTAAAAGACTCCTAAATGTCCAATCCGACTGATTTAGACATTTAGGTTCTCTAGCTAATGGAAAGTTAAAGGCTACGTGCATGTACCAAAAGGGCTGCAGCTTCAGTTAATGTGGAACAGCAAGCCAGGAGAGGTGCTTGTGGTCAAGAAAAAGTGTTCGAGTGAGTGAGTAAACCGGTAAACACATCCAGAGTTTGTTAGGAACTTCCGATGACATAAAGAATGCCATTGCGGTAATTGAGTCTAGGGGTAACGAAGGCATGGATCCACGTGTCTGTGAGACTAGCCTGATCCAAACCATTACAAATGGCCTCACCCCAAAAGACCACATTCTTTTTAATGTGTGTCTGTCTGGGATAGCTCTCACTTGGTCAGTCACCTTGTTGGAAGGCTGGTTGTACAGGCCATATGGGCTTTCATTTCATTACATTACATTTATGGCTGGCCAGATGCTCCCATTCACTGTAAATGACGGAGTTTCATATGATCTATTCAGGTTATGGAAGCAATAAGGGAGTCCCCTCTCTCATATAAACACCTCTGACCTCCTGGGGCCATAAAACACAGACACAGACATGCACGTGTGCACCCACGCATCTATGTATGCTTAAAAGACGTGTGGCTATGTGCTACTATGGAAGGCTAGCAACAGATAGTACTAAGAGGGACAAAATGAGAATACACTGTAGCTACTTGGAATCAGAGAAAAAAAAAAAAGAATATTTCTCCTACATAAAAATGACCAAAAGGGCATCTAGAAGATGCTGTAGGAAGCTAAAGCAAGATGCAAGATAGCCCCACAGAGCTATGCCCTCTTGGTGCAGAAAACTAACATTATTGACTCAATACCTCCTATCTGGAGGGAACAGAGTGGGAAGATGTGTTGCTCGAGGCTTACAGAGTACACGTGAACAATACGCTGTATTTGTCTACTGTACAAATACAACTATGCAAACATACACTCAATGGCACAAACACGGGCATGTACATCACATTTGCATGTAAGGAAATTTATACATATATAAAGTCAAGCCAGAACCTGTATCAACCACTGAAGTGCCCAAGAAGTCTGCAGAAGACAACTCTGCATGTTAAATATTCACAGCAGGCACCCCGTGGCATTGTGGGAAGGTGTTGGTGCTTACGCTTGATTGATGGACAGCCGGAGGTCGATGCACACTCCTATGGTGTCGTTCACGTCTGTCACATTCTATTTAAGTATAGCAGCTTTAGATATTTGTCTGCAGCTCGTGGTAGCTGTAATTCTCCACATATTATTATCTAACATGTTGGACAGCGTAATCATGGGAAGTAAATGCACCATTTTTCGCATACTCTAGAATACAGGTTTATTACTGGAAGTATTATAAAATAATTTATCCACCAAAAGTATAGACTGTGGCAGTGAAAGAGTGGAAAAAAAAGTCTGTTGGCTCAGTGACTCTGACTCAGTGTTACAGACCTGAGAGATGATATGCAGAGGAAAGAGAGGCGGGGAAAGAGCAAAGGAATAAAAGAGAGAGAGTCAAAGGGAGAGCATGGAGATTGGTATGTAAATTAAGTCACCTTGACATGAAAACTGGCAATTGGACTTAAATTTGCAGACAGAGAAGGACAAATAATCATTCACACACGCAGACACACACACACACACACACACACACACACACATGCACACAATAAATGTACGCACAATCTATCCACAGAGAAATAGTGTGGTGTGCCTGAGTATCTCTTTCTGAGAAAAACACCTGGAGGGCTTTAGCGAAAAGCTGGACTTAGAACCGATTTACCTTCAATTATAGACATTACACAACATACACATAGCTATAGGATAATGTATTATGTATACTGTACAGGCAGGGGATGTTAGGACAGTGACACATTTTTGTTGTGTCAGCTTTAGCCCGTTAAATTACAACACTGACTTTGAACTTTACAATGACAAGGACTTAAAAGTACTGACTAACAGCTTTGACAAGAGAGTGGTCATTATAGGATATATAATCATCGGTGCTTCTAAATTGCTGATTCCAGTTAACTCTTTCATGTTATAAAACTTGTCCCCACTGCTTATAACAACCCAATCTGACCACAGTCATTTTGGTATAAATAGGTATATATGTATCCTTAATATTTAAATTTGGCATACAGGTACAGCTAAGGTCCCTAAAGGTTCTCATCTATATCTCACAACAGGAGGTATAGTGTCATTATGTTGCCTGGCAACCACCTAACAAAATGGGTTAAAATGACCCAGTTATACCGTTTATGCACCTTATAAAAGCATGTATCATATTAATTAATACTAAATAACATAAATTTGTATAAATGCTGCAAATACCTAACAATGGACTAACTCTCAGACTAATCAATCCTGTAGCATGGGCATGTGTTATACCATGCAAATAGTCTTAAGAGACCCCTCATTACGTCTGCCAAGGAGGTTATGTTTTTGGTAGCATTCGCATGCATGTCATCATTCTGTCTGCAAACACAATAGCTCGAAAAGATTTGAATGAATTCTAATAAAATTGTGTAGGAATGTACAGTGCATTCATGTTGGCTTATATCCAACAAGTTCAAGGCCCGTGTAATGATTTATTGGTTGAAAAATGACAAAACCCTTAACATAAAGGGAATGATATACAGATGGAGATTCTACTGTAATTTATTTTATTATCTACATTACAGTAAAAGGTTATAACTGGTTAAACACGTTACAATTTGTATACATGTGGGGGGTTTTTTTGGAAAGCAACATATACTAAATGTGTATTACTAAATATTTAGTTCTATAGCAGATGTGTAATTCTACACATCTACTAAAACCACATAAATAAAAAGTTCTTAAAAATAATTAAACTCATATTACACTTGTCTCTACTTTGCAAATGTTTTTACTGCACTACAAACTTCTTAAAGTAAACTACTACAAAACTACAAAGTCAGTATTTGATATGGCCATCTTATACTTCAACACGGCCTGAACTCTCTTAGGGATGACTTTTTGTAAATTCTTATGATTTTCTGTACATTTCTTTAAGTACTCTTCAGGATAGTTTTCCAGGATTCTTGAAGGACGTTTAAAACTGTTCTTGGGATGTTGGTTGCCTTTGCTCCATTCTCTTTTAACATGATGCTATGTTAAGATATGTCTTTGTCATTGTGTGGCAGTGTACAGGATGGGAACACTGTCATGCTGAAAAATGAAGCCAGTGATTGAAGTTTTCAGTCAGAAGTTTTCCAGTTAGTAGTGGATGATGGATCAAAATATGTATATTACAATATATACGCTCTGTCATTTGTAGGCTGAGTGCAGGCAGGAGTGGTAAAATGGAGGACCCAAAGTGCAAACTCCGGAGACAAACGTGAACTCAAACAGAACAAAACTAAGACTCCAAATAACTTACACAGGCAGACAGAACACACAGGCAGACAGAACACACAGGCAGACAGAACACACAGGCAGACAGAACACACAGGCAGACAGAACACACAGGCAGACAGAACACACAGGCAGACAGAACACACAGGCAGACAGAACACACAGGCAGACAGAACACACAGCATATATGATAGTAGATCATGACACACAGAGAAACACAGAGCTTAAATACACAGAGGGAGCAATCAGGGAATGGGAAACAGGAGGGAAACACAGCTGGGGCAAATCAGGCCTAACGAGACAGGGGAAGCAAAGCCAGATACATTAACATAAGACGTGGACCTTCAAAGTAAAACAGGAAACATTACACAGAGACGCATACTTGACACGGGGATACAGCAGACAGGGGAGACAGCAACTATGGATCACAGACAGAAAACCAGAACACTAAAACTAACAAAACCCACACAGAGAACCTAAACTAAGAATAATCCTATAACCCATAAGGCAAAGCTAGAATATAATGAAATAAACAGAATCAAGGAACCAAAAAACACAAAACACTGGGTCGACGACCCAGGCACCTTAACACCCTCTAATTGTCTATTTTTGATAACATTTAAAAAAAAATCATAGTTAACCCAAGTGTACATGAATATAAGTACCTGTATAACATAACAAGTGCAAACTGTTCAGTAGATACTAACGTCTCCATTAACAACTATTTTCTATCAAGGACGTTACTGATATAGCACTGACACAGTGTAAGTTGAAAACTTTCCATGTTGTAGAAAAAAAGAAAAATTCTCTTTGAGCAAGCACTTTGTGCAAACACTAAAAATTAATTATTTGCTATTAATTAATAGCTAAATACAGATTTTGAGAAAAGCAAATAATCTAAGAGAAAATAAAACACACAGAAGTGAAGCTCTGTCTACAATACTGTACCAGTGGCACATATTGTGATTTTAATTGAATACATTAATTATAAGAGTCAACAAACCAAGTAAATCATTATGGTTTATTAGCCAGATTATTAACTTTACATATTATATATAGAAAGCCAAACTATAAATCTAACCTTATATATTCAATTTTTGAAAATGTTAGAGATGTTGTTTTTAATTATATAGTAGCATGGTTATGTCATTTTTTTATTCATCCCAATTATTATTATTATTATTATTATTATTATTATTATTATTATTATTATTATTATTATTATTATTATTATTATTATTATTATTATAGGGTTGTTTGAGATGTCTCCAGGTAAATTAAGGTATACTGAAACTCCTATTTGTAATCTAAAGGGGGTGAAGAAAAGACTCCTCTTTGCCTGCAGGGAGTTTTAGGGGAGAATGTTTGGGTCATATGTGCTACAGTGTGTGACTCAAAAGCTTACACTCTAACAAAAAGACAATTGATTTCAGCTCTGAGGCAAATCTCTTGCAGTGTTCTGATTAGGATATCTGAGAAGTTCGAAATCCTGTCAGCTCAACACAAGCAGAGAGGAAAACACAGCTGGGGGCACTTTGTTACGATTGCACTATTCTGCAGAATTATAGCATTCACAGAATTTCCAACACAGTGTATACAGTTGTGGCCAGAAGTTTATCAACAGTCATCATGGACATGATTGTTCTGACCTGTTCTTTATCCAAGGTGCAATGATTATACAGCATCAATCTTAAATCACTTTAAAAAGCACGGCTCAGATATATAGATACACCCACTTTAATCTTTTAATAAGTGGTGCTGAAGGTTTTACAATGTCTTCACATGGCCAAGGCCCATTAACTTCTCATTAGTGAGCACGATTGACTACAACTGGTAGTTTCTCTTTGTTGTTTGACAGCACTCACTGAATTGAATAATACTCCGAACAATGGGAAAGTTGGGAAAGAATCGGTGAAGATCTAAGAAAGAGAAATGTAGATTAGCACAAGTTGGGAAAGTCTCTTGGAGGCATTTCTGAATGACTAACGATTCCAAAATGATCAGTTCAAACAACTGTACATAAGTACGAGTTCTACAAGCTAAATCACCACTTTGACAAAGTCTGGAAAAATTGGCAAAGAAAATAATTTTGAATGCTCAGTAAGCATCTGTGCTCAAGTTTGCCAGGAACTGGTAACCAGTGGAACACCAGCGTGACTGTCCACAGTGAAGTTTTAAATTGCCGTTAACTAAGAAGGTTCCAAGCAAGAAAGTAGCCTTTGCTGCCAAAATCAAGACCTTCAAACTTAATTGAAATTTGCAGTTGCCTACATGGACAAAAAATTACATTCTGGGGAAATTTTCTTGGTTAGACAAGATAAAGACTGAGCTATTTGACCACAATAACAAAAGGTATATTTGGAGGAGTAAAGATGGAGCTTTCAAACATAATAACACTTTGCCAGCTGTTTAGCATGGCGGTGGTAGCATCGTACCCTGGGGCTATTTCGTTGTCAGTGGTGCTGGAATATTGCACAAAGCAGAATAATTAAGAAGGAGGACTACCTCCAAATTCTTCAACTTCATCTCACATCAAGAGCTAAACAGTCAGGCTTTCAGCACAACTGAATGCTTCAACAGCTCAAACACACATTGGTTTTGGTCAAAGCAGACAAACATTAAACTTTAGGAATGGTCTCCCCAAACCACTCAACCCTATTGAAAACATGGTCTATGCTGGGTCAAAGCCAGGAAACCAACAAATTTAAATCACGTTGGCCAAGAAGAGTGGGGAAATATCCAGCAGGAGTCATGCTAGAATTTTGTTAATGGCTACCAAGCATCTAGTTGAGGTGCAACTTTCTAAGGTACATGTAACCAAATATTAGTGGGGTTGTAAAAATTTACTTAAGCTTGTATATATGCTTTTGAACCCGTGTAGATTGGAGAAAACACAAAATAAATTCAAACTTGTGCATCAAATTCTTGTTTTTTAAAATAATTAAAGATATATAAGATGTAAAGTTCTGATTGCAACTATAAACAAGAGCATGTACTAAATTGTTAATAATAAAAGACGATATTAACTAAGAGTAAAACAGCACTTGAAAGTGTCTGTGCAAAACTGTAACTACAGCATGCAATAATGAAATGCAGGTATAGCTCAGGGTATCATTGCACACAAAAACACTCCCCCTGGTCACACTCCATGTATCCTGCCTCTTTGGGTCTTTATGAGGCCTTTAACGGGGTTTATTAAAATCTCTCTGAAATGAAGAACTGCAATGAGGCGTTTATTGAGGGATGTTCTCTACTGTAAAGGTTAATAAGTTACTGCCACATGATTATGCATCTTGTATTATGAAAAGTCTCTATGTAACAACCCACTGAAGTCTGACTGTGGGATTTATTTAATAATTTATTTTTTGCCTATATTTGGCTGCATCTCTGTGTCTGTAAATGTTTCTATGCAAAACCAAATGGAGAATTTGGTATTTTAATCTTAACTGAAAACAAAGTATGTATAACTCCTCTACTAAACACACAAATGCAACTCCATTGTGCTTCTGTCTCAAGTTGATAAAGTTGATAATGTGGTCAATGACAAACTTACTTTTACTTACATTTAACGGTTACAGAACTTGATTTTAAAAGAGATTCACTCTACCTTATCTAAATGTAACCTTTCAAGATGAGCGTTTTCACACTGATTTATAGTTCACTGCACTTCTTGTCTCTCAACACTCATACAAAGACAGCTCTATAAGAGTCATGTCATGTAATCTTTGAGATGTTTTAGGATTTAAGACACATTTGCTCATGAAAAGAGAGTTTAATTTCACTTTATATGAAAAATGTGAGATTATGTCGCCTTTGAGTATATGCCCTGCCACTTATTCTCAAGTGGGAAATTGAATATGTGCTGATTTAATTTGAAATATTAATATTTCTGAACAAACCGTTTCTGTTCTATTTGGATAATATTACCGTAGCTTAGTATATAAACTAAATCATTTCAGGTACATTTGAATTTAGCAGTCACAGAGTTTTGAGTTTTTTAAATTCTAAATAAACCCTGTCAGTAATAATCAACTTCTAAGTATGTCTCTAGAAATATGTTTTGTAGGTGCTTTTTTATGCTCCAGTGATTTAGAGGTTGACACACTCCTTGTTGAGCAATTCACCAAGCAAACAGACAAACAAAAATTCTTCTGAAATTGGTGAGGTACAAGGACTGAAAATGGGTCAAACTCCAGCAAATGTCCAAAGAAAAACTTTTAAAGACTTTCAAAAGGCCTGCTCAAAACCGCTTGAAAAACAAACAAGTCTGGCTCTTCGGAAACAAAATATTTTTTTAAAAAACGAGGAGTTGCTAAATTTTGCACAGTACTGTACATCATTTCTGACTTGTCGAGTCATACGGTCGTGGCAGGTACAGTACAGAAACAGACTCTCTAGCTTTGACTACTTTTATCACTGCATGTGCATATCAGATTTGCATCTAGGTATGTAACCCTTGAAGTCCTCTCCTCTTCTGCAGTAGCTATATTGTATTTAGATTATTAAGTGTAATATTATTATTGTTGGATACTAAGATTTATAGAGCACTGCATTTTCCCGGTGCTGCTTGTCCTGTGCGCTCTCCAGGAGCACCATCATGCACAGTATGTCTGGGACGTGAAATGGCTATAACATGCTTATTATTTCGCTTGACAACACATATAGGTATCACAGTACAACAACTTCTATCAGTATAGTTCGTATGATTCTAAGCATAATGCAATCTCACCTCCATGGTAGAGATTCATGGAAATGTTAAGTTGCCAATTAATCTAACCACATGAATGATAATCTGCACTTTTAACCCGTTTAAAGAGACAGTAGTTCATTTTGATAGATGTTTCCTGTTTGACACTGTCATAGAGATAGAAGTCCATTCTGGTAGATACTTCCTGCTAAAAAGAATAAGAACCCCATTTCTTTTTCTTAATCACATTTAGAAGTTGTAGTTTTAACTGACAGAATGACCTACCCTACTTTTAAAAACATAATTAAAGGAAGCTTGTCAGCTTCTCACTCTTACTGTATGTGACCTTGGTAGCTTCTAGATAATGTCTTTCAAAGGTAGTTCGCTATAAGTAAGAGGCTTAGTTCATCTGCCTTACTGTAGGAACAGGTTCTTCCATATTTCCATGTTCCATATGAACAGACATCACTCAAACTTACCGTAAGACACAAGAGTAAAGGCCCACATCTTGAAGGTCAGCAGGTCTGAACCAAATTGCGTCCTCCTCCTTGCTCATGCGCACGCCATCAAAAGAGATGGGCTCCTCAAAGTCACTGTGGCCAAGGCCAGAGCTGCGGTACCACATGAGGCTAAGGCCCACACTCTGTGCCTGGCTGTAGTTGGCTCGGATGTAACCATAGAACAGTGCACATTTTATCCGTACCGGCTCACCCTGAAGGACCCGGTACTTCAGATAGTCCACTGACCAGTCTGTACAGCCATCCACTACAAAGAAGCAGAAAGAGAAGGAACAAGACATGCATCGTTACCAAAGTGAATTTATAAAATGAGTCATAAAATCATAAATCATGCATAAGCATTAGTACTGCAATTCCAGTATGCAGTATGTTCAAAGATATATTATGTAACAACAAAGCAACACATCGGTATTTTGCATTCTCACATTGCTTTAGGACAGGAGGGAAGATTGCTGGGTCATAAACAACAATGTCCTGTGTGTATTTTGAAACACTCCCTCAAATAGCTCTATTAGTAATAAGACAATAAGCTATGTATACAGTATGCAAGTATACCGTTATTTCATTGTGTATGCTGAATAGATAGTCATATAGCAGAGGACTTTTAGCTCCATAGTGTGTGTATTTTTTGAAGATTGCAATTAAATTTGTTACGTCAGTGCTTACGTCAGTGCTAGACAACTCTTCCCTCCTTACCTGATATGTTGACATTTCTCATCCAGGGCATATGTGCTACGATGCCCTCTGCAAAGGAAGCTTTGACTGTCTTATATAACCACTGTGACATTTGGAATTAACCATAAAATATCTTCATAAATGATGTCATGCACCTTCAAGTGCTGTGGGTGCACCACAGCCCCAGTGCAACACAGTGCAAGGCTAGCTTGTTGTTGGGAATAAGCCCTTCAACAGGTTTTGTGCCTTGTCCTACAGTTCTACAGCTCTGCTATCTGACTAAGGTTTTGTATATAGTGCAGTTCAGAAGAAAACAGTTTTAAAATTAAACCTAACATGTGCAGCACAGATGAGAACTGGACCTTAAAGCCTTATCTATGAAACATATAGGGCAACTCAACTCACAACAAAATCAAAGAAACTGGCAGGGCCTACCAGGCACGCTGGTCTGTTCTACTTCTGGCAAGCACATCTCTCCTAGTTCCCAAGCTACTGGATTTTAACCTATGGCCAGCTATCTGTCTCTGACTAATTAGGTAACATTTGTTTATCCAGCAGGTGTATATTTGAAAGCATGTGTGTGCATGTGTAACCAGAGACTGAGAGAAAGAGACAGAGAGAAGTAGTGATGGTGTGGTGAGATAAAGTAATAAGAACCCTGCTGCGTGCCAGTCTGTGAGTGATACGGAGCCTCACAGGGACAGCTATGCTTGTAATTAATACTCTTAATTACCAGGGAAGTAATGTGTGTCTTTCTGTGGGCGCGCTCGTGTGTGTGTGTAGGTGTGTGTGTGTTTTTATGAGTGTGCATTCCCTATACGAATGGTTGTCTGCCTAATTATGTCAGTAATTAGCAGCGTGCTTAGCTACAAATGTGTGTGCACTTACGTACATTTGAATGTGAGAGAATTAGAAGGTGTGTGCATGGAATAAAATGTGAAGCCCTGTCTAATTATCACTCTGCCCACATGCCCTAATGCATGCAAACAGGCATAACTGTACTTTCACATGTGTTTACCTACACACCTCAGAACTTCAGACTTGATTACTTTAACTGTCAAACATCTTAATGATGAGCACAGTTAAGGTTACACAAAATGTTTTTGTTGAAGATTTCGATACACTATTAGATACTTTAATCATTCTAAAAAGCCACAAGACATTATAATAAAAAAAAAAAGCAATACAAACCTCAGAGAAAAACTAAACAATAGGGTGAATTTCCTCTACATTTGTTATGACATAAATATCATTCCACAGAAGTAGAAAGTAAATCTTCTCCCTTCTCTGAATATCAATCTACTAATCAACAGGGACAACAGAGGCTTCATTTATCCTTTTTTTATGCACCTTCTACACCTCTAATGGATATGACCTCTTCATTGTGCTCACAATATCCATTTCTGCCCCCTGTGCCACAACAAAAACTGTTTACTCTAACAAGCTTGCCTGAATGAAGCAATGAAAGAAAACACTTTTTTCAGAAGCTCCATGCCTGTCTTTTACTTTCACCGTGCAGACCTGAGCTGTCTGAGAAACAAACTCCACATGCATAAAAGTATGTATATGTAAACACACACACACACACGCACGCACGCACGCACGCACGCACACACACAAACACACACACACACAAGGAGACCTTTCATTCCTTACAGACATCCCAATGGGAGTTGTCTAATGCGGTGGCCTTTTGTGGGGGAAACCATATTTATGTCTGAGACTCAAAATGGTTTTATCAACTCAATTAGAGGCTGACATTTCCCACATCCCCACGCTGGGCCGGAAAATCAATGCTTCCCGCTGGAGGAATACTGCAGTCCCCACCTCTCACTCTCTCACACTGACAGCACTACACATATCTACACGCACATACAGAAGCTCTCTCTTTTCTTCACTGCTCCTCTGGGACGTCGCACATTTGTACTGATTCTGTTCGGCCACTCTTAAACAAGCCCATACTGTAAAGGGTCTTTCCATATGGACACATTCCCACATGACTGTCAGTCTGAAGAAAGGTGGCTTCTGCACCTCCTTTACTGCAGTACCATGAGCTGCAGTACTCCCTTACTGGCTAGTGCTAGTGTGCTGCTGTTGCCCTAGCACTACTACAGCACATGATATAGAGGGTATAGGTATGGCTGGTGCAAGAAAATAGCAAGGGGGAGGGATGTCAAGCTGTGGGATGTGTGTCGTGTATGTGTGCGCGTCTCAAAGAAACCTTATTACATTCTGTGTTGAGGTCCAGACCTGTCCGTCTTCATGTGACACTAAAGCAAGGCAATAAATACAGACCCCTGAGCTAGAATAAATTTACTGGCACTCATGCATACACACTCGTGGAGCCACACAAACAAGCAAACGCACACTTGGAAACCAAACCCAACCTCCTAACATAAAATCACAGATTGAGCTATGTCCAACCCGAGTCAACTCCTGCTTTGTTTCTCCCATAATCAAATTCCTGTGATCCTTTCACAACATCATATGCCTCCAGTGGGCTTCCATGTCTCTCACTCGCTTTTACATTGCTCTCAGTTATCAGACTCGCTTCTCTCATCACTACCTGCTCTCTTAATGAAGTGTAATTATCAAACGTTAGGTGGGCGGCAGGGTTCTTGCAGGCCAGGAAGACATTCAGTGATCATATGTGGATAAGGATACTTAATAACTTTCTGTCTCTTTCTTCTCTTTCTCATTTTCTCAGTTTACACCCACGCCACATGGATGACTCTATTTCCTATCTCCCTATGCCCCTATGACTTGTAGCTTGGCCCGCTCGTGTTTCCTCCTCCACTGGTGATTTAGGACTTTTTTTTCTTTATAACAATAAATAATTGCTTTGTTGTTTAACCGGTGACTGAAAAGGGAAACAGATGACCAACAAAGTCTCCTAAATTCGCCTATATCTAAGGATAATTATGAACTACAGTATTGATTGATTGATTGAATCTTTATTTTGAACATGTTGAAAAAGTATAAAAAAAAAAAATAGAATTAAAAGAGACAAATGAACAAAGCAAACAAAAGGAAAACGAGCAACCACAACTCCAAATAACGTCCATGTTCAAAAAGGAGCAGGAAGAAGCATAAGCTTATTTAATCCCACCCCTTTTCCACTATCTAGTATCAATAGACTACAGAAATACCTCCTTGTAATTACATTATATGTTATGTGTAATTTATTTATTTATTTTTAATATATACACATATATGTTTCTATCTATCCATACCTACGTATATACACACATACGCACATATACACATTTTCAATAACCCCATTAACACCTGAAGGATACACAACCTACAATTTTATATATATTTAATATATATATATATATATATATATACATATATACACACATACATACACACACATACACATATATATATATACATATATATACACATATATATATACACATACACATATATATATATATATATATACATACATACATACATACATACATACATTTACATACATATACACATACATATATACCCATACCAACAAACCCGTGCATGCGCACACACATGATAATATTAGACAAGAACACCCTATCAAATCTCTACCTTTTCCCTGTACCCTGTAAAAACCATATCCTTAAACCGCTTTTTAAACTGCGCCATGCTTGGACATTGCTTCATATCTTTACTTAGTCTGTTCCACAGCTTCACTCCACACACAGAGATGCAAAAACTTTTTAATGTTGTACGGATACGAGGATGTTTTAAATTTAATTCCCCCCTCAAATTGTATCCCCGTTCCCTTTTAGAAAACATTTTTAGAATATTGTCAGGAAGCAGGTTATTTATTGCTTTATATATAATTTGTGCTGTGAGAAAATGAACCAGATCTGTGAATTTTAGAATTTTTGATTTTAAGAATAGTGGATTTGTATGATCTCTGTAACCAGTTTAGAGTCCCCCCAGAACAAAAAATATTTGTGTCATCTGCAAATATTACTAATTTTAATATATCAGATGCCTTACAAATATCATTTATATAAATAATAAATAATTTTGGACCCAGTACAGAGCCTTGTGGAACACCACAAGCAATGTCCAAGCATGATGAGGAATGGACACCCAGCTTCACAAATTGTTTCCGGTCACTTAAATAATTTTTCACCCATTGCAGTACAACCCCCCTAATCCCATACCGTTCCAGTTTATTAATTAATATGTCATGATTGATTGTGTCGAATGCTTTCTTGAGATCCAGAAATACTCCAGCTGCATACTGTTTCTGATCTATAGCATTCGTAATCTCCTCAATTGATTCGATTAATGCCAGAGATGTTGATCTTTTTGATCTGAATCCATATTGACTGTCAGAGAGTAATTTATATTTATCTAAGAATTTGTCTAATCGTTTATTAAACAGGTTTTCTAGGATTTTGGAGAATTGTGGTAGTAAAGAAACAGGCCTGTAATTTGTGAAGTGGCGTCTATCCCCGGTTTTATACAGCGGCACAACTTTAGCTATTTTCATCTCTCGATGGCTTTCAGGCCCTACAAAAGTTTGTGTGTGTGTGTCTGTTTGTGTGTGTGGAGGGGGGTGGGGGGTGTAATGGTGCATAATCTATAATAAAACATCCACTATTCTATAAACCATCCATAAGCTTTCTTCAAATGACTTAAATCTACTGTGTTGCACACATTAGTACTATAAGTCCTTTATATTCAGCTAATGGAATGAATAAATATACAGAGCAGTAAATATAGAGAAACCATTCACACATTAGTCTTTAAAATGGGCTTAGGTACCAATCACAATGTGTCCTTTAGGCTCATTACTGGGCCTTAATTCTCTATCTCCCCATCTAGGCTCCAGATTATTTAATCAAGGAACAATATAGTCAACCACTACCCGAGTCTTAACCTGTAGTGATAGAATCCCAGCTGTCTCTGTAAATCACTGACTTTGTCTTTTTAGCCAACTGTTCCTCTGCGTGTCCCTGAATGTGCCCTGAATCTGAATGCTTCTTCCAGGCTTGCCAGCCTTGAATCAGAGGTAGGTTAACATTGGATCTCCACATAAATAAAAAGCCCATAATGAGGGACATACTGTGACATAAATGTATAACCTAAGTAATAGCAAGATATTTGCAGTTATTAATGTCCTCATGTACACCTGCATGAATATGATTGGAAGTAATAAGTCAGATAATAGCTGAGAGCTGTGAGTAAGTGTGTTTGTAAAGTATGAATGCAGGAGCTGGTGCCAGTACACTAATGCAGTCAGTGCTCTGCTTAAAATAACACAGTCTTTTTTAATGTTGTTATGTGTGATGTTTGCTCTGATTCTTTGAAATAAAAATGTACTCTAAGAACTCTTATAGGTAGGGGACCCACATCAATCAGGTCTGCATATGTTAACTGCCAGCTGATTCAACTCAGAAACTCAGCAATGAGCAAAATTAGCTTCTGCCATCTGTCTTAATTATTTGGTATTTACAGAACAAGAACATCTGAAAATAATGCAGCTTGGTTTTGTTTTGATCCTTCACTGTTGCAGTGAAACAAGCTACTTTCTAACAGCACCTCACACAGCCTCAGTTGGCATTTGCAGTACATATTGCAGTGCACACCTCTCCTATTTCTGTGAATAATACAAAATTCTAAGTTTTATAAATTTGTCTGTCGGAAACTATTCCAACGTGAGCTAATTTTGCAACCTGCAATTACAAAAAGATAATTTATACTGAAACCTTTGCAATTATGCAATTGAGGCCAGTACCTATAGACCCCCAGTGTCAACATTTTTAAACATCCAGTTGTGCAACCACTAAACACACACGGTTCCTATTATTTGTAGGAAAATCCATCCAATTCCTTATCCCTCTCCTGCTAGAACTCCAGAAAAACCTCCAGCATGGACAAATAACGTGATGTCTGCTTTTTTTTTTTTTTGCTTATCTCTCCCCCTTGTGCTGTGCCACTCTATACTTCTCTGTCTCTAAATCGTTCTCTTTCACTAACAGTTTACCATTGTTCATTTATATGCAAATGTGAAGAAATACTGATAATTTCTCTCCTAAGATGGCGAACTGCATTTGCTCTGAAAAAAGTTAGATGAACATCACTCTTCTTTGAATAAATCTGTCTCTGTGCTCTTTCTGTCGCAACTGAATAAAAAAAAACAAAAAAACAGTTGCAACAACAAAGATTTAATTTTAAATAAATAATCTTCTAAATTGCATATAAGGCATTGTCAACCTGTTATACACTCATTTACAGACTTCCAAATATCTTTCAAAATGTGAGTAATCTACTCCCTGACTGTAGCTAATCATTAGCAGGAGTTTTATGGGTAATGTACACATACACTAGTTGTATGTCAAAATAAATACATCACTACATTTAACTATTGGGAGTGAAGAAAATCATCATGCGACTACACACGAAGGAAAGGAATACCCAAACTGCTGACCTGCTGTAGAAATATGCAACATTGATTGCTTTCATGCCTCCTTTTGTTTAGATTCTTATAACTGTGTGAAACTGTGCACATATGCAGTATATTATTATATCGAAAGACTGATTATGTAGAAGAAGATACAAGAAGAGGGATAAACAACAAGTGATGGGTTGTGTTTGCACAAAACTTCCAGCTGATCCAAACTCACGGTCCCCATTGCCTCTGTTATATTAGCCCAAATTTGTATGTTTGAGCAGAAAGTTAGAATGAAGTATTAAATAAGTACTTTACTTCAGATTAGGATCTTTTAAAGTCTCAATGTTTTTGCTGAAGCTGGTAGGAGGAGGACATCAGAAAATACTCTGAGTTGGGTAAAAGCGACAGATGCATGCCAGTTTTCTAGAAACAACAGGAAGTAAGCTATTCCGTTTCAGACACAATTTACCTTGTTTGCTTTTCACAGAATTATAGACCATAAATAATTAGAACTAAAATTCCATAAAACGATGAAGAAAATGTTTTCACTGTTAGTCAATCTATACCAACTGGTTGTTGTTTTTAAACCCCTTTAATCACTCTCAGCGTATGTCACATCCAGGTTTTCTTCTATCATTAATCTCCTTTATGTTTCATCAACTCTATGATTTTTCCACACTCCATCATTTAACTTGTATAAAGTTGCTACTGGGTACCAGAGAAAACGTGCTATCATCTTCCTAACTGGCTGCACCGTTAGGTTCCACTTTTCGTGGACGACTTTGTAACCAATCGCAAAGAGAACTGCATGATTCACATGTTTGCGGCCACTGAACTGTGCAGCACTTAACTGATAATGATACTGAAAAAGTTAAGAAAAAAAAACAAAAAACGATCACCACTATCACAACTGTCCAGTTTCTTCAAATAAAT
This sequence comes from Maylandia zebra, assembly GCF_041146795.1. Taxonomy (NCBI): domain Eukaryota; kingdom Metazoa; phylum Chordata; class Actinopteri; order Cichliformes; family Cichlidae; genus Maylandia; species Maylandia zebra. The sequence continues at coordinate 15,020,850 of NC_135182.1, read as the reverse complement.
TTCACTACAATTCCTGATTATGTTACAAATACTGCCTTGGATGGTTCACATTTACATTTTTTTCTTATTTCATGGTTTTCAGTGTTTAAAGTTTAAATTTATATGTTATAACTTATTTAGCTCATTAGATTTAGAAAATGGGCCTTTTATTCTAACAAACATTGGAGTCTGAACATTGGAGTCTCTTTTCAAAACCACCTTCAGACTGTAAATGGCCACCATTATTGCAAACCAACCTTATGTAACCTTATATGTGACTCTGAGATAATGACCTTCCTTAATCTCTGCTGTAATATCTGAAAGCTATTATCCATTATTTGTTATTAAATTACATTTTTTCTGTGTTATTTTATACGGTTACTGTTCTGTGGAAAATTGAATTCACGTTATCACAAGCATAACAGATCATCCCCAGTAAACTGAGACAATTACACACATTAATGGACTGCTAAAAAGTGACCACACCTATACTTCACATGTGTCTTCACATAAGCCTAAGCAAAATATAATACTGTATGTGAAATACACTGGCTGTACCATTTTTCTGCAGCTTATTTCAGTAGTTTTTTTCTCCATGTGATAATATTTGCAGTGCTTGCTCTGTAAAATATGATGTAATACACAGCAGTGCAGCATTAAACTACTGAAGCTTCACCTGAGGACCACAGGAAGAATACAGGGAAGATAGTGAAATTAAGTAAATCTAATTTATAACAGTAGATGTTTTCATTTGCATTTATATTGCCAGAGATGTTTCAAAGGCAAGATGGATTTTTGAGAGATAAACAAAAAATAAGATCCTCAAAAATGAGATTTACCCCACAGGATCTGCTCCGAAAGAAACGGCACGCAAATACATCTGTTGATTAAATAATGACAGTAGGCTAGAATCTGAAAGTAAACACACCCACAGTATTCATTAATGTATCAAAAGTGTTTTATGGGTGAATCACAGAAACTTTCAAGTTTGCCTGAAGGTGAGTCCTGTTTCTATTGTTCATACAGAAACCAGGGTGGGTTTGTTGCCCTTGACCAAGTTCAGCACAGCTCACTCAGATCCTTTTAATAACTCTCCAATTGACTTCAAATTAACCAGAACCCTTTATAGAACAGAAATTTCCCCTGTTGTGTGCAAAAGGGTGTCACTGAGACATTAGCTTTTTGACTTCCCTCTCTCTCTCTCGCTCTCTCCCGCTCTCGCCTTTCCTCTCTCATCCTTTCTTCCTTTCTCTTGATGATAAAGGGGCTCTTTTTAAGGAGAACAGAAAGCTTGTCAGGATTTGGCCAGCTGGAGAAAGTCATTTGAGGCCCAAATTGATGTGGCCGGGACTCTCAATAGTATCTCTCCAATAGTGGGGGCAGGATAGAGGGAGATGTGGTGGCCGGGACATTGTTCCTCGTAAATGGCTCTTTATTTCATAGGCGAACTTGGGAAATGAGCAGCACCGTTCACGGTTTCTGCTGGGGGCGGACGGCCATGCGTAAAATAGAACACTAAGAAACAGGAGGCCCTAATATCTTAACAACTAAAAAGTCAGTGGCTCTCCTACATCATGTGCAGTTTTACTGGCAATGAGAGCACATGCAAATAAAGTCCCTATAAGATATAAAGTCAAGGCTGTGTGTGAACACCATCCATCATGCTGACAGGGTGTGGGCAGCCCACATGGACATGAATCCATACACAGCCTGACTGACTGAGCCAGGTCCCTTGGACCATAACTAGGAAAAAAGGCCAAGGAAGAAAAGCACTTCAAATAACACAATCCTCAAATGCAAAGCTTGTGTGCAGACTTGCCTTTTTTCCTTCTGTGGGGCAGTCTTTGTGTTTGTCTATGCAGGTGTCAGTCTGCAGTGTTGTATTAAAATGCCAGTTATTTCTTCGCTCTCTGTCTCTGTGTGTGTGTATGTGTGTGCCGGCGCTCTCCATTGTGCAGCTGTGATCCATGTGATTCAGGCTGAGCTGTCACTCTGCTAATCTTCCCCAGTAGAAATACAGCTTGGAAAATGTCATCTGAACATTCCGAATTGTGTTTACACTCGCTGCAGGTTCCATCACTTCTAATTTGACAAGTCATTATCACCCATGCTCCTCTCCCTCTTCCCTCTTGCGGCCCGAGACACAAAAATAAAGAGGAGGTGGAAGAACGGAGGGAGGAAAAACAAGGCAATAAATTCCACTCACAGACAAACAACTGTGCTCTTGGTAATCAGTTAATACAAAAACCTTAGCTAAAATGGTGAGCATTATTGTTATTTTCAGTCATTTACATCAGCTACTCGGCTTCAGATCTGTGTAAACTTCACATCATTCCCTAAGGCCTGTTTATATTTATACAATGCAAAAACTAGACAGAAAGCCCTGACGGAGAAGTTTCTTGGCTGTCTCGTAAAAAAGAAGCAGCTGGTGGATATGTGCGCTGGGAAAAGCACATGGCTTTCCACACCCTCAGGCCCACAGCAAAGCTAGCTTTGACAAGGGCTGCACAATGGGAATTCAGTATTAAAGAAAACAAGGTGAAAAGCCTCATACAGCAAGTCCTAGAAATAAAACAAAAAAATACGTTGTTATTCCAACACCCCATATGAGCAATGCATCATCTGACGTCTCTATCAACAGGACAGGCTTTCAAAGATACAAATGCTCTGAGCTTACTGCTACCTTTAGGGAAATGACTGCACATATACTGCAGCTCTAGATCTTAAACTCCCATCAATTGTATAGTGATGTCTAGGTTAGATAATAAATCTGCAAACAGAACTGTAGAGCCCCTTCCTCCCCTTTCCAAAAACTTTGTGAATCTGGGTTAGACATGTCTCTAGACATTTTGTGGACCATTGGACTTTGTATCCTCAGGCTTTGTGAAGCAGCATTTTCTGAGACCTCTATTACCGGAAGGAGGGAGATGGGGTGGAGGCCAACAAAATCCACAGACATCCCCACTACTAACTGAGAGATGTTAACTGTGCCTATACTTGAAGATAAGCTCTTCAGTGTAGATTTGTACTCCAGTCATGTGCACGAGGTAATCTAAAGCAGATCACAGAGTACAGCCTTCGTGGCCACTGTACCAGTCTTACTCGGTTGTCAAGTTGCGTTACTCAGGTGTGCTTATTAAATTTTGGGCCACTTGTGGCTACAACATGGCATAAATAACAAATCAAAACATTAAATAGTATGATAATTATGGAGGAGTAATAAATGTGATGTTAAATCAAGGTGACAGCAGAAGAACTGACAATGACAGAGCAGGTGGGAGAGGAAAGGAAGCAATGATCCATCCATCCATCCATCCATCCATCTGTAAGTCTGTCCAGTCGTAAAGAGACATCTCCAGTGAGAGCTGGCACTCGGGGCCACGGGAGTTAATGACACACTGCCTTAAGCCTAGATCCAGGCACTGTTCCTCTGACAAACTTATACAAACACAAGAGCTGAAATTATTTTAACGTAAACGTGTGTATTTCACCACCAAAAGAAAGAAGCTTGCCATTTAGTGCTGTTATGCTACAAGAGCAAGGTCTATACACCATCAGCCAATAGCATCTGATGCTGGTTGTTGACTGATGGCACAAAGTAGAACAAGTCAATAGAAACCTGTTATTGATATCATCACTCCTGCTGAAGTGTGATCAGCGCTCTGTCTGCACATGCCCTTAAATATTTACCCCTGTTTAATCTTCTGTCCTCTCTGCCCCCAACTTTCGATCTACTCCTCATGCTAAGATATGATGCCTCACTGCAGCCTGTCCTCCTACCATGTTTTTCTCCCCCAACTATATTGAAATTACACCTCTTGGATTTACCCATCACCAAGCCCCTTTGATCAATGTTTTGGCTCTGCTTAACATTGGAAATATACCAGCATATGATATTCTCTCAGTTTTTCACAATTACTACTAGTTCCCTGGTTAACCCCCACCTTTCCTGAGTTGTAGTTAGTCATTTCAATTAATATGTTTGCTGAAAAGAGCACACAACAAAAATTCCAAGTCACAATACAAAGCCAGCAAAAAGTCATCATGTGCTGAAGATAAAAGAACATTTTCAATTAAGATGAGTATGAAGCTTGGTTCATTAATAATGCAAAAATCATTACCCCAATTATCTTAGCGTCCCAGTTTAAAGACACCGTATACGTGCGTGTGTGTTTGCTTGCCCGTTTTTTTTGCACGCAAGAGTTTGTCTAGTGTGTAAGTAAAATGGATTTCTTAAGTGAGCTAAAGCCAAAGATGTGTTCCTTTTAATGACCACAAGAAAAAAAGAAAAGAACTATAACTTTTACAAAACCCGTGCAAGCATATACATCCAGAGAGTGCTATCAGGTGCACCTGTATGCATGCACAGCACAAAGGGAATGACAAAGACAGAGACTAGCGACAGAGATAGGAGCGACTGCTTGATGCGTTCCTCTAAAATATTTATGCAGCTGGAGATTTGTGTCCCTGATTCTGTGTCCAATTAAGTGGGTTTTTTCCTCCAAATGGATGGGAATTAGATAGGAAAGTCTATGAGAAACACCATGCGGTAAATGCATATACAATAAGAATAAATGCTCATGAATGGAATGCAATCCAATACAACAAAATCATGCCCCTTTCTTTGCTTCTTGCCTTGACTGCCCTGGCATTACGAATTACTGCATCCATTTAATGCAACAGCAGACTCCCAACATTAACCTGCTAGCCAGAAGTGAAAGCAATCCCATTCACGTTTCAAACTTCTGAATTATTCAGTGGCTTGCCAATAAGGAGTGGTGCTTGTGAGGATTGGGCTTTTGGGTGTTCACTTCCACGACAAATGACACAGATGCTAACATGCATTGCTCCCTAGTGACACTCACATATTAGTCTCATGAACTTAATATCCAGAAAAAATTGTAGAGTGATTTATGAGGACTTCACAGATGAAATCACTGACACAAATTAACAGAAATGATACTGACTAACAAAACGTGGATTCGTCCTCGCTCTGTCTCTGAGCTGCCTGCTCTCCCTCGGCCTGGAGAGTAGGGAGGGCAGTGGCTCTGCGCAAGCTTTAAATAGGAATTAGCAGCATTTCATTGTGATAGTGATTGAGTATGGGTCCCTGGGGTGGGTCTACTCATTGTTACCAGGCCTTGTAAATCTACAGTAATCCTCTCAGTGGAGGAGAAAAACAAACACACACACAAATATTATACATATACACATGCATATAAACGTGTGTGCACATGCATGCTTATTTTTCACTGGCAGAACAATATATGCATAAAAAGTATCTGCTGGCACTCAAACCCAGTACTTTTAAGGATGGAATGTCAATGAAAACAATCATATCCCCCCTCAAGATTTTCCGAGAACGATTTAAAAAACTTTGTTGCCGAGACACTGGTTCCTTATACGAACTACTGCCCAAGCTGCTTACTCCTCTAACATTTGTCCTCCGCCCACTCAATCACCCACACAGACCCACGGACACATGGTTGGGAAGACACAGCGAGAGTGCAAAAACTAGCTCACAGCTTGCTGACTCTTGCTCTTGAAACCTACCCACAGTCAGGGTTCACCTGTCCTTGCACTTTACATATTTTCAAATCTTGCACCATTTTGCAAACTTCACTTGGTCGCGCACAAAATAACCCTAGTCAAGACTATTGAGCATTTCAGACTAAGCTGGAGAGGCTAGAAGAGGCAGCTGAGTGTGGTCCTTGTTCAAAGAAGATGTCGCTTTAAGAGGTACAAAAACCCTTTTAATTAATTCTTAGAGGTTTGGACATGCAATGATTATTCCAAGTTTAACTACTAAATTCCTCAGGTATACCACCTTAAATCACGTTGGAACCTTGTGATGCTGAAGTGACTCGTGACACTAGTGAATTTTGTCATTTTAAATTCGGGTTTGGGTTGCCAACTCTAACAGGAAATCCATTGCTCTACAAAATAGAAAACAGGAATGTACATAGACACCATAAGATAAAAAATAATGCAATCAGTAGTGGAAGAAGCATTAATAAAACCATTTATATATGCTCAGCTATAAATAACTATAACTATTATATTGATATAGTAATAAATTGTTATTACTACAATTTTGATGTTGCAGCAGGTAGAGGCAAACAGTTATTGTGCAACAATGTGCATCTATGATAAATTGAAAGAACTCTTTCAGATTGTGGTAAAGCAGTGGGGATTCCAGTACCACTTGCCAAATGGCAGCGGGGTGAACAGGCTATGAGTAGGGTTGACTTTTGGTATCCTTTGGGCTTTGATCAGACACCTCACTGAATATGTTCTGTCAGTTTCAATCACTCGCTGCAGAGACTTCTGGTCTTGGTCTTACACATTTCATGATGTTTCCAGACATTTCCGATTGCACTTAGGGCTGTAGGATTATTAGAGTTTTAATCTCAATCATGATTCTGGCTTCCCACAATTAAATGAGCATGATCGTGAAATGTTTAAAATGCAAGCTCCACCAATTGGAACACAAATTAAAAGCAAATCAGGCGCTCCCTTAACCTCCCAAGACCCGAAATCTGTCATGGCATGCAATTTTAATTTCTCTTCGCTATTTGGGCTGATTGGGACATGATGAATGTAAAGACAAAGAATTACCAGATTTTTTTTTTACCTGATTTTTGTTTCTAAGAAAAATGAGATCCACATATGAGGATATACAGCAGCAGTTTAATGTCCTCGTAAGTGGATATCAGGCCCTTGTGGAGCAAAATTTTGTATTTTGGTCTAAATAACCCAAAATGTGATGTCCACATATGTGGACGCCAGGTCCTAGGAGGTTAAATTGATATTTAAACATGTGCCTGCATGTGCCAATCACAGCTGTTCCCTGCATCATGTAGCTTGAAGTTTGAAGGGTTTATTGGGTAACACTATGTTAAAAGATACAATTACAATAACATCCAAATGTCTGGAACAGCAAAAAGCAAAGAAAATGTCCTTAAAAGCAGGTAGTTGCTTGGAAATACTTTGGATTTAGCGCATGTTATGTTAGCCAAGGACAACTCATATGTAAAAAGTGCTGTGCCTCTGAACTGCAAAGCAACACAACTCATTAAACCACATGAAAACACACCATAAACTGCAGTGCAATTAAAGCATGAAGGCCAACAAAAATAATGAAATGCGGGAGCAGTTTCCCTTTGACTTCATTTTATTAAGTCAACAGGACTGTCATTAAGAGATGTGCTTTAAGTGAATAATTTTTCAATGCAAAGATTTGCACAGATGTGACAAATTGAAAGCAGCAAATATTTCACTCTTATTTAAACAATGCAATAAAAAATGTTTTAGTAAAATCAGTGAATAATGTTACAAATAATCTCAATCTCACTATTGAACAAAATAGCATGTTAGCATTGCGGATATAATTGTGCACCCGTTCTTATACTATTAAAGTTTGTTATGCTACAGTAAATATGAAAATGCTATCACATATGGAACTTTCTCAGAAGTGCATTTAAAATCTGTTAAAGTTCAGTCATTGATATAATGCAGTAAACACAACAACTGCGTGAGGTCTGTTAGACAGGTAAACACATAGTTTCCTAACCTCACATTATACCTGTCAGTCTGTTAGACAATACCTCAAACATTGCTTTCACTAAAGTGAAATCAACTGCATAATAAAGAAATGCATACAGCAATATGTAGACCTGTGTCATTCCGCCACAGCTGGATTAACGTATTATACTGTGTTAACTTCAAGTATATAAGAAAGTAACAAACCAAGCAGTCATATGTTGCCCTGCCCTCAGTATTATTTGCATGCACTCATCTGTGCCCACAGCACAGGAGCCCACACCGAGAAATAGTATCTGCTGTTCTCTCAGGCATGTACTTTATAGACTATTTTCATATTTAAGCATGCTGTGAGTAAAGGCTCCTCTAGTGCACAGTAGGTGTTGTGGAAATAAATATTTTACACTGGAATCTAATTGCATTTTGTGGCCTTGAGCACCCTACAAGACAATCTGCAGCGCTGGTCTAATGGCTATCTTCCGTACTGTCTGCTGGGGGACCACTGACACACATGCACACTTTTTATGATCTAGTTTATGGACTTTGTGAAGCTCTCACACATCTGTGTTTAACGTATGTACACTAGAAACTACAGAAGATACAATATGTATTCTAACTACGTGGGACTCTATAAAATATTAAAGGATGAGGGAATATCATAAATCCATGGCAAAATCTGTGATGCATGCCGTCATGTCACGGAGGACTGTGTGTACCCTTTCTGTTTCTGCCCATTGACCAATAAATCCCACATGAAGGGCTTTTAAGAGTAAGGCGTATGAACATAAAAACACACAAACATGCACAAAAATTCAATAATGAACGTCAATATGCTCTGAACATCATACAAAATGAGGTTACAGTATTTGTGCATTAGTAAGAGATCTCTATAGCCCAGAAATCTCTACCATTTAGCTTGAGAAGCCACAAAAATATTAAAAAAAATATATAGATATATCTAAATACCGATTGGGCTACAGGCCACAGAGTTAAGTGTTGTACTCAAATGATGGCTTTATTGAAGATCAGCATCGATAATCTGACAGGAAGACCAAATCAATATCAGTGCAGGATCCAGCACCTACCACTCAGATGAGGGTTTAGCACTCAAACAGAAGCCCACTAGGTCAACTACCAGACAAATCCCAATAAGGGAATCAACATAATCATGAGGGTCCAGGCCAGCCTTTGCTTTGTTTCCTATCCTTTTAGTCTGTGCTGATGGATGTATACAACGAGGATGCGGGACCAGCATCCCTCTCTATACAGAGAGAGCAAACAAGCAGATGGTCATGTAGTTCTAAAACTTGGCTGTTAAAACAAAAGAACTCAAAATACTTAAAAAATGCAGTCTCCTGCATCCCTGCCTACTGCAGGGCTGCAGAGGTTCACAGGAATCTCTTTAGGATTAACCAGTGCGGCTGTGTATATTGGTGATGCACATTCACAGGGTGAAGCTCAGAAAGCCTGATGTGGTTTTCTGCTGGCACACAGCCAGAATTTACTTATGAATAAATATGAGGGAAAATCAAATAAATAAAAGGACAGCAGGGAAAAAAATAATCCTGTTAAAGATCAAACAGCAGGCTCCCTTTCCCCTCCTCCTGCCATTCTCTCTTGCCTTGATTTTTCTCCAATTTATACCTATATTCCTCGGGTCATCTATGCTTCCACCGTGCCCTCTCACTTTGCTCACTTTTCTCACCCGTCTTCTCAGCAACTACACCTTAACTCGCTATATAAATTTCAGATTCCCGTCATCTTCTTTTTCTTCATCTTTTCTCCATCTCCCCCATCCGCCATCTCCTTTTCGATTTCATGGCCGGTCATATCTTTAATCTTGCTCCTCTTTCCCCCTTGTCCGATGCTCCCTTGCTGGCTTCGCTCCCTCCCTCTTCCTCTCCCCCCCCCCCCCCCGCTCCAGTGCAGAACTAAATGGAGATTAATGAAGGGAGGAAGATGTGTCTGTCATCCAGACAGTCTGATGCAGCCACCACAGCAAGTAAAGTACTGGATCTATTCAAAACACACTAGACATAGCTCTAATACTGCTCCAGCTGAGAAGAACGACAGATTAGCATGCCGCTTCTATTTAGATAATTTGTGAATACTAACCGTACCGCTGAAGCATGCATTCCTTTCCATAGTGATATAAAGTGTTTAGTGCGTGGGTTTTCTTTCCCTTCTCTCTCTCATTTCTTTTCTACCATTAAAGGATATTCAAAGTACACCCCAGCATCTCATTTCCTCCCCAAGTTTAAATCCTGACAACTGACGGCCACTCGCTGCTCACACGCCAGTCAAGCAGCTCTGATAAGCCCCGCAGGAAATTGACTCGTATTTTAGAGCTACATCTCCCATATCATATCCGTCTACCACCCATCACGCCCTTGGTTAGGGGTCAAGCAGCTTTCACTAATCTCACATGCAAATTTGTGCATGTTACAGTGTGAACGTGAGGGTGATATATGAACCATGTCTATAATTCATGGTTCATTACCGGCGACAAGTCACGCTTACGTCCGCACACAACTTCATACCGATATTAGGTTAGCGCTGGGTTGAAGAATAAAAACGGTTTTAAAAATAAGCTGTCATTTGAATACAGAGCATCTGTGTCAGTCTGTGCGTATATTTCTTATTCCTACATTCCCCTGGTGCATTCAGAAACAGAAGAGCAGGAGCATGCTGAATGCTGTGTGAAATATTTAGCACAAGTAGCGATAAAATTCTCTGAACTTGGTTGGTTGTCTTCTTAAATATCCAAACCTTTCCCCTTTTATAGTCCCTTGATATTACAATGTTTGTTTTTTTATATAGAAATGACGCAAGACTGCGGTACGTGTGTGTTTGTGCGTTTGCTTACCAGCACAGGGAGCGCTCTCATCTCTAAACACTAGACAAACACATTCGATTAAAAGCATTCTGATTAAGATGATGCATTAGCTCACGAGGTTACAAGCACCAAAACCCATCTATAAAGAAAAAAGGGCCTCTGTATGCCACATTTAACACTAAAATCAGCTGCTTATACCCACACACTTAGGCACTCGTCAAGACTCGCACAGCCATGTGTGGATTAGCTGCTGTTTATGTGTGGCATATATTCATCTATCTGTTATGTTCCTTCTCTCAGCCCGGCTGGATGTTGCTTTTTTAAAGCGCAGACATTTCCTCTAGTTTTTCTGTAGCACTGTGCACAGCAGCCAGGGGAACGCAGCAGGGGGGAACAGGGCTCATGTGACTCTACTACTGGTGAGAAGGAGGCTGAAAACTAACAGGCTGGCATACACGACTGGGACTGCAGTTAAGTCGACTGGAAGACTCCTGCGAGGCCATTGCAGATATGGTTGGAGGAACTGCATTAAATGAGAGCATCTGCCCAGTTAAAATTGATTCCAATTTCTGCATCTGTTTCTCGGATCACAGCAAAAGCAGTCCTGTACTGGGTGGACTGAAATGACCTGAAATCAAAGACAAAGAGTTATTGAACAGCTCAGCTAAGCTTAGATAGATAAGATACTGACCTAAAAAAGCTACGGGACGGTTAATGCTTCAAGGCAGGAGATGGCTGTAATTGTCCTCCTAACCTTCTATCTCTAATTTTAAAAAAACAGCTCTGACATTCATGAGCATTTGAACAGCTGGTTTTGACCTTCCTTACTGCCCACGTTATTAAAAATGACAAACAGCGAATATTTCAGCTTTGAGGGAAGGATTGTTTTCAGCATCACTTGATTTTCCAACATCAGCACCCCACTACACTTACAAACACTAATACACGTGAACCTTTGTCTCATAAATTTCTCCTAACCTAATACCTTGCCTCCAAAATGCATCGACAAACCACATCCGTAACATTGACATCACTGATTACTCTGGTTACTTAACAGTATGTTTTTTAAAGAAGCACAAATAATGGAACTAATTCATAGGGAATTTCCGTAACTATACATAATAAAATGTAATGTTTTTTTAAACATCCAATTCCTGTATATAACTGTTATACTCCTATCACTATTGTTGATTCTCTAATAATGGATTAATCATTACTAACAATGGGTTGTAAGGATGCTGAGAGGAAGACTAAAAATGGCATTAGCACCACACACAGGGACGGATAGTTTTAAACACTGGATGTTTTTTTTTATGAGCGTTATCTGTGGGAACCCGGTCTTCCTGTTCAGCTTCACTTAAGTATTTACCTTATTTGTTTTTTCTCATCGTGCAGTCGTAGTGCTCTCTGTCTGTCAGTTTCTGCATCATAATGCTGCACTATTTTGTCTTTCACTCTGCATATACTTCTACCTCATTCACATGCTAATATTCTTATTTTAATTCTTTTTGCCCTCCCCTTTACTTGCAGTGCTCACTTTCTCATTCACTGCGTTAATATCGGCATTCTTCTTATTTCCCTCCCCCCATCCTCTTTTTTCTCTTCTTCCCCTCCTCTTTTGATCTGTGTGCTGAATTATTCAATCTTACCCGGGCTTTTAATTCTCTTGATTGAGCCAATTACCTTCTGGCTGGATCAATGTGGGGAAGGTAATGATTTAAATGGCTGCCGCATAAAGCCACATAACCACTTCAACTGGTGCAGAAGGGGAAAAGGAGGGAGAGGGGAAAGAGCACATGGAGGAGGAGGACTGAGCAAAGGAAGGTGGTTTAACTGAGGTAGGGAAATGAATATCCTCTCTTTAACACAACCGTGCATGATTCAGCATGTACGTTTAAGTGCTTCATTTTGTGTCCCTGACTCTACCTGCTGTATGCTACAATGTGAAATCATGCAGGGGAGGCAGACTGTGCAAACCCAGTTTCCTTAGGGATTATCTAAAATGTATGGGCTCTGTGGAAACTGGGTCAGTCTGATCCTAAATGGTGCCATCGTTGCAGAAATCCACTAAGTCGATACCGCCCAGTATCCCACAGACCTTCTCTCTCTCTTGTCATCTCATCTCTCACATGCACCTCTTGTTCGTGTAGCATGTCCAGTCCTATGCACACACCAACATACTGTACATGTGCAAATACAAACACACACTTTTTCCCCATCATTGCAACTCGTCATCTCCTGTTGAGTGAGCTGTCCCATCCTATTTGGCTTGCCTCCTTCATCCTCCTATCTATTATTGATGTAATGGAGCATTGTATCTAAATGCAGCCCTGCTTGTGACAAGCTCTTCAGCCTGGAGGGAATCAGGGAAGCAGGCCAACGGCGGTGCGCTCCTACTGGGTTTGCTTTAGGGGCAAGTCAGAGAGAAGACAGATGAATGATTGGGCAGGTAGTTATCTTGGCCTTGGACTTGGACTGACATAGATATCTGTGGCAGTCCATGGATAATGCCACTAGCTGCACCAGACAGTGATCAAGCATGAAGTGATAACAGTCCTCTTTGCGAAATATGCCAAGAATTGTAGTTGCAGCCATGCAGTTGACATAATTGAAAGCTGAAAATATGAGCATGAAAACTCTATGTTCCATCTCAATGGCAATTTATGTGCTTCTTTTATCATCCAACAGACACCACATTAACAGTATCACTCTAGAATTGTCTTTTGTCTCTAATTCAGATTTATTACAAACTCAGACTTGAATCCTGTCCCTGTTTTTGGATGCACACTAGTTAAAGTACATCCTCTTTGTGGCCCACTTGAAGTCCAGTGTCCATATGAACCACTTAACTAAAAACAAAGAGACCAGCATTAGATTTCGTTACCACAGCAACTACAATTGGGTTCTCGTGGAGGGGTCAGTGGTGATCAGTTCCCTTTAAGAATGATAATGTTGAAGAAGCAGCAGAGGCTCAGGATGAACCACAGCATAGCTGCCTCTCTTAACCAGTTTCTCCCTCTGTTGAACGTGACTTGTTTCTTATACAATGATACAATCTGCTTTATATATCTATGCCTGTCACAGGAAACAGTCAGCCTTTATAAGCTTAGAATATGTATAATTACATGACTCATAAAATTAAGTGGCAACAGTTTAAATTTAACAGACAGCACACTGTTTTGTTCCGAATCTCAAATAGCTGACATGGTGATGTTTTGCTTTTCAGCATTTAGCTGATGATTAGCAGCAGATTAAATAATTTCTTTTAAACATCATACTGAAACTTAAAACTTGTATTTCGTTTTCTATGACATTGCATGATACAAACTAGTAGATTTTATTTAATCATACATGAATTAGTAAGATATGCTCATTTTCATCTGCTGCTTCTGTTCAGTTTTTAAAACAGTGACCAAAAATAGTACTAAAAAGATATAAGATATTAAAATTATATACAGTGGCACATACCTAAATCAAAATAACACTGTAGCAACATTATATATACTAAAAAACAGACAAATGAAATGTGAAGAAGCAGTTAGTATTCTAATGATCACTTGTTGGATCGTTAAAAACCTTCAACAGCTCGACAGCAGTAAAAGAAGTGTTGAGCTTAGTAATGTCTACTACAGTAAAATCCCTTCTTTAGACGCTCACTAACTTAAGAAACTTCTTCAAATGAAAAACACACAGTATATAGTATACAATATAGCTGTCTCAGAGATCACAAGTTGAAGTATGAATTACACTATAGATTTTCTTTTGACAGTTTTGCAAGATTCTTGAACTTTAACTACAAACCAACTCACGAAACAACCAACCAACAGCTGAACTATTCTTGTTCCCAGGATCACATATAGCCACCGAGTTATGGCAGGTATGGCATTGCTTGGTGAACTTGATGCATGTGCATGAAAAATAAAATCATTAAAAAAAAAGAAAAGCAAGGGAAGATCAAAGACCAAAAGAATAAAAACTGACTGCACCACAATACAAAAAACAAACAGAAATCATAATGTGAAAGGCAAATACTTTTATCAACTTATGGTGGAAAAAAAAACAGAGGTTGTGCTTATTGCCTAGCAACCCAATGATTCTCCTTACACTGCAACAGTCGCATACGTAATAGGATCATAAACCACCGCAGCACACAATATTCACTTGGAAAGATGTCAAGGCCTAAATACTTAGTAGGTGTTCTTTATTCAGACTATAGGGAGTTCGTGTTCTGCTCCCTCCCCTTGTGTTTGCTTCTTTTTTCCCTCCCTCACTCATCTCCTCACCCTCTCTCTCTCTCTCAGGTGCACCAGGTGGAGTAACTGATGATCGCCCTGCCCTGCCCTGATTTAAAGGAGGCTGGGAAAAGAGTTTCTCTTTCTCTCCCAGACTACCCAGCTCTCCAGCATAAGGTTCTAAGGTCCCTGATTCTTTGTAGGGATTTATCTCCTTTCCTTTTAGGACTGACCTCCAAGTAGTCCTGTGTCTTTTTAAAAAAAAAAAAAACAATATAAAAGATGGATGTAGTCCTGGGCTAAAGCTTCGAAACAAGTGGTTTCACTTTCAATCTTTCAGTTTGCAACATAGTATGACCAAGATTTGGTAAATAGACTTTTTTTTTTATTCAGTATGACCCAAAAGGACTGACTAAGACCATGAACTCAGCAGGAAAGTTTTTACAGAGGTCAAGTCAGAGAGTTGCTTTTTCACAGACTCGGATCAGAAGCCCTTTTGCAACCACAGCTGCTGTCTCCTGGTGGCAATTGAGTATTAGCTTTATGTTCCTGACCTTGAAGCAACATCCATGATTTATACTTTCTATGGGTTTCTTTGTTTTTTCATATTTTCTGTTTAAATAAACGTCTTGAGTGTGGCATCCTTTTGATATGTTGCGGTCACTGAGATGAGTTGAGCCTCGGTGTAGCTGTAAATGAAAATACCAGCAGAAGAATTCTTCAGAGAGGAAAAAGACCTTCATTACAGAGAAACAGACACTTTTAGCCACCTCCTGTGGCAAATGACTGAAGACATACACAAACAGATACCTTTTAGGCCTGTTCATTAATAAAGGATATTTCAAATACACTACAGGCTTCACAGAAATGTGCAACCAAACATTTGCAGAAATGTGTAAAAATAAGGCAGAGGATCACATGAATGAAATAAAATGATGATTTCTGTATCACAATTTTACTAAATGAGCATGAAGGTGATTGATTGTTGGTTGGTTGAAAGAAATGTACTCATATTAAAACGAGTAACTTCAATAAAGATGTTCCACTTCTCTTATACTAAACTAATTGTGTTTGGCTATATATTCTCAACAAACCATTTTATAACTGGTATTTTCAGTGATTGAATGTTTTATTCATCAAACAGTTAACAAAAGATTTAGCAGATGAATCAATGTGTCCACCGGTGCACATTTATTAATATTTATACTGTACGTCCTTAGAATTGATGATGGGACCAATAAAAAATATAGTCAGTCCCCTTCGTTCTTGTGTTTGCCTTTGAAAGAAAAATGTACACAATAGATCAATGGTCTAGGAGGAATTTAAAATTAAAATCTGCACAAGTTTATAACCCAACAATACCTTTTCTTCTTACGTCTGCACAAATGCAATTGTTTACTTTCATTAATTCAGGATTCTGCTCTTTGCATAATCATGTTTCGTCTCCTACCCAATCTCCCATTTTCTGTCCATTCTGCACCTTCAGGCTGTTCACTCTTTTAGCTCTTTTTCTCTCTATTCAGCATCCAATAATCCTTTACTCACACCTCCCCGCCTTCTTGACTCCTAGTTTTGCATTTTACCCCACCTCACAGCTTTCTCCTCTCTTGCTGTCCGCTCCTGCCACTCGCCCTCAGATGGAATAATCCATGTCATATTGTCACATTACAGGAGTTCAGATGCTAATAGCTGCACTGCTAATCCAGCTGCTGGCGAGTCTGGACCGGTGCCCGACTGTGCTCTGCCCTGCTCTGCAACAGCTGTGCCTTGCTCAGTCATGCCAGTGATATGCTGGGGATCTCAGACACAGCGGTCCGGCTGGTAGTGCGGTGACTGCATGTTAAAATGACCCTCAAAAGAAAGGAAAGGAGACCTCGAGACTACAATCAAAGATGTGTGCTGGACAAGAGGCGGATGTGTATCTTTCCAGTAGTAACAGAGTCCAAGCTCCCAGGCTACAAACAGCACTGCCTTTTGGAAAGTCCTCTTAGGATACAATATTGGAAAAACTGTGGTCATGCCCTCTACCAACATTCGGTTATTTTAACAAAGAAGAGTGTGAATGTGACTGAAAGTCGGGATTCACCAGTGAGATGCTGATACAACAAATGTATTGAGCTGTGGATGTGAATAAGCCTTGGCAGGCAATTATGGTCATTACTGTCGCTTACAGTCTTTCAGAAAAAAGAAATTTGCCATTCTATGGGAAGTAGGGAATGTACTTAAGCTCCAGAGCGTTTGCTGTTTGTTGTGAAGTTGTTCCAACAGCTCTCCCATCCATTAGAGGGGGGAAATCGGTTTGCCTATAATCTAAGTATAACACTACTTTAAAAATTTAAAGTGAATTAAAACCTCCTCCTTTTCAATAAAACATCTGCCCAAAAGCACCATCCCATTAGTCAAAAGCAGGCATGCAGCTACTTCAAAATAATTCTGCTAATTTGGCTGAAACCTCTGGGTTCAATTATTGATGAATGAAGCCCACAGGAGCAGGGGTTGGAGTGGGACACCAAGTGGAATGATCGGGGACATGAGAGCTCTTTTGAAAAGGGTGACGTGTACCTGTGCAGAGGTATTGTCCTTCACCCTCTCGTTTCCAATATTTCACAAATCACTTTCCCACCTATTCCCTCTCATCCACAGACAAGCTTTATGGGGGCGATAAGTGTTTTCTCTGATTCCAACAAGTGTATGTGTGCATTAGGAGTACTTTAGCTGTATGATGGATGGCAACAGCAGGGCAAATGTCCTGTTAATAGATGAGTATATTGCATCAAAATCAACTCTGAATCACATTGAGCTACAATATAGGCTGAACTGCTCTGTTAATTTGATTGGTGTGTTTTTGGGCAAAGGCAAATCTAAAACAGGGACGGACAAATTAAATTGTAAAACTGAAACAGAATTGTTAGAAATGATTAGCAATAAAACAGGATACAGGGCCTTGCAATCTCTAATTTCAAGATGGGCCTGCGAGAATGGATAGCAGCTCTTCTCAGCTTCATCTCATCTCTTCCAGTGTTTAAAGAGGGAGACCTTTGACCCTCAAACACTGCAAAGAGTGGAGAGAGGATTCAGAATATGTGTACTAAGCTCTTCTGTATACAATGATCCCCTGCTTTCTGTGTGTTCATGCTGTTTACATTTAATTTGATTAGGATATGTGTGTATTATAGTGAATGCCTTTGAGTTATGGCGGACATATATCTGGTACCAGTTGTCCCAACTTACACAAACTAATGAATAATAGTTTCTTGTTTATTTATTTATTTATTTATTTATTTTTACATTAATGAAAAATATACAGCTGAAGAAACAGTAAAGCAGTGGGCCATCACGTCTTCGGTGCGCTTTGGCTTTGATTCTACAAATTCCTAGAAATCAATCAGAGGAGTTAAAAGTAATTCTACCAAAAGTTACTCCCTCATTTGACTTTGATGATGATGTTGGAGAGATGAGCCCAACATGCTGATCCAAAGTCACCCATAGGTGTTCAAATGGCTTGAGATGTGGTGACAACAAAGGCCATAGCATGTCATCAAATTCTTTTCATACTCATCAAGCCGTTCAATGACCCATCGTGCCCTTTAGATAAGATAAGATAAGATAAGATAACCTTTATTAGTCCCACACGTGGGAAATTTGTTTTGTCACAGCAGGAAGTGGACAGTGCAAAAGTTATGACGCAAAAATTAGAATACAATAAGAATAAATACAGTACACAGCTGTACAGAATAGAATAAAATAATATACTATATACAGTAGAATAAAATAGAATAAAAATATACAATAAGATAAAAATAGAATACGAATGCTATATACAACTGAGTAAAAATACAACGATGCCAGAAAGGATTATTGCACTTAAGAAAGATTGGGGCACTGTCATCCTGGAGGGAGACCTCTCCAGTCGGCATAGAAATATTTTTTCATACGATAAAGGTTACCACTCAGAACAACTTTGTATGGATTTGCAGTAACACTTTTTTCTAGCGAAAACCCACCAGATCCCTTCACTTGACTGTAGCCCAGAGTTCAGGGCTACAGTCTATATGTGCTGTGAAGCTTCCATATGACTCTACAATGTCCCCATTTTAAAAGAGGAACAGAAAAGCAGCAACTGAATCATTTACATTTATCATCATAATATAAAAGTTCTTATTTACAACACTATACAGCAGTATATATGTGTACATTGTCATCGTTGTATTTTTACTCAGTTGTATATAGTATTTGTATTTGTATTCTATTTTTATCTTATTGTATATTTATTTTATTTTATTCTACTGTATATAGTATTTTATTTTATTTTATTTTATTCTATTCTGTACAGTTGTGTACTGTATTTATTCTTATTGTATTCTAATTTTTGCCTCATAACTTTTGCACTGTCCACTTCCTGCTGTGACAAAAACAAATTTCCCACGTGTGGGACTAATAAAGGTTATCTTATCTTATTACAAGGAGACAGCAGTATGTAGCACAAAGATGAACATTCTGTAAAGTTAGAGTGTGCGAAATATCACAGCTAGATGTCAGATGTTTGCAGACTGCAGTAAATTGAATAAGTTTTCTTACCCCCAGCAAATTCAAGTGCATACCACTAGCTATAGAGGCTGCTGTAGGACAAACAACTCTGGCCACCATTCATCTGTTGTTAGTGTAGGCCAGGGGTGGGGAACTGCAGGTTTTAGATGTATCCTCGATCCAACACAGCTGATTTAAATGGCTAAATTAACCTCCTCAGCATGTCTTAAAGTTCTCCAGAGGCCTGGTAATGAACTAATCATTTGATTCAGGTGTATTGACCCAGGTTTATATCTAAAACCTGCAGGACACCGGCCCTCAAAGCCTGGAGTTCCCCCACCCCTGGTGTAGGCTATCAGTCTACTGTTTATCCCAAATGTCATATGTCCACAACTGTTTATTCTGGAGGAGGCTGCAAAATTTTGTGAAAGGAGTCCGATACGAATTAACAACTCAGTGAAGCTCAGCTCTGTCCAATGACAGCGATACTGCCGCAGTATCTATAAGAGCTGCTGTTCTTGCTAATGTTAGCGGCTGTTAGCTGACGTTAGTGAAACTTTCTTTGAAGAGAATCAGACATTGCTTGACACCAATATGATACGAGAATGCAATCCCACTGTTTATCAGAGGAAAAGTGTGATTTTCATGATACTGAAGCCTAAGATTAGCTGGTATAATGTTAGCTTATAACCAGCTGGTATTGCTGTTTAGCCAACTTGTTGTGTGCTTTTTGGAGTCCCATGACTAATCTGCTGACAACAGGTTGTTGTTACATAACGCACATAAGCATAACAGGTAGTTATGCTTATGTGTGTTAGAGCCCTGGCTTCAGCTTAGGAGATGAGGCTTGAGGTGAGAGAGAAGTGGATGACGGACACGTTGTCTTTTCCAATTTTGCTTCTTTGGTGATAAGGATGAGATGATAAAACAGATGATGAAACATTGGTATGATGCTTTATATCTTGAGCCTAAAGGTGAAGATACAAATTAAAACTTCTCCTTCATTTCTGGTGTACTACATATGTGGCTGGTTTCTAATCACATATACAAAACTAAACTAGGTTCAATAGAGATGTACATCTTGGCCACTGTATTTAAGATGGCAGGGCAACATGGTGGATTCCATAAACTGGCACCTGTTCCTATATATTTTTCAAGTTTAAGTTTATGAGAATACATCAGTTTGTTGAAAGATGTACTAACACAGTAATAAATGTATATTTATGAGTACAACATGCTTTTTTTCTATTAAATAAAAAAAAATGTGATTGTACCTTTAAGGAAATAAGCTATTTCTGTTGTGTTTACTGAGACTTTCTTCCTTGTTAACATTTTCATCCAAGGATCACTCTGAACCGCTGAGAGGGCCCTAAGCACACCGGTGATCAGATCACCCAACACACAACATTAACAAGTGAGAACGAAAGATTTTAAATAGAAAATTTATTCCTGAGAAAATTTCAATAAAAAGGAACTGAGGAAGAAAAGGGGGGAAATAGAGTTCTTTCCTGTTATTGTTGAGTCTTTATTTCTAGCTTGAAGAGAGGGTCTCAAGGTCGCAGTGGTTGAAAATGTGCGCTCAGTGGTTTAAAAGAGAGAAAAGGGTGATTGGCTGAGATTGGCAAAGGATAATAGGTGAGGATTGAGGAAGCCCCCGAGGCTAATCTATCATTAGCATTCTAAAGGAACTACTGGGGCTTGGAGACAAACGCACAAAACACAACAACATTTGCTTGATTGACACAAGTATATATTTAGAAAAAAGAAAAACAAAACAATGCACTTGAAAGTGAACACACATAATCCTTCATCATTATCTAACTCGGGGCTCTTAAACTTTTTGTGGCCCTCCTCAGAAGCAGAATAAATTTCATGCCCCACAGTTTTCAAATCTATCATTAGCCAATGTATTAAAATGAAGACTGGAAAAGCCTTGCTAATTTTCCTTATTAAAATCACATTATTTCAACTGTGTTTTAACCTTTTCAAATGTGGTAAAATTTTTATGGTAACTGCTTCAAGATGCCATCTTGAGCTTTGTCATTTGAAACAATTTGTTGATCATTTATACACTAAACCTAGACAAATGTGTTCAAAGGGTGCAGAAGTTGAAAAAACTGCTCACCCACACGACACCAAGCTATAAACGAGCATCACCGGAGATTTAAACGGGAAAAGAAAGTGCTGTAGGAGAAAGGAAAAAATGGGAAGAAAAATGAAGAAACACATTTTAACGTTTGAATTTTATGCCACCAGTCCATTGTATGGTAAATACAATGAGATCTGTTGCAGTAATGAGGAAAGCCAGAGGTGTATTGATCACATGCAGTGGATCAGAGGACCTCTGCCAGTCCCTCAGAGCCCACTTTATGCAGCCGACAAACCACCACAATCTCATCTCATTTACAATGTACATCTGTCTTTCCCACCCCTCCCTGCCTCTGCATCCATCTTGTCCTCTCGATACATTTTAGAGGTCCTCCTTCCTTTTGCACTTTTTTTCCTCATCTACTGTTGTCTCATCTTACTCTCTGCCTCCATGTATCAGCCTCCTTATTCATGTAAATCCATTTGCTGTGAGAATGAAGCTTGTCTAATGTCCTGAACACTGCTGGATTTCATGCCATTTCTTCCTGGTAACGGTAGAATAATGAAAATGTAAATAGCGTTAAGCTGGGTAGCTTAAGACAACCTCTTAATGAAGGCAGAGAGAGAGAGAGAAAGCACAAGAGTAAGAAGGAAGAAAAGAAAGAGACGTTGAGAGAGAAAGTGCAGACAGTTTTAGCTTCAAAAGAGTCCTGTCGTCACTGGCTACAACATCACATGCAGCAAATCACTGAGGCGTGTGTATGGGAACCAGCTAGAAAAGGGACACTATAGGAATTCAAGATACGTGGTAAGAGTTGCCACCACATAAAGCCTTTCAAAGTGTATCCTTTCAACCTTTCTACTGGTATACGCCACACACCATTCAACCTTTTTCTCATGTCTGCTTCTTTAGGCTTTCCCTTCGGTTGCCCGTCGACCTCTAGAGAAAAATCCCAGCCTGTAATCTGAGGAGACGTTAATCAAGCTTTCGTGTTGTCTCCCTCTGATACAGCTATCTATAAGAGGGATAAACCTAATAGTTTGTGAGAATTGATGATATCAATATTCCCTCTGCCTTAGCGCTCACATTGCTTTTTACACATGCGCAAGTGAGGGGGAGGCAGTTATGTAAGAAGGGACACAAGAGGGCTTCCCTTGAGCTTTAGATATATTGAGAGAAAAGAAAGAGCAAAGCAGAGGAGCGCTGTATGTGAACAGAGGAAAAACACCAGAAGCTGGGCAGAGGTGCACAAAGTTGACCTCACGTGCTGCTGATGAAAAGATTAAGTTAGGGAAACAAAGAGGGGGGACTGAATAAACCAGAATAATTAGCTATTTCAAAGAGTGATTACATGAGAGAGTGAGGAACATTTTTAACAATAGAGGCATAGAAAAGAATGCAAAATATGAGATGACTCAACTGAAAGAGGGCTTTTGCTTTTGTTTCATAAGTACCGTTTGGCTGTCACCTTTCTAAATGTCCTGCACCTCTTTATAGATTGTAGATCTACTTAGACCACAAAACAGCATGTGCGTCCTTGCTATCCCGCTCAACCTTGGGATAACTCTGCATTAGCACATCAGGCTGTTAAGTCAATCCCAGAGCTACTCAGCCAAACAGACCATTGGCTTGATCTTTGATTGTAAAAGCCTGCCAGGCTGGCAAGTTAATCCCGGAGTGTAGAAGGCCAATCAAGTTGTCAGGCCAGGCTCACCGTCAATAACACATTTAGGTCAAACAAAAAAGGTGTGGAGCAGGCCTGAGCTTCTAAAGACATACCTCCATCAAATCAGTTAAATGTCAAACAGTCCAAGTATAGCTTATATGTATACATATGTGCAAAAAAAGGATGCTGTTAAAAGTATAAAATCAATAAAGGATTGGGGGTTTTGTTGGATAACTTGTTCTGCCTGCCTTTTTTTATTGATCGCCAAGTGAACTCAGGCACTTGACAATGTGAAGCAGTAGAAGGGTTATTGTGCAGTCACCAGAACCACCCACATCTGCAGTGGCACAGAAAAATGAACTCCCAACACAACAACTAGACAGTAAGAGAAGAAAAAAAAAAGCGGCAAAGATCGAGGGAGGTGACGTGGCAACAAGAGGAGTTGAGTAAAAGAGAGAAATGCGGAAAACACTGAAAGAAATAAAGAATGATGGAAAGAAAAAGAGAAAGAAAGAGACAGGCCGACATTGAGACAGCACTATTTACGGTAGATTAGTTGTTATGGTGATAGGGAAAGGAAGGGATGTAGTTGTCAGGGTGATGGGGCTGCACTGGGCTACTAATGATATGTAAAAATAACTGTGCTTAGAAATCACCCTACTTTTGAAAAAAAAAAACATACTTGCACACACAAACTCTCAGATTCTCAGATGAATATGCACAAAGCAGTTTGTTGAAGCAGGCTCCTTTCATTAGCATATGGAGACATACTCAGATTCCTCCCCCACATTCCCAGCATGGAGATCAATTTTTTGTAGGTTTTTGCTTAATGAGGGATGGTAGAAAGATGCATACCAACACTGGGAATGTAAATGTTTAGTTCTATGTGTGACAGCTGTAGTTCTGTTCTTCTAAAGGTCTAATAACAGAGTCTGAGTGTGTATAATTTCTTTGCGGAAGGACATAGAAGTGTGGGTAATTGTAATTTAAATGGCCTCAAGGGTTTTCTAGAACGGTGGTCTTTGTAGCTTTTACCGCCTGCAATGTAAGCTCTGGGCTTTCCAAAGCATCTGATGTAATCACTGTCAAATAATAATCAAACACACCTCAGTGGCATGTGCCAAATAATATTTTCAATTATGTCAACAACTGTTTTGCCCACTGGTGAACGCAGTTAACTGCATTTAGTAGTTGGTACTTCATATTTTGAAAGAAATGTAATCGTTTTTAACATGGGAGAGACACAAACCCAGCCGCAGGGAGTCACAAGCCAGTGCACTGCTAGTGTTGATCCCAAGCCTGGATAAATGGGAGGGTTGCATCAGGAGGGGCATCAGACATGCAGATCCATCCGCTGTGGTGACCACTTGGGAAATAAGTGAGCAGGTGAAAGCAGTATAGCACAAAGCACCTTAAGAAAGCTTATATCCTCGCCTGCTGACAGTAACAACAAGAGTTTAATGAAACAGCTGCAAGAAAAAGTGTGATTTTCACAATTGTGAACCGTGCTATTATGAGGATCTTCTGAAAAAAATAAAGTTTTTGTGCAAGCAAAAAAATTGTGAACAAATGGAGGAAACTCAGTTGCCCTTTTTATCCACCTTGAGTGCACAACCAGCAAAGCTCACTCCAACAGGAAAGTGGATAATAACAGGGTCTCCCTCACACTGGCTAATGTTAATGCTCATAACTTGACTATTAGGTCAACTGCAATTTTGGACATGGCAGGTTGCTATCCAAAAAGAACGTAGCTGCCTTTCTGCAGTTTACTGAGGTTATATGTACAAATCAGCAGGCTGTTGAAAAGATGTTTTGTGGGCAGAGACCAAAATCTTTTTCTTTTTTTTAGTTAAAGTAGAAGCATTACATTTGGAGGAAGTAAAATATTGCAATCCACCAGAATAAACGTATCCCAGTTGTGAAACACGATGGTGGAAGTGTTTCAGTTTGGCCCTGTTTTGCTCCATCTGGGCCAGGGTGGTTTGTCATTATTGATGGAGTAATGAATTTTGCATTATACCAGGGATTTGAGAACTAAATCTAAAGAAAAAAGTGGGTCATGCAGCAAGACAAGAACCAACACATAAGCGATTAGACAGAAAATAAAGCTAATGCTGTGGAATGGCCCAGTGAACATCCTCAGCTTCATTAAAAATGTTTTGGAAGGACACGAGAATTGAAGCTGTCCTGAACAGATGAATGACCCCAGGCGATATTAATGAATGAGCGACAGTTACCGAAAATGTTAGCTGTAGCAAATAGGGGTGCGCGCTTTTTCTTGAATTAATTTGCAACTACCAGGTATACAACAGTATATGGTGTTTAAAAACACAATTCCCTGTTTTTATCTTAGTAATTTGTGCAATGAGAAGTTTCAATAGGATAAATTGCTACAGATTATGCTTCACTAGGCAAATTTTTGCAAATATACATTTGTGATTTTCTAAATTGTGGCATTTGTACTTCAATAAACAATGTGAATTACTAACTTAATAGCTGTGTCCAATGTTGTAGAAGCACTAATACACTCATAACTAATTTAGGGAATTTCAAACCCACCATGAAAACCTTTAATTTGCTCATGTACAACAGCCACTCAAGGTACTGAGAAATTACATATCACAACTTAAAGAGAGCAAAGTGCTGCTATATCACAGCTATCTAATTCGAACTTAACTGCTCTGATGCCAATCAAAGTGTGTAGTGGTACTTATCCTTTGCCAGCCCTTGATTACCTGGCAGATTATTACTGTAGTAGATCTAAACACACTCATTTACACATACGCACACAGTAACAGCACTGCATATGTTGAATATTATATTATTTACTTGTGTCACTAACATGAAAGAGTCTCCAGCATAATTGCTTCAGTGTCAGTGGAGGCCAGCGTGCACGTATTACTCTGTGCATCTCTAATCACGTGTTCACATTGGAGTAAACTGCCTTCAAAACGCATTGCAGTGCCACCAAAATAGACACACAAATCACATGTGGCATCACACAAACACGCCCACATACACATACATGAAATGTGCTTGAGCAGACATCAAATAAAGGGAATAATTTCCCATTTTTAATGAATAGAATATAGAGGAAATTTACCCCTAAAGCAAAAGCTGTTTTAGCAAATAAAACGACTGAGTGGAGTTATTTATGACCCCATTATGTTTAATACAGCCATTCTTATTTATTGGCACCATTTGTGTTTAGCATATATGTTTTCCCTTTTCTACAAGAGATTTCTGACACATATTCTCATGTAGTAATTGTGTTTTTTAAAAGATTTTTACACAAAAGGAGATAAAACAAAAATCATACTAAAAAAATGACATTTATTTAGAAAATCTGTTTCTGTTCCTACTTCCTACAAAAACAAACTTTATTTGTTTCAATTATACAAGAAAAAAAGAACTACGATAATACATAGTGAGGTTTGAGTGAATTAACTGGTGACACCATTGTACTTTTTACAATTACATCATCATAATCAGGCTTTAATCCTTTTTTAACTTCAGTGTTACTTTTTAAAGTTTATTTTGTGCTGGTATTATCTGATGTGAAGCGACTTGTGATTTGAATCTTGAAACACTCTTTCTAAATAAATCTACTTTCTTCTTACTTACAGGTTGAAGACCTACTGAATGAAAGGTACTTAAGTGAAGTGAAACCAGATACCTAGCTCTTGACAAAACACTTAGACACAAGAAGAGAAAAGGGCAACCAAAATTCATGGAGTGACAATGAAATTTGTCAACTTGTGGTTACGACGGGCCACATGACACACACTAACAGGAGCAAAGAATACTACTGACTGACATGTGAACCAATGGGAAATAAACAAGTCAGCTGTCTATGGATGTCCACTTGCGACCAAATGTCAGACCGGAAAGTGATGGGTGACAAGGAAATCACTTTTTCCGTGCACGACTGTGTGTGACTAAAATCATTCAGAAGTCGTCCTTAGTTTTCTGAAAGCCTCTTGTCTCCACACAGCCGAGCACTGATGGCTTACATCAAAGGCAAAACCTAAAACGCATTTCCAATTTCACTGATGATACAATCAACCGCTCTTTCTGTTTTAGTGTAGTAAGTAAAAATAATTGTGTAGTCAAATTCAATCTTTTTCCTCCCCATAAAAATATGGCATTATGGCTCGGGTGCCAGCATGTTGTCCTATCCTAAGGCTATGCAGCTTTTCTAAACTAAGCAAAGAAAACAGGCTTCCTATCTGCACAATGCACCATCCAGGGGCAGTCTGGCTTTCCACAAGAAAGCCATTTAATCTTCAGTAGTCTGCATGTGATCAATCTCCTAGCACAGTGTTACTGCAGCGCAGGCCATTCCTCATCATTTAGAGAGAGAGGTATTGACCAGGCCAAGACAGCCTCCGTAGTGCATCTGCATGTTGTGAGCCAACAGGAAACAATAAAAAAAAATTTCCACGGTATACATTATGTGTTTTTCTCTTCTACATTATGTGCATTATGTATATTCACGAAATGAGAATGTTTGAGTATGACAAAGAAGCAAAAACAGCTGGTTAACAAAACCATATATTTACAAATGCTCACACATCTTCCAGTTTGTCGGCTTGCTTTTATATTAATGTCTTGTGGGTTAATGCAGTCGGCTGTATTTTCTGTTTATCATCAATACATCCTTAGTTCGACATTCCTGCTTAGTGGCTCACACCAGGGAAATGCACCGAGAACGAGCACAGCATTGTTAATGAGCATCAAGTGCAACTGGCTGAGCACGCTGATGCAAAGAAAGGGAGCCTGAAACTAGTTTTGAGTTGGTAACATCACTTTAAATTAAAGGTTTAGACTGCTCAGTTGCTAAACTCGGCTGCAGACATATATTACTGTGTACAGATGTCAAAGTGGACAGCTGATCTTCCAGCCCTAGAAATGAGAGGAATGAATGTTCAATACAAGCATCCAGGAAGCCTCTGGGGTATGAGACAGGCATGACAAGTAGAGACAAGGTTTCACTACATCTTATTTGTGTACGTCATTTAGCTCATCTTCTTGACAGAGGAAATGTATAGACAGGCACATTTCAGTTTTCAAGTGTCAGAGAAATTGCGGCAGTATGATTTGTGAAATGAAAGGAGAGCACCTTGACAAATAAATTAACTGACTGACAGACTGGCTGGATTGTGTATTCCTGCCCTCACACTTATCGAGTGGTTTATTCAGGCATCAACTCCACGGACTTCATCCCTCACACTGCCTTGGGGCCATGTCAGATTTACAGTTATCCATGACGTTCTCTTATCAGGGATTTGGAGCAGGACTTTACAGACTCATCTAGAATATTGGCTGTATCATTTTTGTGTTGTTGTTTTGTTTTTTTTTTCATCCCTGCTTCGAGACACAGCGAGAAGCCAAGGTTGGGATATCACAAGTCACGTGGATAGAGTCACACAGTGCTACATGCACATACGCACATCCCTGATGTCTCCTGCTGGGATTGCTCCATAGCAATACCCCGACATATCAGAGTATGTTGACAGCGAGCCGATTGCAGTGGTTTCTGCTGTAGTCACAAGTCGCAGCACTCTCGGCTGGTCCATGAAAGTCTTATTTGTACTGACAAAGACATCAGGTATGCAATAATGTTCATTCTGTGAAGTCACAATCCACCATTTTCTCCCTTACTGTTTAGAGCAATTTTAGATTTCTTTACATTTCTTTAGTGTTTGATTTAATGATAAAAACAATCATCATTATGTGCTTTTCAATAGCAAGAGAGCAAGCAAGAGAGATTAAATACCATTTTCACTCTATAATCAACCTTTAAAAAGCTCATACTGTCTTTTAGTATCTATTTTTGGCTTTGTTTTGCTTCATTCGCAGCTCCTCTCTGTCTCGCTTAAAACTGAAAAGTATTTTGTTTACTTGGATTACATGCTTTCATGATTGAAACAAAAAGTACCAATACTACACAATCAGGATGATAAGAGCTTTTCTTAATGTGCTGATAGCAAACAATATTTCCAATGTTTGGTAGCAAAACGTTTTGAATGCGTTTGAACAGCTTTTAATGTGAACACACTGTAATCAATGTATTTAAATCGAAAGGAAATATTGAAAGAACTCTTTCTATTTACATACTTGTGTATATGCATCTTATAATATTTAGACAATTTGCATGCTATCTGTATGATTGTGACCTCTATCATGCATGATTTGGACATGTCAAGTCATACACTTTGATTAAAGGACTTTCCATTCACATGCATACTTTGAAGTAAGTACCCATTAACATACTGCACTAAGTCACACTAACACACACACACATATATAATGGAAGATGGTGCTTTTGCCGAGTTAAGTGGAAGAAACTCAGATGATACCATTCCTGTATTTAGTCGAGTGCAGAGTGTTGTTTTTCACTGCAGCATGTTCATTCATCCCTGCCCGCTGTATTTAAAAGCCATTATTCCGGCTAACAGACCGGTCAGCAGGCCTTGGATGTGTTTAGAGATGTGTATTGTCTGTCTCTCTCATGACATTTGGAGTGTATAAATGGACAGTGTGTTCAAACAGCATATTATTTTGTGTCTCTGTATGGGACAGCAGAGGCAGCATAGGGTGTGATGATGCAGAGATGCAGCTGTGAGCAATTCCCAATCAGAGCTTTTGTCTGTTTATGGCTGACTCAGGGGCAAAAGATAACACAAACTGTGCCCTGTAGGATGATACATTACGTTCCTCCTTTGATTGGGTGACACTGATTGATGCATATGTAGTGCACAGTTCTCAGCACAATATTTTTTTGTGTTTCTTTAGCAATTTGGGCAGTTTTAAGTTTTAAAATGTGATGAAAAGAATATGGTGAAATTTAGCTAATCAACTACCTTGTGTTCTTATATGGGTGAGTAACAGGGACAGACTGAAATAATTATTTAGGCCAGGATTATTTTCCTTTTTAGCCTCATTGGGAAGAAAAGATTTACAGATTACAAAATCGAAACTATCTCAATTGTTGAGTTTTAAAGGTACTTTGGTTGTCTCATCAAAAACCGACTAGCAACACAGTGGGGAATAAATCAATTTTATTTAATTGAATTTTATTCACATAGCACCAAATCACAACAACAGTTGCCCTAAGGTGTTTTATATTGTAAGGTAAAGACCTACAAGAAAACAGAGAATACCCCAACAATCATATGACCCCCTATGAGCAAGCAGTTTGGCGACAGTGGGAAGGAAAAACTCCCTTTTAATAGGAAGAAACCTCACATGTGTAAAACACATAGTGAATGAAAAAAGGTTTGTGAAGAAGAAACACTCATCATGCAAAGCCCCCATCAGCCTACACATATTGCAGGACAACTAAGGGAGGATTCAGAGTCACCTGATCCAATACAGTATTTTTTAGATTTATCAGGGAGCCAATAAAGAGAAGCCAATATGGGGGAAAAATCCTCTCATTTTTCTCGTCCCTGTCAGTACTCTTGTTGCAGCATTTTGGATCAACTGAAGAGTTTTCAGGGAGTTTTTAGGACATCCTGGTAATAACAAATCACAATAGTCAGGCCTAGAAGCAATAAATGCATGAACCACTCTTCAGAACCAACTGAACCAATTCCTGAGTCCTAATTGTTTGAAATATCACATCATCCTTGATAATGCCATACATATTGTCACCTTGAAAAGTGAATATTTGGAATGGTGTCCTTATGGTCCCTTATGGACTGTGGTCCCGACTGCCTTCTAAGCTTCTTCCATGTAGTTTTGGGCTGACCGACCACTTTTCTCATGATCATTGTGGCACACAGCCAGTCTGTGGCTTGGTTGAAGGCGATCAAATATTTATTCACACTTTATTATGATTATTACTACTATTTCATCCAATAACATGCAAATCAATTTATATAATGTTTCTGTAATGTCTCTGCATTAACAATGAAACTACCATGAAAATTACACTGTTCATTTCTTTATAAGTGAACAAACCTTCAAATTCAGCAGAGGATCAAATAATTATTTCCTCCACTGTAGATCAGTCACATCAATGAGCAATATGCAAAGCAAGCCACAAAAAACAATTAGCCCACAATAAGAAGAGAATAACACGGGACAGTGCACCCAGAGTGAGTTGAGTGGATTCTGAGACGTCTGCTGGCTCATTCCTGCTTGCTATGTTATTGCTGATTAGATTGACTGTTCACAGGAGGGCAAAATCCCAAAAATGTCGATATGCTCAGGCATCTCACTCTGACATTTTCTAATCTTGTCAGACATATCGAGTCAGAAAATATTAATTTCTTTTGTGTTATAATTTTGTAAAACTGGGCACAGTGAAGTAGATGGCCATGCTGACCTGGAGCCAATACAGACCAATGCAAAATTAGCATTAAATACAGGAATGAAGACCATGTTAATTGGAATTTCACATCTAACAAGGCATCTAGTTCTCTTAGTAAATCTATGATTAAAGTCAAAATTATAATTATGACTCAATTAATTTCCTCTCATTTACCTGTTTTGAATCAACCCAGAGCAAACATACCAAAGCGTATTAAACTATATGTCATGACTGCAAAGTTATTTTATATAACCATCCCAAAAAGCAACAGCAGCCTGTTTTTGACTAAGAAATATTGATAGACAATAACCAAAGACCTCGAATGTTGGCTTTCATGTGTAGTATTAAAATTATTGGACAAAGTCACTGAAAAGCCACATGGACTGCAATGCTTGTGAAAATATTATGAATTCAACATTAATTTTGAACTGGATGTTGGTCGTATTCAAAGCGCAACCTTTCTTGCATTTAGCATTGCTAATATACATAATTTGCAAATCAGGAAGACCTGTCTGTCCTTCTTTATCCCACAAAGCGCATGTACACTTTCAGGCAGCCACTCTTCAGAACCAACTGAACCAATTCCTGAGTCCCCATTGTTTGAAATGTCACGTCATCCTTGATAATGTCATACCTATACCTCATAACTATATTGTCATCCTGAAAAGTGAATATTTGGAAGGATATTACTTTGGAAGAGAGCAAGCATGTTTGAAAACACTTAGGAAACATTATGTGTCCAGGGCCCAAAGCTGAAGAGGTTCATTTGGTTTATTTGGCCAACTTCAACTGCTGCCCATTCATCCTCAGCCTCTCAGTTTCCTCAGTTGTCATTTTCTTGACTTTTCGCTGCTGCAACTCTGATTCAGTCCAGTGGACAGTGCAGTGCCACAAGGTCTTTGAGAGAATTAACAGAGAAATGTCTAAATTAGCATTTTGTTTTCAGTCCAGACGTGCCCAAAATTCACACAGTGCACACTACTTTGGATGCTCCCTGGATAGATAATGCTAGATAGTGATCATCTCACTACACAAAGTATATTGTTTCACCAGCGAGGATGTGCAAATGGTAAAAAACGCCCAACAACATAACAACATGAAGTCCACTAGAAATATCTGAAGTGACACTGTAGATCAAAAGGAATTAAACATCCCACTTTATTGTTTCCTAGTAGAAAACAGTGGGTTAGATCATTTTCACCAAATACAGAGAGTATTTTCTTTCTCTAAAAATACCTACAATATGGCCAATAAACCAGTAACTTGGTATTTTCCTATAAAATAGATGTATATAAGATGTCTACTTGATGTCAACCGTATGGATACATTTTTGGATCCATTTTGCCTGTACAGTGTTTGTAATAAATCAAGGAATAAATTACATATTCCTATGGGACGCTTCCATGGTCCAAAATGTTAAATTAAGAACTATTTTGCATGACAACAACTTTTAAAAAAGAGCCACTTTACATGCTTGAGAAGTCTGATTAAAGGAAAAATATATAGTTGAATACAGTTGACAGCTTTAATAGAAAACTGATCACCAAGGTAACAATTCTATTTTTCCAATGACTTAATCCGTCTATCCTTTCAGCAATACTCAGAGACCATGGGTAATGTTGACTATCCCCATTCTCTTACTTTACTTTTACACAGTTAACAATGTATTGTGTTGCAGTGTGCAGACTAAGAGGTTTGTTGTTTTGTCTATAAATTTGTTATCCATATTCTGCAGCGTTCATTGTCTTTTTCACCGAGCTGCAAACTGATAATTGGGTTTGTAAGAAGACTAAGACCCCAGTTAAACAGTCCCTGTCTTCTCTGATTAAAGTCTGGATCTTTATGGGCCGATCTGTGGCCAGGAAACTGAGGCGGGCCTGTTTAGGTCAGACCAAGACAGAGACAACTGGAGCTTGATGGACAGCTTGTTTCTGTCACCAGTATTGACTCTCAGGCAGAGTCAGCATTACTTTGGTCATTCCAGTGCAAAATAACACCTAGGTGAGCACAATGCCTGGAGTAACAAACCCTCATTTGCAGGAGCACAGCATGTGTGGGTCAAAAAAAAATAAGATCTATGTATAAACAGCTCATACTTGCTTCCACATGTTAACTATTGTTTTGGGGTAGACTATTGTTTTTGGTTGGGGAGTTTGGTTTGTGTGGTGTGCACACCACACAAACCAAAAACAATAGTCTACCCCAATTGATATATAATTCTTCTGAGCTTGAAGGGTCATTAAAAGCATGAGTAGTACCAAGTGTGCCATAAAGAGCGAGGGAAAAAGAGACAAATACAGCTTTCAGACCTTTGGGAAACTCATTATTCTGGGAAATGCAGGCTTCACATTGAATAATTATAGGATTTTGGGGAACGCTGGGAATGACACCCAGACATTGGGAGGGAAAAATCAATTGTATTGTTGCTTCATACAGTATCTCTTGAGGGCTAATCAAGCCCTCAGAACTGATTCTTACCCGAAACTATTCAAGGTTGTGGAGTCAAATTCTTCTTTCTGTAACCCAATGAAAACAATAGAGTTTTCCCATCGGAAAGAGAATGCCCCACAAACAATTCAATAGAAGAGTAGCCCAAGCTTTTCTTTCTTTGTCTCAAACTTTATCTTCCAAAATTTCTGTTTTGGACTGGTTTGGAAAACCCAGTTCAGGGATGGTGATTTGTTAATTTGAGAGCAGCCATGGAAGTGTGTGCTCAATCTCTTCATCTCCAGCCAAGAAGATAAATATCCCAAACCTCTGAGTCAGAAAACAATCACCTATCGTGTGGCTTTATCTGCAAATTAATCTTCTGTACCGCTACATTTCATCTTTAACCTCAATTCCCTTCAGCTTGTCAGCAGCCAGTGATCAAAGCTGAAGGTGCAGGAAAATATATTTTTCAATTAAACCATTTTTGAGTTAATTGTCTTCGGGCAAAATCAATTATTCAAAATAAAACAATAAATAAATAGGTAAGTAAAAAGATTAATTTTTCAGCACCATTTTCCATTTAGAGAAACAGATGCATAAACAAGAAAATTTTGCTCAGGGTAAATAATGAATGGAATGTTAATTTCATGCAAGCAACTACACTAATATTATCCTTACAAACTTGCAGCAATGAGTTATTTACTCTTTTTCATTATTCTTTTTGAACACAAATAAAGAAGGCATTATTTATTGATGGATTTACCGTCCAAATTCAGTACTGCTGGATGTTCCATTAGTTTGTGTGAGACAGAGAAAAAATGGAGCTAAAATGACAGTGTCTGTTTTGTGAGCTTGATTTTCCCCATGACCTAATTGATAATCTTTTTATAATCTTTCAGGCTTCCCTTTGAGCTGCTGGCAGAGAGGCGAGCGCAGTCTTTCGAAAAGGCTAGCTTACCTTCATTGTGTCAGTCAGATGTCTTTGAGCCCACACTTGAGAGGTAATATTGAGTTTACCGCCATCAATAATTGACCGAAGGACCCAGAGGAATACGTGATTGACCGGATGTGTTATCCTGACTCTGATCTATGCCAAAATCCTCCACAGACCAAATCATACAAACACACAGGTACTAGTGTATGTGGATAGGGTCATACAAAACGGACACACAAGCAAAAACATGGAGTCAACCAATTTCAACTTAGTCACTCACTGACTGACTGTACTCTAAGCAGAACAGAGAACATAATTACAAATCTTATTTGTAATTATGTACAAGACAGAAAAATGATTGATAATAATAACACAGAAAAAATATTTGTTGTGCACTTACAAAACTGATTTAAGGATCAAATTAACGACTGAAATTCATTTACCCTACTGTCTAACATTCATTTTTTAAACAACATTTAAACAATGGCTTTGTGGGCGTGGTTTATCCAGTCAAAGATGAATGGTGGAACATATCACTAGCAATGCATAAGTGCTCTCACCTTGACCTACAAGGTATACTTTGAATGTCTGAGACACTGGCTGTATTTTGAATAGACTATTTTATTATCATTTTCATACTCATTTGCATGTAAGGAAGGTCACCACTTGTACGAGGCCAAGCACCACTTTTACATGTTATTGATCTAAAGTTTAGTGTAGTTTAATGGCCGCATTTACCAATGCCTTTAATGCAACACTGCCGTAAAAGAATGTACCATTTTTATCATTTTTATTCTGCATACTCATAAAATATGCATCGTATATTTTCAAGGGGTGTTTAGAAAGCTGATCTTATTTTCCCTGCCTATTTCCATCAGAGATGTTCAACAGCCATTGTGTGGGTCTGCATTGAAGTAATGCTCTCCTGTTAATTGTGGGAGTGTAGTAGTTTAGTGTCATCTATTTAAACGGTCATGATCAGTTGTTATCACTCCCATAGATATTGCTAATAGGTACTTTTCTACTGGTAGGTTGCGACAGGGGTATTTAATAGTGGAAATCTTGTATAATGTTGATGGTGGCAGCACATAAATGAGATGATATACGAGACACAGTGCCCTATAGTTGATTAGTTAAGTAGGTATAGTTGATACACTGGCTTTACGACACCAGTTTTACACCTAAATTATCACAATGTGTAATACAGAGCTTCTGGTCAATGAGCAGGTAAAGGACAGCACCTATGCTATCCATATTAATGTGGTATTGAGCCATTTAAAGGGTTGATGACATTCAAATCCAGTTTGGGAGAACCCAGATGCTCAGTCTGAAGGAACAGAGATCCATAGACAATTAATCAATGAGATGCATAATTCATACAAGTTAACACAATGGCACGTTTAACCAACGAGCAGACACAATTTTCTTACATGACCTTCATAAATGTATTTTGATTAACTTTTCTTGTAGAATTTAAAAAATGTGAACAATCCACCAGGACACAACAGCAGTCAAGTTAAAATATTCTCACTATCAAAATGGTAAAATCATTATTTTGAATAGACTGTGCATACCTGTGCTGACACTATAACAAGTGTACTTATGTGGAGTGGTTTTTCAGTTAACACATTTTTATTGAGTGAAATGATTCAATTCTGAGAACGGCCTAATTATGCATAAAATATATGCAAGTTATTAGATTGTTACTGTAGCCCATGCTGCCCCGTCTGGCTAGCTAACATGTTGGTGATTAGTCAAATATGCCAACAAGTTTCTAAAATAACTCCTTTTGCAAAAAACACACATTTGAATTCTAATCAGGATTTTACTTGGTAAACATCAATGTGGTTTGCATAGTAAAGATCGCATCCTGTTTTCATTCTTATTATTTTTTCTTCATATTAGTAGGTTAGTGTTTTTGCATTCTGTGTCACTGACAATACCTGTTACTGGATATTAAAGCACATATACTCATTGATAAGTTGCCCTTTCACTCCAGGGAGTGTGCTTTCCTATAAATATAGAAGCTAAAGGTCATGTTTTAAATCTTCAGACATGCCTGCATGGCTGCAGTACATCCACACAGAGCTAAACAGAAGCACACAAAGACCAACAGATTACAGTTCCTAGCAGACATGCACACAGACAGCTGTGGACACCACCGTCATGGTGTTCATGCTATACTAAGAGGCATTTCATACTTTCACAGTAGGTCAGAGAAAGAACCAATGAATTTCTTCTTCTCTCAAATCCTAAAGATTCATTCACTGAATCTTTGCTTAAGTAGCATAGATATGAAACAAATGTGTTTCTGGATTCAAGCAAGTATTAATGCTAGATTAGTAGCTACAATAGAAAAGTATTTTGTTTAATGTAGAAATGACATCAAATAAATGTTTGAAAGGATTTTCTGACCATCACCAACACCGCCAACAAGCTCTACATTGAGTGTTGAGTGTCAGCTGTTTTCCTTACACCCCAGACTTCATGTCATGAAAGGTTTCTACTTTCAGTCTTTTTGCTCTCTATTTTCTTTTTTGACCTTTGCATTTCCTCACAATTGATGTTCAGTTTGATGGCATTTAGAGCCATAATGAGTTTCCTATTAACCCTTGGTGACCCAGTCACTGAGCAGTTAGATCATTTGGAAGCTGTCATTCTTTTTTTTATTGAGGTAGATCTTGATAATTCTCCATTATGCTATAAATCTGTGTGTCAAGTCACATACTCCTATCAAAATCGTTTGAAGCTTTGTAAGATCACAAAAGACGCAGGGATAAGTAGTAGGATTTAAGAGTGTAATAACGGACTGAAACAGAAGATGGCAGCACTGCATGTACAAGGATGCCAGCTGCCGTTAAACCACGAAGAAGAAGTAGCTCTGTCCCAGAATCAGTGTTGCCAACTTAGCGACTTTGTCGCTATATTTAGCGAGTTTTCAAAAAAGACGTGAAAGCGCGTGTCACTTTTACTCTCAACTCTTTTACTCTTATGTTGTTTTGTGGATCACAAGGTTTAAAACTACTTATAAACACACACACAAAGTAACTCTTTGTGTGTGATTAGCATAACCAATTATGCAAATTAGGCGATGACGTCATTTAGCGACTTCTAGCGACTTTTAGGACAACCAATAGCGATTTTCCTTACTGAGGAGTTGGCAACACTGCCCAGAATCCATAGCGCAGCCCAGCTCAGTTTCCAACAATGGCGGCAGCTACTTAGTTTTAATGTTACTCTTATTATTCTTTCTGGGTCACAAAATAAACGTTTAACATATTTTCAGGCGAGAATGTAGCTGTGTAAACCTCAAATATCTGCTCAGTTTATCAAGACACCACATATTTTCAAAAGCGCTCCGACGTTTTCGGAGACGTCCGTTACCCACTAGCTCGATAGCTAGCCGGGGGCAAGGCTTACTAGATCCGGTGAGAACACCGGACTCCCAGCAAATCGTTTTCAAACCCACTGCCGTCTTTCGCTACTCAGGTTAAACATATATAAGTCACTTAGATAACTTAAAAATGTTATTGTTTGGCCTTTTTTTGTATTTTATTTGTTTCTGAGTAAATCGGTTTGGCTGAGATTAAAGTTATAGTTTTTACACAGCTGAATAAACGTCAAGCAGACAGCTGATTATCAGAAATGTGAGATGTTCGAGAATATACTCCGGTGTAGCAAGGAGTTTATTAAACTTCACCGAAACAATCTGCAAATTTCATTAAAATTTAATAAACTATCATCTTGTCTTTATTTTTAGTTAGCACATACCTTAAACACTTAAAGCTGTAAGCTAATGATAGTTATATAAGAGCAGATGCTGCTGGTGCAATAAGCTGTAGTTTTACGTCCAATGGATGCATGATCTGATTAGTCGACTAATCGCAAAAATAATCGGTGACTAGTCGACTATCAAAATAATCGTTTGTGGCAGCCCTACTCCTCACCTTAGAGACAAATACAAAAAAATAAAAGCAGGAACTGCTTTCCATTGTTAGATTCTTAGCAATTACCTATCTATTACCAGTTTTTGACAACTGCAGAATTAAGTGGTGGATTATTTTCAATTATTATCAAGAAACAATACATTTTCACAGGCTGAACACAGTCTAATAGTCATAATAACTGCAACATAAATTCTCGAATATTGATATTTAGCACCGACAGAACTTAACAAACAACTACACAAAACAATTTAATCATAAAAATTGACTATAAGTCTTCAAATTAAATCAGCCAGTGGCGCCAACCATTAATATTAGCAGTTGTAAACATTGGAGTCTACTCACACACATGCATGAAAACAGCGACACAGAGGCTGTGCATGCACATAAGAAATAGGAGTAAAATACCTGAGCCTCTCTTAGAGACCACCTTTACACTCTTGGACAGGGTGATGTACAGCAGGATCATCAGAGGGCTGGGAGGTCTCATCTTCCCCCCGTCCTCACAGCCTAAAAAGAGCGAAGGAGGAGGAATAGGGATGGCAGGAGAGAGAGAAAGAGCCATCAGTCACTGCCATTACATGAGATCAAGTACCTCTTTGTACTACTAGACAAGAGTAAGTGTCAGTGCAGAGGGATGTTCTGCAAAAACTAAAGAGAGCGTGCACACACACACACTTTTGTGCAAATATTTGCACACCAACTTAAACATACTCACACACTTAAATCAACGTACCAATTTCCACATTCCCCTGGGGGGGGGGTCATTCTTGATTTTCTTTCGTGGTTGAAATTCAGACGAGTTATCATTAAAGGGATATATTTTATGAAACACCATTCCATAAGATGCTGACAAATCAATAAAGAAATAATTACATATGTAAGAACGACCAGTTTAATCGCCATTTTCATTAAAAACCGAGAGGGTTGGGAGGAGGTGGGAGCTTAAGGCAATTTAAAATGATTACCTTCTGACTCAAAGTGATGTAGGAAATATCCCACCTATACCCCTTATATCGACGCTTATTATATTAATTAATGGAGGTGACTCGCTCTCTACCTCTCATCTTCTCTGAGTAAATGACATAATCTAACATGTAGTAATTACCCCTTAATAGCCAGGTCCTGAAATAGTGCTACAGCTGTTGTATAAATTTAAAAAGAAACTGTTTATTAGCTTAAAGGTTATACTCATGCCAATATTCATCTATGTAATAAATTTTTCGAGACATCAAACAAGAATCACAATTGGGAAGTAAATTAGTTACCATTTAACCTGTTAGCATCACCCAATTTGCCACTGACATGTTTAGGATTAGGATAATCTTAAGACCCCCTTTTTGCATGCCTAAATATGAATGCTTACAGAACTGTGGTAAACATGCAAGGTGCAAAATAGAGTGCATTTGCATGGTCTCGAAATGTGTTTGTTTAGCTTCTGGCTAAAACATAATTTGACTCAAACCCCCAGCAAGCTGCTGCTGACCTGATAGCTATTAGGAGGATGACATTTTGGACAAGAAAGCCTTGTTTAAATTATAATGAAATTATAATTTCCTTAAGATCAACATTGTTTTAGACCAGAAACAAAAGCTTCTAAAGTGTCTCCTATTTCCATTCGTTTTAGGCTTTTTAATGGCATGACATAAGATAAAACATATTGATGAACCGTTAATGAAATGTTACTGAAATATAAAGGAGCTTATGCCTTATTTTAAGTCTAGTGCTAAGTTAGCCAGCTGCTGGCTTCTGCTTCCCTATTACTATGTCTGACTCATGGCAAGAATGTGAAATCTAATTCCCAAAATGCTCAATTTCTTTCACGTCTAAGATTTTTTTATTTTTTTTATTCCTTGCTAGTTCCTTTTTCCCATGTTTTATCCAAAGGTAGACAGAAATCCCTCGTGTTGTTTCTTTTGAAGCACGGATAACAAAGGAGGGGCGAGAGTTAACGCCGTGGTGCAAAGAAACTCTTATATCTACTTGTGTAGGAGTATGTCTTTAGTACCAGATAACCAAAATTCTTTAGGACAGGATGGGAAGATTGAGCAATAGCTCGATAATGTTTCTTTCAATCAAACTGCATAGAAATGAAGAAAACAACACACACAGAACTGACCCAATGAACCTGAAATGAAAAGATAGGCTCTTTGAAGACAAAAAATAAGAGAGACAGAGCCAGGAGGGACCTTGGAATCCACAGCTAGTCACGTGCCCTGCAGATTAGCATAGCTAATGAAAGGGGCCTCTCTCAGCGTGTGTTTACACGACACTCACAGCTCCTACTTTAAAAAAGAGCTCTTTCTCTGCTCCTCAATCACATTCTGCTAGGAAACAACTCTCAGTCAATAAACACCATTATGCCAATAAAATTCCTGTGAAACACCACAGCTGATTTGCTCCTCCTTTTTTTGTTTCTTTAATAGCAATAAGCTGGAGAGTTGTGAATGTGTGTTTTTAGCCTCAGCTCTAACTCCATGATGGTTTATGGTTATGTAATCACCTATCCGAAATATATCCCCAGACTATAGTAGTCTTAATGACTTTATACCTCTTTAAAGATAAACTTATTCCACAACTAATGCAGCGGTACTGTTTAAGTTTAAAACAGCAAGGGAGACGAAGCTAAAAAATAAACAAAAAAGGTAAAAAACTGAAAAGTCAAGGGACCACATGCACAGAGAAAGATTTCAATACTGTCACGGCGTGGTAGTTTATTTACATACTGTACCTTTCTTTTTTCTACTCTATAGTTAGCTTGCTGTCTCTCTTTCGTTTTGTGTCCTCACTGTATTTCTGCGGTCTGCAGTCATGTGATCAGCTTGGTATTC
Organism: Maylandia zebra; assembly: GCF_041146795.1. Taxonomy (NCBI): domain Eukaryota; kingdom Metazoa; phylum Chordata; class Actinopteri; order Cichliformes; family Cichlidae; genus Maylandia; species Maylandia zebra. The sequence goes on along the minus strand of NC_135182.1, from coordinate 14,979,520 downwards.
AGTGTTAAAGCATTCTGCTATATCAACTGTCATGGAGGCTAAAATGAGCACCATGTAACCATAAAATGATCAGTTTAACTCTGGTCTCTATCGTCCCATAATTCCTTTTTTTTTTCTTTTTTTTTGTGTCCCGTTTGGATCTTTAGCCATCAGAATTGTTGTCTTAAGGCCAAGAAAGATGCCAAGCGGATTTATTTTACCAAGTGGATCATCATGGCCTTGCCATATTGGTCCATTTGATTGACCTTTATTATAATTATGAATTTATTTTATTTTCAGTTCCTACAAACGGGACAGACATGACTGGGGGATAGGACAGGGAGAAAGAATGAAAGAAAGAGAGGGAGAGAAAGAAAACCAAAGGGGAGAAGAGACGGTGAGAAGGGGGGAAGAAAGAAAAAAAAAAAAAAAAAAAAAAAAACCCCACCTGGGTCACCTGTATGGAGAAAAAAAACAGAAGAGAAAGCAAACAACAAAGAGCAACATAATAAAAAAAACGGCACCATCACAATAAACTAGCTAGCAGTAAATATCAGTAGATACTAAGTAATAAACGATATTGTGCAGCACGCAAGATAGACAGTGCACAATGTGCTTTGAGGCAGCAGCCAAGAAAGCTGTAGTCCGCGTCTGTGAATACCCGTGTGTACACCTGTGTGTATACCTGTGTGGATCAGCATGCTTGCATTCCAAAGGTTTCTCCATGTAACGATCTGCTAGGGAGTGTGGGGAGCCACAGCCCCGTCCCCCAGGGTATGAAGCAGGTATGGAGGAGATCAAAACTCCAGACATCCAGAGGCCCCCAGAACACAAGAGACCAAGGAAGACCAACAGAGGGGCAGCCGCGCCACTGTCTCAGTAAGAGCTGAGGAGAGTCCCAGATGAGGGCTCACTCAGCAGCCGCGGAGCAGAAGCCAGGGGGAGTTGCAGTGACGCGCCCGTGAGCTCCGCCGGCAGCCAGCTGTGCCTGAGTGACCGAGCCCCAGGCCGAGAGGCCGGGGGCACCCCACCTCCGAAGTGGCCCGAGCGAGCCCCAGGCTCCAGGCCCTGATAAGCGGCCGCCAAGGAGTGAGTCGGTGTGTACCCGGACGCCCACCCCCAGACACAAAGAACCACCCATAATTCCTGTTAATATTTTTGCTTTAAGCTCTCAATCGTTGGCATCGGGCACAAAAAAGAAAACAAAACCGTAATTAGTTGTAAAAAGTTGATTCACTAAACAAAACGATTGGCAGGCGGGTTTGTGCAGTATGGGGAGGTGCCCCTCCGTTACAGCCTAATTCAACAGAACAATGTTAGTGACCCTGCTCTGAATCCCGGTCGCGTTACGCCTTCACAATCTCAGTTTGGGCCTTGCCAGCCATGACATCACCAGCCTGCTATCCTCACACACAGAGAAGGATTGTGCATTTCACATGCAGCCCCTAACAAACCATACAAACACCCAAAACCCACCTCATTTCCTGTCACCTCTGTTTAACCCAACACAAAAGAGCTAAAAAAGGAACTTAAAAACAAGAACGGTCCACAGGACAGATTCTCAGCGTGCTTTTTTGGACAGACTGAGGACTGAGTGAAACTACACACATTAGACATCCGCATGTAAACTCAGTAAAGCAGCTCTTTGACTACCTTAGTGTAGACTCTATTAAATGTTTTTGCAATCCTCGACGCTTCATTCATCATTTTATGATGCTCAGTGGAAACGTACACCATAACACTTTTATGGTTAGTGTCCCAAAACAAAGAAAGTTTGAGTTTGACTTAAACATACAATGTAAACATTTCTTAGCCTGACCGACTTCTTCTGAATGTATTAAGCTATATAACATCCAGGACAAGAAAAAAGCTCGAAAGGTAATTTCAAAGTGCCCAATAAAAAACGTTTCATGGTTTTAAAAATTAAAAATATATAAAAGTACAGCATGTAAGTGAATCACAATATGTACTATCCGTTTATTCTAATATGACACTGCTCTGTTGCTTGTATAGTTAAGAGCCAAGCTTTTTCTCTGAGGCGTCAGGAGCAGGTGTGTTTGAGGAGGCACACACAGAGGCATGGCGTGAGATCCACGCTTCAGCGATGCATGAAGCATGCACACATCATCACCCACAGTAGCACACATGCCGTTTGCCTGCTGTTTTTTACCAGAAAATGAGGTGCATGGCCCACCACCTTCTGACTCACCCCTGACAAAGTAGCAGAGGAATTTAGTGTCTGTTGCCATTGTTACAGGACTGTATCTTACGGGATAGCAATATCTCCTCCCAAATTCAATTATCACCTCAGGCTATTGGTTGCTAACACACCCCCATTGTTCTGTTCATGTTGTCTATGTGTGTGTGCGTGTGTGCTTCCATCAGACCTGAGTATGTTATTCTCATTTCCAATTTTTTCTTATCTCTCAAGGCAGTGCACACAAATTCACGTAATTACAGGCCAAAAACACCTTGCTGATATAGGATGAAGTTATGCCATCTTAAGAGAGAGAAGGAAAACGCCGCCATCTTGGCATAGAAAGCCATGGGTGATTGATCATGTGATTTAGAGATTTAATCTAATTTGAAGGCAGAGCACGCTGTGGTCTTAGGTAAAGTACATCATAAGACGTGACTCTGACCAAATCTTGTTGCGTCCGTGGAGTTATGGAGTTATCCCCGCTGCTTCCCTTTAGCTCTAACTTCTACATTATGTCGTCTACTGTTTCTAATATAACAAAATAGACGGTCCAAGTGAAAATGGGAAACAGATAACATATGTAAAAGTGAACATTTAAAGAGGCAAATTTAACCTAGACTATTTATCCAACAAGGTATGACGTTGATTACGACGAGTTCTTCAAGAAAGAGCACAGGGGTCTCTCATTAGCGGTCTCTGCTAAGTGCAGGTAGGACAATTTATTCTCAGGAACACTGTAAACCCGAATGTTCAAAGTAATTAAACAGATTAAGTAGTGTATACTCAAAGTCTTAAAAAAGTTCTGTTAACTTAAATATGTCAAGTTCGTATAACATGTTCTTCTTTTTGAGTAAATGAAACTAATAATATTTGATTGAATTTAACTATTTCTATATTAAGTAAGCATCACTTAAAATCATAACTTAAGCACAACGTAACACAGTTAAGTTAGGACATATAAGAATGGTAAAGTCCTGTTATTTTTGTTGTTTCAAGTAGGTAGGATTTAATAATAAACTTAATTTATGTAGCACATGCTAAAATACAATAAAATCTCAAAGTGTTTCACCAAATAAGTAAAATCAAATTGTCTTAAATGCATTAGTGGAAGACAAAATGTATTTATTTTAATATTCATTGTTTTATCACTGTGTCCTACATATATATTTTTAATTTTTTCCGTAAGTGTTGAGCAGCTGCAGGAATCAATTTTTATTCCGAGTTAATCTCTGATTCACCCTCCGAAGCGGAAGGCGGCGCTAATGAGCATTAATACGAAACACAGAAGAAGTAAAGGTATATGGGCGGGAACAGCACCAAAGAGGCAACACGGACGACTGGAGAAAGTTGGACCTAACGGCAGCAACTAGCATCACTGGACTTACAGTAAGTTTTCAATGTTGATATTAGTTTATTGTTAAAATACGAATATTTAGTTGTATTTTGGGTGCGTGTCGAAAAGAATAGCAGAAATGTCGGTCCGTGTTTTTTATGTGCTTTGCTGCTCTCCCCGAAGGAAACTTTGCGCTTGCAGAGCTAGCATTAAGTTGTTGTAATGAGGGTCGCAGGCTGTTTAAAAAGTTAGATACTACTTGCTCTAGAGGTGGCGCCCGGTCGCCTAGTATGAAACAAAGTATTTTAATCTCTCTAAATTTTTAAACCCCCTCTCATGACTCAGAATAGTTGGGTCCAAACAAGCCCGTTGTCCCTGCAGTTACACAACGGAGATGCCTGTCTGCAGTGAGAGTGCTTTCAAGCAGTTTTCTTGTTAGAAACGCTATATTTTAAACTATATGTGCAGGGTTAGGGTTGTGAAGGAGCTCTTGGACCTCTGGCCTGCTCTAAAAATGGAGTCTGAGGTAATATGGATCAGCTCTGTTTAAAATGAAAATTGTAATTCTTACTCATGTGGCAGCTTTTTGCTGCCTTATAAAGATGTGCGAGATTCTTCAAATTGAACTGTATTGTCCTTCTGCTGTAGTTGTATGCAGAGTTTCAGCGGATTACAAATCAGAACCTGCCCAATACATTCTACGCTGAACTTGACCGCCATCTTCCTCGACTGATGACCTTATTCAGACAGAAGGCATCAAAAACTGGGAAGACAGCAGATGCCCTGGTTGAAATTCTAAGAATTCACAATGAACAGGTAATAATAGATTGTTACACATTTCATAGGTTGAACCAGTGGAACATTGGACAGGTTCAATGATTTAAATGAGCTTTTTGAATTTTGCTATTACTCCACTTTGTGTTTGCTATTTGTCTGACTGTATTAAAGATGTGAACAGGTTATTTGTGGACATATGTTCTGATTTGACTGTTGTTTTTGTTGTTGTTCAGTAAACTCACCAGTATATACAATTCTGTTTTTAATCTGGAAATAGGAAATCCATGATATCCACACCAAGTGCACTACCGTTCTCCCTGCCCTTCCTGTCTATCTGCATGAGGATGTCTCTGGATTTTTCAGAACCTGCACTGTGAGTGTCCTTAAGTATCTAACAGATACTACTGTGTATATAAACAGTGCATCAAAGTACAAACATGTATTTTGATGCACTGTTTGGACTTACCTTTGTTTAGTCTACTCCTGTGTATTTCCTTTAGCTTAGTTTCAGTCTATCTCACACCACTTGATTCTCTGGTGAATTAGCTGATTTATGTGTGCAGAACATGGATCTTCTGTTTTTCACCTCTTACAGTGAGACTCAGGTCTCCCTTGTAAAAGAGGTATTGGATCTCAGTGGGAGTTGGTAAAATGAGAAATTATATGTCGTCTGTTGTATTTCTTGGGTTAGATTGTGATTAGTATCTCTTTTTCATTAATTCAGGACGAATCTGATGAGTTGGAGCTTGATGGTGTTGAAGTGGCCCTCTTCACTGTCATCAGTGACCATCACACAACAAGTCCAGTTCACTACCAACCTGTGAAAATCTCTGTCGTCATTGTAAGTGATGCCGTGTTCAGTCTCCCCAGATTTGGTGAAGCCTTCCTGGTAATGTTTGGACTGATCTATGCACTTCACCTCAGCTACCCCAAAGCCCTGACCAACACTTTAGAATTTACTCAAAAGATTTTATTTGGTCTAGAAAGTGGTAAACTGTCACCCAGGTTACAGACCCTCAAGAATGACTTGGTTATGTAGGAACTCATCTGAAAGAAGGATGCAGGGTGAAGCATTATAAAAGGCTAGTTCAAAGTTCTCTCCTTTCATCTAAATAATGCCTCAAAACATTATTAGATTACTCTACAGGTGTTCAGCCAATAGGTCCAAACTATACAATGTGCCTTTGTTCTCATTAACATAATGCAAAGCAACACTAATGTTTTGCATGTTTTAATGTTTTTCGTAATACTATTTCCAAAACATTGTGGGCTGCGCAAGATGACCTAAATTTCACTGTTTGATACTGGTTAATGTAAAACAAATAGCATTGTAATCCACTCAAATTGCTGCCTTGTTGTCTTATTCAGATATTAGCCAGAGAGCCAAAAGCACATTTTGATATTATTAATTATTATTTTTCATTACTCTGACAGTTTTCCTGACTAAACAATTTTTGGTCTACTTATTTTAATTTATAAATGTTTTTGTTAATTATTTTTAATTTATGTAATTTTTTTTTTTTTAATGTATTTAATTTCAACATAGTGCTAAAAGGGAGCAGGCAAGATACTGTTCAATGGCAGATGTTTATGACTTTTGCATATTAAGTTACCGATACTCAGTGTAATTGAGGCAATCAATTGCCTCAAAAATTTTAAGTTTTGGGTCACATGTTTTTAAGTATCAAGTAGTCAACATATTTGACTAACGTGTACTTAAAATAATGACAACACAAACTAATAAACATTTGAGTTTTGTTAACATAAAAATGTTGTAGTTGTGTACTTATTTTTTATAAGTTCTGTGAACTTATTTCTTTGAATTTGTAAACTTGAAACTTTAAGTCATATTAACTGCAAATATTTGAGTTGACCGTTCTCAAAAGATACAAGTACCATGTAATCCAAACTTTTATGTTCTGGAAAAATTTGGCTTTTGAGTTGATCAACTCAAAAAAATTGAGGCAATCGATTGCCTCAATTTTTTTGAGTTCTGGTAACTTATTCGGGTTTACAGTGAATAGATGATGAGTGTATCCCACTGCTGCAAATACAAGGGTTTAATCCTTCACACACACACACACACACACACACACACACACACACACACACACACACACACACACACACACACACACACACAAACAGGCCAAGTGCTTTTTGATCAATATTACATGAGTAATAACTGCGTAATATTAAATGAGATTTCTTATCTGTATACAGATCATAACCCTGATGTTGTGTATGGAAATGTGTGCATACATATATATATATATGTGGTATTTGTATACCACCATCTATTCTATAAAACTCTGCATTATTTATGAGCATCAGCAGCCAGTGACTGTAAAATTACCTTTGAAGCTACCCTCTTAGAGATAAATAAACTGACTGACATTACTGATAACAGGAAGCAGGTTCAACACTGAATTCAATTAAATTAAAGAGAAAGTCTAAATTATTTAAAAAATGAACGTGAATTTGTGTGCAAATGCAGCTCTCTAACTTTCATCGTTATTTCTCTTCATCTGTAGATTTAGCTACGCTAACATCAAATGCGACACCAGCAAGCAGAGCAGCCAGATGAAGATGAACAAGACAAGCACAACTGAATGAGTCATAGGTGTTTCTATGTGTCACTGTGTCAAAGAGATTCATGCTGGGATAGCTAGTAAATGGCACAGCATACTGTAACTATGCTTACTGTATGTTTACCTGTTCCTCATGTTGCTCAATGTGGCATCTGCGCGCACATGTGTGTTTGCTCTGCTGTTTGCCAGATGTGTCACAGTGTGAGTCAGGCCCCATGAGCGGCATTGTGCAGTTGTAATGTGAATCACTGCCACGGAATAAAAAATAAGCTCGGTGGTACACTGGGTGAGCTTTCGTTGAAACACATTTGACCGCTTTTGACCATGACCAGCCCTCGTTAATCTCCAGAGGCTGGCCATAGGTGGTTAGAGCTAACGAGCAAGGTGCTGTGAGCTATGCCCTGCCTCAGTCCCAACACGCACCTCTTCACTGAGTGAGATTAATTACCACATGATCCTGAGCCAATCCACTCCCCTGCTGTTCTCTGAACTTCGAACATAAACACACGGAGACTGCACATGCACGTAAAAAGCACATTCAAGCACATAAAATCCAGTGCTGTGTATATAATTAATTAGAAGAGCTTCAAGGCAAACTAAAGCCGTTTGCTCATGATCGGTCAAGAGTAAAGGCCGTGGGTTGTTGAGGTCTGACTTCACACACATTCCACCAGCAGAGAAGCATTTTCCTGCAGTTGTTGATTGCTTTCAGCCAGGTCTCCCATGCCCAGGCCATTGTCAGCTGTCCAAGGATGACTGGCCACAGAGACGCCCTTATGCTTCTAGTCAATGCTGCCTTTGATGGAGAGCAGGGGCCAACGCTCTCCTCACCCATTTAGTGTACACACCCCACTGGGGCTGCTGGACCACAACTGACATGCAGGTAGACTAAAAACACTGGCAAATGCAAGCACACCACTTCCACAGAATGGTAAACAAACTGGGGTGTGCACACAAACATAGAACATTTTAAATATGGATGAATGTTGTGCCTTATATTTTGATGTGATATTTGACAAGTTTCATCTAAAGCACTTTTTACTCTGCACCATAGACTGGCAATCTGTCCAGGTTGTGGATGGATGGGTGGCTATTATATTATTCTGATTTGCTATTGCTCTAATTGCTACATTGCAAGAACAAGCTCAAATGTGCACAGTTTGTTCTGGCATCAGTGAAGATTCAGCGCAGTTCAGTGAACTCTGTAGGCGTTATGTTATATTTAACATATTCTTTCCTCATTGCAAACATGGGTTTTTTTTAGTTTATAATAGTAAATATGCATGCTGAAATGTAAAGCAATTATCAGTAACTCTTTCAAAACAGTACACTGTTAAATCTATTTTACAAATTAAAAAAAAGCAACAAATGGTGACTTAATGCCAATGAGGCATGTCATGTTTAATCTATATAAATGCATATCTGTATACAACAATGGAGAATTTGTAGCCAGGGGACAAGATATTTGATATATCATGTTTGGTTTCTATTTACAGTCTTCTTATAGTCCAAGTTTTACAAACCAGTTGCTGCATGGTTAGCTGCATGTGGTTAGCGAAGAGCCAAGGGCAGAATGAATTTGCCAAAGTGCAACTATTAACTGTACTCAAAAAAGAATTAAGGTTTTTCTTTCTTCTTTTTTTTCATTTTAATTAGCTTTTAAGAATTTTTTTCCGTTGATAAAAAAAAAAGTGACTGGGGCACAGAGGAGAAGGTCTTGGCCCGGCTACCCCAGAGGCATAGTCAGCAGATTAGCTGATATGTTCCCAGGTTGCAAAAGATCTAAAACACAATAGGACACTAACCTGGTAACTGGCCGGCTTAAAAGGGACTTTTAACTGGAATAAGATCCCTCTAGTCCGCATGTAAGGAATTAATAAAGTTCTTCATATTATTATTATTATTATTATTATTGTATAATCAACACAAAAATATACAGTTATTATATACACATTGTAATTTACACATCAATTTCTCATGATACCTGAGTCATGTAGCCAGGCAACAGCAATAGATTCTAGTCAAGTACCTGCTAAATTGTATCCTCTCATCAACTTAAGTGAATAAAAATATCCCCAAATGGTTATTGATTTGCTTAAATTGATTCTGATTTTTTTAGGCATGGAGCATAATATCCTTCATCTGCCAAACTGCAGTCTGATATTGACATCTGAAGTTAGAGGACATCCAAGTATATCTTAAAGTGTCAACACACTTGCCTAAAAGTGCGACAACTCAAACAAAACACTTTCTCCTCTAGGTAAAAGACTTTGAGAATTATGAGAGAGAGACAGTCATAGAAAATTTTCTCAAATTCAGGTTTTTTTCTCTGTTTCTCAGTGTGAAAAACAAAAGTGTGAAGGAAAACATGCAAGTTGGGACTCTTACACAATCCAGGCATGTATAGTAATGATGGTTCAGTTCCAAATAAGCGAGGTGCTGCTTTTGTGCATGCTGGTTCACTGTCATGAACTATGGGGACAATTAATGGAAGTGAGGGATTGTTAATTCCACCTGTGCTCTCTTGACTGTGACAAGATAAAACGTCTGTCATGAAAAAGGTTTGCCACAGAAGCTTTCAGGGAAACTTTCAAACCGAGATAGAAAATGAGGACTTTGATTGGATCTGCACGCTTCAGCTGCCTGACAGACATGCAGCTGCTGTACAGGAGCGCAGCGTGCCCGATGAGGAATCAGCAGCCACTGCAGTAGAAACACATCACCATATGTTGCAATTCCACAAAAACTAAGGCAGCGCTGGAAAGGTAAAAAGGTAGCTTGCAGCGCGGGAAAAAAGACTATACATTTGCTATATTCCCATCCTATCTTGCTTTTGATTGTGACATGGGGTGTAGAGAGGCATTGCAGTCGTTTAAAAAGACTGTATATGTCTATTTTTTTCCCTTTAAAACAAAGCTCCTTGAGGAAAGGAAATGCTGGCCTGAGCGGTTTTCACCTGGAATGTGCATTTACGATTTGGTATCCATGACAGTCTTTCCTATTGTCTGGAGAAGCCATCGTAGTAGCAATGGAGCCTAAACGAGGCCAATAATGGTTCTCTGCTCGATCCCCAGAGTCCTGCCTGTTTAAAAATCGATTCTCTGCTTGACTAAGGACAGGCTGGGAATAGAGAGAACTAAAAGAAATGGAGAGGAAAGTGGAAGAAATAAGGAAGCGGGGGTTGAGAAGAATTACAACAGACAAGAAAGATACCTCCAATGAAAAATCCAACTGTAAGTTGCATAATCAATTGTATTTGGATCAGAGCATCATAAATTATAACAAGCATGCTGTTGCGAAAAACATTTCAAGAAACATCTAGCCGTGGTTGTTTTCCAGCATGCTCGTGTGTTTATCCTGCTATTTAAAAGTAATATCAAACACTTTTTATTAGAAGAACATCTTTTATGTGTACGTATGCAAGGTCTTCACAGCTGCATAAACATACACTTCATCTCATCATCTCCGTATAGTCCAGTGCACGGTTCAGTATTTTAACTGAAGTATAACTGAAGTAAAATGTGCATATCTAGTCTAGAAACCTTATTTTGTTTTAAATCTGTCAAAGTATTTTGAAACGTTTCCAGTTCGTTCTCTATGGAAGCCCTTTTCCGCCACAAAAAAGTATCGAAAACAAGTATCCATAACTCAAAATTTTGAGTTATTTTCTTGAAATTTCGAGAAACAAAACCTGAAATTTCGAGTTACTTTTCTCAAAATTTCAAGTTAATAACTCAAAATTTTGAGTTAGCTCTGCCAATCAGTAATCTACCTGAATTAGGTCACTTTCTTGTTACCCGGAAGCATATGGCGCAGAGTAACGCGCAGTCAAAACCTGATCGCAACAAATTGGCACTTTCGCGAGTACGTTTGCTGATAGTAACGCCATGTGATTCAGCTAATAACACATGGATTTCATCATTTTTGAAAATACTCAGCAATCTGTGCATTCATGACTGGATGTAATACCGGTAGCTTGGCTGTAGCATTTGTACCTGAGGGCTTCAGCTTCCAGGTAACAAGGAAATGACGTCATTCACGTAGATTACTGAAATGGCAGCGCTAACTCAAAATTTCGAGTTACTTTTCTCAAAATTTGGAGTTAATAAGTCGAAATTTGGAGTTAATAAGTCGAAATTTTGAGAAAAAAAGTTTAAATTTCGAGAAAATAACTCAAAATTTCGAGTTACGATCCTTTTTTTTGTGGCTTCCATAGTTCTCTGAATGGCATCTTGCCTTGATTTATATGCTTACTGGCCACTTTTTTAGATACACTGCTCATTAATGCAAAATCAGTCACATTGCAGGAACTCAAAGCAAAATTATAATAGAAACTGTTGATCAACTGAGGTTTTTTCCACACAAAATCTCAGAGGAATGGTTCCAGCAATTTATTGACGTGGGAAGTAACAAAGTACAGATGCTTCATTACTGATATCTGTACTTTACTTGAGTATTTTTTTCTGACAACTTTTACTTGCTTTTACTGCACTTTAAAAAAATATCTGTACTTTCTATTCCTTATATTTTCAAAACAGGCTCATTACTTTTGGTTTAGGGCATTTGAAGGGTTATTATTTCACTTCACTGCGAGCCTTCAAACGTCAAACCAATTTGAGCCTAAACAGTAACACCTGAAAGGCAGTCCTGTTCATGTCTTAATCACCAGGGGATGACACATAACAACAGATGAAAGAGACAAAACTCTGTCTAAAAGTCAGGGTTTAAAGTGGGCCGATGTTTCAACTTATTTATTATTATTTTTATTCACAACATCGGACCGACTGCAGCTGTCCATAAGTTACGGTTACGGTACTTCAGCATTTAGCTAGCCCTACTGAAGAGGAGCAAACATAAAGTGAGTAACATTTTTTAAGTAAGTCATTTGCAACATTTCTATCAGCTCAAAAAACATCAGACGGCAGTGTGTTGCTAGCTTAAAGGTCCAGCTGCTATATTTCACAGGACGAGAAAAAAACGAGACTTAACTTCACTCCGCAATGGAGAAACAAAGACCAAGAAGGGAGGTCATATTTAAAGGTGAGGACTGCTCAGTGGTATTTGATAAACTGGAAAAGCTTACATGTAATTCCTCTTGCTTTAAAATCAGATATTGGGTCTGTACATGTGACATTTTTTTCATGTTGTGAAACTTGCTGCAAAACAACCTGTTGTAGACTAACTGTGCTATTTAAAGATTGCATGAAAAAGTCTGCAGGTTAGTGCAGGATAAACAGGGTAGTTTGCAGTACTGTGGTTATTCACAGTAAAGGACTGTGTGTGACCGGTGGACAGTGGCTGTGGTTTCATGGTCAGAGTTAGATTACATCAAGTATAGCAGGGATGAATTTGAAGTTAAGCTGATGTTGCTTAGCTTCATTCACTGAATTCCACCTTCATACTAACTTTATAGTGCCTAATATAAAGACAGCATAAACAATGTACTGTCTATCTGTATTGTGTAAATCCACAAAGAGCAGCAGGTCAGCTCATCCTTGCCTGTACATAAAGAAAGTCTACTGGAGAACACCCATTCAGAAGGTTTCAAGTGATAAGCTGCTTCCTCATCTCAACACAACCTTTAAAGAAATGTTTCCACTGATGTGAATGAATTCACGCTTTCAATTATTACAATATCAGCTATCAAAATGAAAATAACTGACTTTCCTCAGTCTAAATGGAACCAGATTGCACACCACAAAAACAAAAAAAGGAACTTACCAAGGTGTGAGTTACCAAAACTACTGGCAGTATGTCACAGTTGAACTTGTCTTGTTTCCTTGACTTTACAGCCTACAAAGAGCCTGAGGTACTGTCAGTTTTGACAGAGAAAGATATATGTGCAGCAGCATTAAGTGAACCAATGACAGCCGTCTGGGTGTTGCAGTAAAATACCTGCAGCCAACCAGACCTAAATACACACACAAAGGAGGTATCACACTGACTAGGGATGGATCAATGGATGGTATATGTTTAATTGAACATGCGCTCCCATTGTTATCTCTTGCTGTACACACCATCACTCTACCTTGTATTACCCCAGCTGTTTTATGTGAGCAATGCCCCATAAGCACATCTCAGTGACCTTCACTCTCTCGTCTATAGAATCCCAACATACTCACCTGACTGTCTCCACCTGGCCACAGTGCACTATATGATGCAATGGGACTCTAAAATCAATGTTTTGGATGCTAGACAATATTCAGCTAAACCAAAGTGGACATTGCACTCCTGTATACTTTTTGTTCTTTGTCTGAATGCACACATCCGGCATCCTTTTCTTTTTTCAAGAAAATAAGAGATTAATTACCATTATTTTATGCAAATGGTGCAGTGTTTTCAGATATAGTGATCCACATATCTAATAAAGCATGGAAATGTTTAGATCTGGCTTTTAAAAAAAAAAATCTGTTCAGGCTACTGGAAATTCAAGGTTGCCGTTAAAATTTAATATCTAGTATGTGCTCTCTCTAGTGATTCCTGAAGAGTATTTAAAATCCATGTTACAACCACACACACACACACACACACACACACACACACACACACACACACACACACACACACACACAGAGTTAGTAGCATTGATTGTTCTCTGACCACAGCTGTATCCATTCTATAGTGCTGTGCCTCTCTCCAAGAGGGGAAAGGGCCCTGTGGGGAGCACTCCGCTTATCTCAGATGGAATCTTATTACATGATTTATGTGAACTGAAACAGAAATTTAAGACAGGGTATTCTTATATGTGTGTTGGTACATGTGTCTATCCCTGCTGTGGGGTTATCTAGGTTTTGTCCAAGGAATAATGAATGGACTTTGTTGATTGCAGCTCCAGCCTGTAACTAGTCACAGCTCTTCACAATCCATGTGTTCAACATCTTTTGAGTGGCATATTGTATTTTGGGTACATAATGCTGCCATATTACCATCACATGATAGCAAAGCATTAAAAACTGAGCCAGAAATGAGAAAGCATACCGGGAGAGCTGGGGTGAAAGTCCAGTCAGCTCTCTTTCTTTTATTTCCTTTTTTTTTTTGACACCCTGCAAGGCCCGGGCAGGCTGATCTGCACTGGTGTGTGGATGGAGGGAGAAAAGACGGATGGGAGGAGGAGAGGCAGCAGGAGAAAGGGAGGGAGAGAGGGATGCATGGCAGGGGCTGCAGAACTAGGAGAAGTGCCAGATCACTGCTGGAGCCAAGAACAGGACTGACTCGGCCTGTGTGTGTGTGTGTCTCTATGTGTGTGCAGACACACACACACAAGCATATCCAGGATGAACAGACACATAGATGTCATTGACCTTCGACAAAACACACTGCAATGTCAGCTCCAACAAACACTAGTGGCTCTTCACTAAAACAACCCAGCTTCCTTTGTTTGTGTTTGTTTATTATGAGTTCTCTACATCCCAAAGTTTTAATCTTTGCTCATCATCTGACAAGGAAGCTGTTTGTTGCGCTAAGTTGCTGCCCCGTGTGTGCGTCTGTGTAAACTCAACTGGAAGACTGTTTTAAAGACCCTGGTGCCCACTCATTACTGACCAACAGCACTAATGGCCAGCATCCGGTGCACAACGTGAGCCCACATCAGAGACGGCTGCTCAGAACAGTGCAATATTTATGGCAGTCCCCACTCCCTGGGGTCTCATTGCACCATAACACAGACCATTGCAGCTGACAAAACAACGGGGCAGAGCGTTTCAGCTTTAGGAAACAGTAGAAACACCTCGAGTTCTCTTTTCCTGTCTCGGCGTCTTTCTCTGTCTCCCCCATGCCAATTCTTGCATGACCTTGTCTGTTTTTGTCTTCCCATCTTTATAGCTCAGAGCTAGGGCCATCAGAGTGGATTTGAGAGGCAAGATGACAAGCCAAGCAGCAGAAAATTGACATAAAGTCACTCCTTCTCCCCCCCCCCCCCCCCCCCCCCCACTGTCTATTTTTTGTGGGCCAGTCCACCGAGAGATCGCAGCTTACAATTACACTGTTGTGAGCAAATCTGATCTTGAACATTCGAACCACTTTCTTACAAGTACCTGCCAGCTCTGAGACTTCCAACATCCGTGTCTCTAAGGAGCGCTACAACTGTGATTCACTTTCCACACAAATTCTACAAAAGCAAAATGATTAAATTACACCTTTAAATACAATTTCATCAGACATCAAGACAAGTCAATTTGCCAGGCTTAATCTTGTGCGCGCCACTCTGTGTGAGCATTTCTCTGTTTTACATCCCTGCACTCCTTTCATTTATGTGCCCTGTATGAGCACACGTGTTGGAAGCGTTCACATTGCATATCTTACATGTTCACCCATGGGACACTGGTGAGATTTGCCCAGGACCAATGCAAAGTGACAGCTGAGAGATTGATTCCATTACAGGCGGTGTGGTCAACCCTCTGTATTTTATGGCAGGGCCAAAGGCAGCGTGCAAACAGTAAAAGAGAAACCTAATACGTTTAAAGTCAGGAATAGGATTTATTCAAGCATGTTCTCGTGACAGACATAATCATAAGGGAAATAATTAACAATGTCCAGACCGAGTTTCTTTTTTTATTGATGGAGACTGAGAGGGCAACACGTCCTTTTAGATCATATGATGAAAAAGATCATTTGTCGTTTTGCAAAATGATCCATATGAATGTTGTCTAATCTCTTCTATCGAGTCTTATTTTGGCTTCTGAGATGAAGTGTTTTTAGGTTTAGGGAAACTCAAACAGCTGGTTAAGTCTGAAACCAGATTGTGCTCATGGTTTAAAATCAAACCTTGGTTTTGCTCAAAGAGAGTGTTAAGAAAAAATAAAGGGTGAATGATTGCAATATAACATCTTCCCTAAAAGGTTTTGCACCACTATAACAAAGTCTAAATCCTTCAAACATTTGCATAGCCCCAATTCTTCCTCTTCTTTTTACAGAAACAACTAGTTTTACAGTTTTCTTAAATCCCTTAGACTTCTTCCTTAAATCCTAACATTTCCATCAAATATATGATTATAAAAGTAAAAACTGAAGCTAAAGCTAACATTTAAATAATAGTTTAAACATTCTGATAATCTGCCTTCATTCAGCTGATCAGATTTGATTGACAGCGTCCTGGAACACAATCTCACTCCAATTATTGCATTTTAATTAAAATGTTAGAAATCCTGATTGGCTCCATTATGGTCCAGCTCCCATCAGAAGAGAGAAAAAAGCCTAATCCAAAACACAATAAAGACTTTTTAAATGAAATAATAAAACTCTTTAAACTTCTATCTGGCAACAAATGTGCACTGATGTAGTCATAATATGTTTGGGGGTTAAGAGCTAAAATAAACTCCCCTGTAAATCTTCTTATGAAAATAGTCTTAAATAATTCATTTTTGGTGTTAAACCCTCCTGAAAGATCCAACCTTCAGGCACAATTAAAACCATCTACCTGTGCTAAGTTAGGGCTGTCTCAAGCCACAAAAACGCAGCTGACCCATCAGGGCATGAAGACTGGACCTTTCTGGGTGTCCTGTAGGGTCTGGCACTGGAACATTGGCAGGACTGGATCAACCCTTTGGACCCTGTGGATTACGGGGAGGGGCCTGCATGGATCAGGCTTTTTCAGGTGTATCTTGTAGGTGCTCTACGGGATTTTAGTTTGTAAGCTAAATGAACTACTTGGTCTCTTTTTTTGTGTTACTCATGTGCTAAGGGCAACACCAGAGCACTACATTGTAATGAGACGACGATCACTGATCACTTCACCTGCCAGTGGTTTTAATTTTGTGGCTGATTTATGTAGATATTTAATCGGCTTTCAAACTTGCATTCCAGCCTTCGAGCTTAAAGAGTATGGTTCTTTAGCAATTGAAAGCAAGTCTGTGTACCTCTCTTTAACTTTTATATATCCAAACCCCCACATCGCCACCCCTCAGTGACTGCTCTCTGCACATCAAGCCTCCAGATAATGCAGATTTTTTTCCCCGTTTCCTTAAATAACTACCTGCCTTCCTCATTTTTTCTACCCCGTGTTCATCTCCTTCTCTGGTCGATTTAGAAGTACAGGCCATTTTTCATTAGTCTTCTCAATAAATGTCTAAACATAAAGGCATTTTTATCTGGTGAGCAAAGTGACTTGAAGGTACAAAATCGACACCACTTTAATCTAAATACTGTAAGAGCTGGCAGCTTATGCTTCCGAGTGACTGAATTTAAGAGCCAAGCTCTTGAAAGCAACCTTGACAGGCCTAACTTTGTTTACATTGACAGCTTTCAAAGTACAGTGAAAGTAAGAAGTTAAGTTTTCTAAAAATGTGTTCCTGAAAGAAACTTGAGGCAGACAGACCAAAGTTACAGTATGAAGGAAAGATGAGGGAATCAGTGAAGTGGGATCTGTGCCAAGTGCTGTGAGAGCGATAATGTTAGAGGTTATCAGAGAGGTGGTATCAGTACAGATGTTTAAGCATCCACTGTCAAGGATCCTGCAGTGAGCTGTATTACTGTCTTTCTGTTCTCTGATGTGAATGTTAAATTTTGCTTTTTCAGAGAAAGTAAAGAAAAAAGAATACTAATTTCAAAAACACACAATAACTTTATAATGAGGTCCATGATTAAGGGTGTAATTCCCCTACAATTAAATGAAATTTCAGTTTTTTATTTGATTATCTTCACTTGCAAATACATACTGGTAGTAGAATTAGGAGGTAACAGTTCAAATGAGTTTTTGCATAAAAGCAAACAATATTTCCCAGCCTACACAACCGTACTTTCAGGACTGCTGGAGTGGCTAAACTTCCTAATCTGATTGTATAATCATTGTTTTGCTGTCGACTAAGGACTTTTACTATTCACCTGTATAAAAATGTGATAAGGACTTTTCTTCATTTCCTATTTATAAAAAACAAAATCAACAAAATTATTATTTTTTTCTTTTGTTCTCGTAAAATACCTCAATTGCTGCACCGTCATTCTTTATCTACCATTAAGGATTAGTACCAACTAAAAGCACCACATATATTTAAACTGCAATGATAATAAGGAAGGGTAAATGTGCTATGGTCCTCTTAAACAAAACAAGTAAATGGAGTAAATAAAAAGCATTTTTAACAATTTTAACCTCAAATTTGATACATGCCTACTGAAAATCTTCATGAACTGGCACTGAAAATGCAACATGGATCAAATCTATTCATTTTTAAATAACCTTTACCCTTTTTTGCTTTTATAAGATTGTCCTGGGTAAAGAGGCAGCACCAGCTCAGCATTTGTTATGGTGGGAGAAACTGAAGCAACTGGAAAAAAATGGTATAATTACAAGAAAGGGCGTAAATGACTGACTGATAGAAAAACATTTGGCATTCTTAAAAACTGAGTACAACACTGCAGTTGCCCAGTTCGGCCATAGAACTAAAGATACTTGAATACCATGCTGTATTGTCTAGATGCATCAGTTTGGCCTCGTCATCCTTCACCACGCCCAAGTCGATATGAATGATAAATGAATTAATGCCATCTTGACTATTGTCATCTTACTGATATTTGATCTGGGAGTGCATTTTACAATGAAAATATATCAGAGGCAAAAATGTATATTCTAATGTGTCATAAATACTGTCAATATCTGTGATATTGTATCACATTATGTTTTATAGCATTTTCAAACCCCAGCCTCATTTTCTCCCTCCTTTTTCAAACACTTCATACACAATAACAGTGGATCATTTATAATAATATCACATAAATATATAAATTACTGCTCTTAAACTCCTCATGGGATTTGACATTACCAGTTAGACCTATGAGCAGGAATGTCATGAGTTCAAGCTGGAAGGTCTTCAAACCGGCATCTAAATGCCATTGTCCTAATTTGTGAGATGAAAACGTGATTTATTGTCCATGTATGGTTCCTTTGAAGGCTAGTTAATCAAGCAGTATTCTCTCTGAGATGTTTATTGTTCCTTTATTGTCAATCAATGTGACAGGAAGAAGATGGCTCTTTAAAACATGACCCTTCCCCCAGATATCAATTCCAATAGTCCAGTGACTAAAACAGCATGCAAGTACATGCGTGCATGTGCATGTGCGCACACTCCAGTGAGTGAATTAATGAATTGGCTCGCAACCTTTACTCAACCTTTTCTGCAGCAGGGACACAAATCACTGACCTGTCCTTTCTTCTGTGATGTGGCGATCTGAACGATTTCATCAGATAACAGACAGGCTAAAAGCTAAAAGCTTCCCTGACACCACTCTGTACGCTACATCTATGTGTTATTATGCTGTGATTTTGTGTGTGTAAGGATATAATTGAGCATTTTGAACCTTAGAGCCAATATGCCTCAAATGAATCCTCAGCTTCCACAACAAAATGATTATTCCTAAACAAACCGTGTTTAATCGACTGCGTGCCTCTGCGGCTCTCTCCATCTGGAGGATGCTGTGTGACAGCTTCCCTTAAATTACAAATATCAATCTGCCACAGTGGGAGCTCAGCTGCCAGTGGCCTCATGGGGGTCCACATCAAAGCAACCAGCCTTCAAAACAAAGCCATCAAAATGCTGCGCTCGCTAGACGCTTTGTTCTGAATCAACCATGTTCATCACCTGATCACAACTGTGGTAAATTGACCGAATATTTTGTGATAAAGAAACCTTCCAAAAAAAGAAAACCACAAAGAAAAAGAAAAAGAGCTAAACTGAGCTGCCTTCACCCAGGATGCTGACCTGAAGTTGGCCCAGTGTGTGGTTCTAGGTCAGCTCTGTGTGGCTCCACTGCTCATTCTTCCCCTACGGCAGGGACCGACAGACGCTAGCACCAAGGGCTCCCAATCTGCCGTGTGATCAGTGGGACTCTCCCTAAGCGTGTTCCCCCTCCTCATGACCGGCTGTCTGCCCCCGGCAACACTACCACTTACACTCCATCCACCCGCTTATTGATAAACTTCACTGCAGGATCGCCTTTGCTCCTAGGGAAAGCAATGGAACTGCAGGGTGGCCTAATTCAATCAGCGTTAGGGGAAAGCACACACGCCATTCATCACCAACGAAAGACCACTTCAGGAAGTCTGTACTAGCGATTCCCTCCATACCAGATGACCATTAACACGCAAACAAATTAGCTTGCTGTGGTCCCACTGGGCACTGATCAGCATGTCTTTCTTGAACTTGGTAGGGGTTATCAAGATTGTTATCACATAATGACATTTTGATACACTGATGTGAATATTATTAGTAATCACAGATAAACAGTACAGTCAATCATTCAGTGCACACTAGATGTCACAACACCCCCATCCCCACCAGAGATAATCGGATTTCCACTTGGGCTGTATATCAGCGCCACAACTGTGTTTATAACACATTTTAGCACCAAAGGTGTCGTAAGAGACTTTGTGTGCTTAGCTCTGTGGAATCCAAAAAGAAAATAAAGCAGGAGAAATGCTGTTTTTCCCCCAAGAACACAATCATCTGTCTTATAAAGAAAGTACTTCATTTTTGGAAAAACTGATAAAACTGGCTTAAAAATAAAAGTTTTATTTGAAAGCATATTTTGTGTGTGTATGTGTTGCAAACATGAAAAGACTGAGAAGAGATTATTTCTTTGAAACTGACATTTTACAGTTACAGCACCATAGTGAGGCATAATTGCTCTTTGTGCCTGCTTTTAGTGTTGGGCTTATTTCTGGTGTCAATAGCTGTTATTTTCATTTAAAAAAAAGAAAGAAAAACAATTGTTCACATGGCCAAGAGAAGCCCCACTTTATGGTGATCAGCTAATGGATTTTAACACCACTCAACAGACACGATGATGCCATTTAAAGCAAAGGCTGTGATCCTGTCCCAATCTATGATAGATAGATAGATAGATAGATAGATAGATAGATAGATAGATAGATAGATAGATAGATAGATAGATAGATAGATAGATAGATAGATAGATAGATAGATAGATAGATAGATAGATAGATAGATGCAACATGTGTGTGTGACTCACTAGCTGTCCAAGTATTTAGCACACAAAATGTGACACAAGCCGAGGAGAGTTAGCCTACAGCAGCAACCGAACATTTCTGCCCAGAGTTGAACAAAGGAGCTGTCTGTTTCAGCACCACGGACAGTTCCTGTCATCTCTCCTATGACGAGGTGCTGCTGGCAAGAGCGACGGCCTGCCATTTTTATCTGCTGCACCGTGAAACATCAGACAGAAGTGACTTTACGAATTTATTAGCAAGGCCCCGTGCTCACACAAACTACACTGAAAATTCAGCGTGACGCGGAGACGGTTCAGTTTCACGACTTTTTTCGTTAACAGCGTGAATTGGAGATGAGGCTCACCTCAGTCCCACGGATGATATCGTCCCGGCCAACATCAATAGATAAAGGTTATCTGAAAAACTTCAAAAGTCAAAAAATTCTGCTCTGATTAACGATATATGACTCCGGCTTGGTGTCACCTCAAACTGCAGCCTGGCGACGAACCAGGCAGCACTGGTTGTTTGACAGCTAGACAAAGACTTTGGGGCTTAATACCAGCGTGTGCGTATTCAATTGAAGAACACGGTTGCAATGAGTCCAAGAGCCACTGACCACCCACAGTCTCTCCTCATATCTGCCTGTAGTGAGGTTTAAAACACACACACACACGCACAGAGCATGGCAAACAATAAATAAGACTGGCGATTCTTGATGTTTCCACTAGCGCTTAAATTGTTCAGACATTTATAATCCAGGCGCACTTCCAGAAATAGGATCATCATCTATCACTCATGTCCCTGCGTCATGCGTCGGTATTTGTACGTTTCCACCCAATGGGCCGCGCTGTTCGTCCCTCATGGGTAACTCGTACAGTAGGTCAAAATGGCAAGGAACCCAATCCGATTAAGCTGTCATTTCAATACGGTTACATTTGCGTAATGACGCGGATAAGCTTTGCTCGGGCAGTAAAATAATGACAGCATGTGCGCGAGCTTTGGCATTCAAATATGTCTCCAATTTAAGCTTTACAGCCTAAGTACAGTGACGCACTCTCTCTCACACATACACAGTCATTTCAAACTATCACTGAGAGTGTGTGGGTGTGCACGTGACACACGAGAGAGAGAGAGAGAGAGAGAGAGAGCATAATAAGTTTTGTGTTTTTTTGAGGCTCTCTTTTGTGGCTAAATCATTGCCTCGGTACAACCAGCAGCCCATATCCCTCCATATAAAGACAGGATTGTGCATATAATAAGGCTTACTGGTAGACTGCCTTCAGGAAAAGCTGCTGCTTCGTTTACACCTTTATCTAAATCCTCTCCTTTGTGAGCTCCAGTGAGCCCGGCGGCCCGATGTATGAGACTGCACTGCAGAGGGTTTCTCCGGAATCTCCATGATTGAGCTCATGAGCAAACATATCGTGAGCCAAATACACAAAACAGGAACACTCATTCCCAAAAAAAGAAAAAACTAAACAAAAAAGGCAGGCACTGAGGTTGCCTCTCACATTGCGACGCATATCTTTAGTTTAATTATTTATCTTTTGGCTTCCTGAATGTTTGAAGCCCTTTGTAATCTATATTCGAAGTCAATTACATCGTTTCCACAGCATGTGTTGAACTTCTCCCCTTAAAAGCTTTTGACTGACTCAGAGCTTTATAAAACTGATTTATATTAGCCTTTCTCCACCGGGTATTTTTTCTAGATTAACTACTGCAACTGTCCGACAGAACCACAGACCAGGGGCGATCAATCTGTGGTTGTAATATTAGAAGAGTCGGTTAAAATGAGGTCTGCGAACTTTATCAGATGGTCAGAAAAACCGTGTTATGTCGAAAAGCCAAAAAAAAGAAAAAAGAAAATTGGCCTACCTTCAACTCGATTCCAAAAATGGTACGATGCCGTTTGTCAGTCAGTGAGGAAGGCTTTGGACATCACAACTCCAGGTCAATGGAGAAAACAGGTTTCCATATAGTGTGTGCAAGCTCGTGATAGTCTGTGTTTCGGCGAGGTCACCCATTCAGCCGATCGTCCGGTTTAAATCCAAACAGAAGAATGGAGATTTTTGTCTCTGTCCTTTGGGGGAGAAGTGCGCCAAGTGCTCTCCTACGCAGATGTGACTTTGCGCGCTTGAAATAAAACGGATGATGGGTAGAAGAAGAAGAAAAAAATACGATTTTACTACAGCAAATAAAACATAACATCAAAACGAGTTGGGGCTAAGCTGTCAAACGACTAACCCCTCCGAAAAAAATATCTGACAGCTGACTTTTACGCAAATAGTGTTCGGTTAGCCTGCTAATCCTCTCCTGGGTGCTTGACCATACTAGGCTCGCTGATTGGTGCGATCCCCACTCAGCCGCGGCGCGGTGGAGATGTGGAAAAGAAATGTATGGATATAATGGCCAGATCCGATGGGGGGGTTTCCTCCACAGCTCCTCTGTAGTTGCAATGCACACGACGAGAGGAATCGCTCCCTGGTCCTAGTGCACCACACACCGTCCCTGCTGTCTCCAACACATGCTGCACCTGCACTCTGGCACCATCATCGCAACTGAACGGCAAAATAGACGAGGGGATGGCGCGGGAGAGAAATTCCAGCAGACATCGATAACTCAATTCAAAGCGCCAAAGAAGAAGTGCAAAAAAATCCGCTCTTCACTTGTTGGAAGAGAGGAAAAGGTGGACAGGGTTAAGAAAGGGAAATACGGGGGTGGGAGGTGCGGAAAAGGAGAGATCAACAGGGAAGAGAGAAGGGACTTAAAACTGCATGCTTCAGCCTCACGCTGGAGAGGAGCTTGAAATAAAGTGCGAGTTCAAAGTATTATGTTGTCCGTTCAAATGGAAATATGAATTATAAACAGCCTACTGTTTAATCTTGTTATTACTTTGTTTTGCGGCTGCGATTAAAAGGAGTTATCCGGACACCTGTCGAATTTGAAACACCGACATCACAATCTCAGAGACATCAGGGAGCTTCTAGGCTACACGCTGCCTTCTTTTATAACATCCTTATTTACAACAGTTTGAAGTCTGACTGAAATTAGAAAATATTGACCTCTTTATGTTAGTGAGCAGCTCTATTTTCTATATCTTTATTATCTCCCCGGTTTCTGTTAAAAACCAAAAGGTAGGTGGAGGCTGAAGAAATACAGTTTGTTGGTTTTGCAGTAAAGTACCATCTTCAGCTTTTACATTCATGTTTTTTCTGATGGACTTGTTTTCAGAAACCTGTGAAATCTACATGAGGCAATAATGTTGTCATTGCGTCATGCAGTTCTAAGCAAAGACACACTGGTGAACAGCTAGACAACAATATACACAACAACAGAGGGAATGTTTCTAATTGAGTAATGAACTTTAGCTTGAAGATTAGTCCACTAAGCAAACACCACACATTAATCAGAATCGTGTAAGCTTCACTGTGAAAGTCACTTAGAAGTTAGTTCATTCTTTGGCAACCATGCTACCAAGAAACTGCCAGCAAATAACAAGATTTCTCTAAGTTTGTTGGACTAAACTTGTTCTCAGGTCTGGATATATAGACTTTGCTTGATTGGCAACTCTCTGACTCATCTGTTAGTTTGTTACATCCATTTTGTCAGGACAAATTACACCTTTTCAGCATCTTATCGGTACCTGGACTGTAGTTATGCCACACACTACGTCTGCCCACATTTAACACCAGCATGTAATCCAGCAGAATACATGAAAACACCTGTGTGGGTGTACAAATCCAATAGAGAATGATTCAGTTCTTGTACTCATCTCCAATTTTGGGTTAGCATGAGCCATCAGTGGTGATGAGACACATCCTACTAATTCATGTAATAGCGGTCTGAAAAAGAAAAAAAAGTCTCAGCTCAGCTGAAATCTCACAGCCAAATGCACACTCAGTGGTGAATTGTTGTTGAATTGTTTGCTCTGTGTGCAATATTTAACACTTTACCCGCTGTCTCCCTCGCACCATTCTGTGCGAATGCCTTCTATTTTAAGCTGGTTTGACATTTTTGCTGGATAAAAATGCTCGTGGTATATTTTTTCTATGTATTTGTTTTTATGGTAAATGATTAATCAGAGAGTTCAGATCAGATCAAAGCCAGGATGAAACCAACACATACTAAATTGAGTAGCCCAATTATCACCATGAGTAATAGTAATAATAATACATTTTATTTGAGGGCGCCTTTCAAAAACCCAAGGTCAGCTTACAAAAGGACAACATTAATAAACAAAGCAATAGTCATAAAATACATAAAATAAGTTAAAATTGCAAAGCAGAACTTGACAACAGGTAAAATCAGCACTAAAGCAAATAAGCCAGTTTGAACAGATGTGTTTTGAGCTGCAACTTAAATGTGGGAAGAGAGTCTATATTTCTTATGGCTGGAGGAAGAGAGCTCCAGAGCCGAGGAGCAGAGTGACTGAAGGCTCTGTTCCCCATAGTGGTAAGACGTGCGAACGGAACAGTAAGATGAATAGCAGATGAGGATCGGCGAGGGCGGGAAACTGTGGTGATATCGAGCAGGTCACACAAATAGGAAGGAGCAGATTTATGCATACACTTGTACGTAAGAAGTAAGATTTTAAAGTTTATCCTGACTTCTATGGTCAACCAGTGAAGCTGCTGAAGAATTGGCGTAATATGAGCTCTTGACGGAGTACGAGTTATGACCCGAGCTGTGGAATTTTGAAGAAGTTGGAGTTCATGAAGGGACCTTTTAGGGAGCCCAAATAAGAGGGAATTGCAGTAATCAATGTGGGAAGTAATACAACTATGGAGAAGGATTGCAGCAGCATGGGGAGTAAGGAAGGGGCGGAGTAATAAGCTAAATTCAGACCTGTATTTTTAAATCAGTGCCTTAAATGCACCACTTCAATATCAATATTAGGCATCTGACTCAAAGGCCGTGTTACTGGAGGCATATTTACTGATTTTTATTGAAACATTTGAAACCTTAAATTGTTTTTCTTAATAAGAGATTCAACATTTAAATGTAATAACATTGCCCAAACAGCTGTCTTATATATGGTGTATGGTGGAGCTCCAGTGCATGCCTTACTACAACTTAATAATTTATCCATCACAGGAAAATGTGAAATAAATAAACCTCTAAGCAGCTCACAAAAAAAACTCCTTTTCTTGAAAAACTCTCTACAGCATCTCTTCTTGGTCAAGTTTCGACAGTTCTGTAAGCCCCACAAACAAAATCCCATATACCATTCACCAACTTGTGTCAGCTAGGGAAGCAGGGATATGGGATCTACTATGGGCAGATGTAATCGTTTTAGAAAAAGCACGATCATCCATCATGTCAGACCCATCACCATAGTTTCTCACTTTAAACATTCATTTGTGCAGATCCGTAACAGCTGTTGGAAGTCATAAAACTGCATCTCCATCCACCCACCTGTAAGGATTCTCTTAACTCTTTGGTGAAATTTGGTTATGCATTTCATTTAGCATTTTTTCACTGCTGTATTGATTATGGTTGCATCATATGATGTAATCCACGATTGCAGCTTATAAGAGTACAAGTGCTCTGTAGATTTAAAATGCCAGCTAAGATATACTGTCCAGTTTGCTAAACAAAAACTTGTGTTTCATTTGTGTGTCTTTTATATTTCTCAACCACTTAACATAGCAACCCTGTTTAAAAAGTGGTCATCTCAGTTGTAGGGACTACACAGCAATCTTCATAGTATACTGCCCTCAAGAAAATAGGAGCAACACTGAAGCTGAGGTTACAGAATAAAAGGAATGCTAAAGCAGCACGTGGGCATTTTTATGCACACAACAATTACACTGCATGTGTTTGTGTCTTGTCCACCTTTCATTGTGAAATCCCAAAAGGAACTGTGGTGTCCGTAAACGAGGGGAAGGAAGAGGGCTGTCTTGTATAACTGCACTGGCCCAGGGCTCAGGAAACTCGTCACAGACGTATCTGCCTCCGCAGTTTTCCTTTCAGAGTATGAGTAGGTACCTGACCATTATTCCGCCTGCAGAAAATATAGAGGCTGACTGATATGACATAAACCCTCCTCTTCATTCTCCATAAAAAAAAAAAAAAATATGCTCACTCATTCACTCACTCACGCACTCACTCACTCATGGCTAGTTCCTCCATATTCGGTAGATAAACGGTGCATAAGTGATGCCATAGAAACTGCTTAGAGATCACAGGACTCCATCACAGCTTACTCCCACACTTCTTTTTTTTTCTTGCTGCTGCATTGTCCAGTCTCCCTCTGCTCAGTGGCACTGCACGGAGGCTACTTTGACTGGATGGGAACGGCTCCATATGGACTCTTTCACTAATTTAAAAAAAATAAATAATCACCAACTTTGCTTTTAAATAGGCGATATTTTGAATTAACATCGTGTCCCACTTTCCTGAGCGGACAGAAATAGACGATGCATATGAATGCAGCCAGATAAAGAAACAATTAATTCTTTGGTTCAAATTGAAAATAAGAAGAAAATAATGTGTGTCCTAGTGGGCCACAGGAAACACAAGAACAGATGTAGCCGTGGACTTTTAAAACACAGCAGTACTCCTGCAATGTGAGTTCACACACAGACAAATTGTCTTCTCTCCATTGGTTTCTACTTGAACATTTCTCAAAGTTTTAACGTAATAAGATGAAGCCTTTTCCCCCCTGCTGTGGGTTTGATTCAAAGTGCTTAAATCCACCAGTGAATCTTGCTTGTAGCAGTGCATGTATGAACCCCATATTGAATTCTTTTCTGTCCACTTACACATAGCGCTGTCATAGATTTGATAGCACACAAACATGGTGTAACCTTGGCCTCCAACAAATGAGTGATGTCACAGTATCAGTCTAATATTCACACTTCCTTTAGCTCCGTTTTGCTTTTCATCATCTCCTGGGAGCAATATTTGTCTCATTAGTTTATATATCTGTCACTGTCTGGTCTGTGTGTTGTCCATCAGTTGTCGTCATCTCATCTCCCTCCTGTTTCTGTGCCTTCCGCCATTTCTTGTTTCCCTCTCTGAGTTAGGCTTGCTCTTGTTGCTGTTGGATATTTTCTGCCAACTCTTAGAAGGATTTTGTGTAAAGCATAGGTTTAGAGTAAAGATACTTTAATTTCACCACCTACAGTGCTGTGGAACAGTATTTGCTTCCTTCCTGATTTTGAGCTTTTTTGCATATTTGTCACTTACATGTTTTAGATCATGAAACAATTTTAACATATTTTTTTTATTAAGAAAGCAGCAGATCATGCTTCGATCTAAAGAAACTCAAGAACAGCTGAGAAACAAAGTCATTGACATCTATCAGTCTGAAAAGCAATTTTCAAGGGTTTATTGGATCATGAACGCTGACCTTAACTGAGGCACGTGAACTACAGTGAGAGCCATAATCCACAAAACCTGAAACAGTGGTGAACCTTCCCAGGAGGGGCCAGCCTACAAAATTATTCCACCTTGATGTTTCATCCAGGTTATTCCCAAAAGAACCCAGAACATCTAAAGAACTGCATGCCTCACATGCATCATTTAAGGTCACACAAACACAGCATTTCATAAAAAGGGTATACCAACAGCCAAACGTGGTGGAGGTAGAATGATGGTTTGGAGCTGCTTTGATACTTCAGGAAGACTTGTCATTATTGATAAAATCGTGAATTCTGAAGCTCAACCACACTTATGTTATGTCAAAAAACATACCAGAAAATCTGCCTCTGCATGACTCCAGAAAGAAAATAAACTAGTGGACTAGTCAAAATCTGGACTTAAATCAGATCTAGGTGCTTTGGCATGAACTCAAACAGGCTGTTCATGCTTGAACATACTCCAGTGTGTCTGAATTAAAACAATTCTTTAAAGAACAGCGGGCCAAAATTCCTCAACAGTGATGTGAAAAGCACTTGATTGCAGTTCTTGCTGCCAAAGGTGGCACAACCAGTTATTAGGTCTAGGGAGCAATTGCTTTCCCACACACAGCCAAGTAGCTTTACATAACTTTTTCCTTTAATAAATGCAATCACTCATTTAAAAACTGCATTTTGTATTTATGCATACTATCTTTATCTAATATTACAGTCTGCTGGATGATTTGAAATGTCAGTGTGACAAATATGCAAAAAGACTAAGACATCAGGAAGAAGCCATTTCTTTTTCCAACTGTTTGGGAATTTGCTGTCATAAAAGACAAATAACGCTTCTTTATCTCCAAGAGACTATACTGGATGTCCCTTCACCTTCCACTTCTAAGGCTTCAATGAGAGATTTTTACAATTTGCTAGTTAGCTTGTGTCCATCGTCCATCATTTCTAATTCTTTCTGTGATATGCACACATGCTGAAAATGGACAGACGAACACACATACTCTGACAAACGCAATAACACACACCCACAGACAAGCAGATGTTTCACAGAGTGTGCTGACTGATACATGCCCATTGCCTAATTGCAGGTTTATGAAATCTGCAGGTTGCGGGTGCCAAGCAGTTTCTAAACGGATGCCAAACGGTTGCTGTGACAGCAGGTCGTGACCTTCCTGTAATTGTAGAGATGATGCCATTTCCCCTGCTCATCTGGTATGCACATCTGTGCCAGCACAAAACCACTGACAGCCAGAGCACACAACTGAATTAAAACCAACACATCAGAATGAGAGTTGGTTTATTGTTACCAGTCCTTCAGAGGTTTACTTTTCAAAATGCCATTTCCTTTTTCAAATCCTTCAGTTAGAAGTGATTTAACCTCTTTATAACTGATACTGACGCTGCCAGCAGATTCATGTGCAACCTTGGGAAAAGCAATTGCTCACACGTACAAGAAATCTAATAGTTCTAAAACTTTTGGACACCTTTTCTTGTCCTTGATTATGTCATCGTTTTGGCCAGTTCATGTGCTGAATGCTGTGAACAGCCTTTTTGATTAAAGTGGCATCTTTCCGAATCACAGTGCCATTGCCTTTGAATTTGATGGTCCGGCATACGTGTTTGATCATAGCGTGTGAAAAGGCATCAACATCTAATTAACCTCACCAAGTGATGCACTTCCAGAGAAGTAAAATTCTGGGTTTCATTTTAAAATGCAGAGCAGGAGAGGAGGGGGTTAAAACAAAGTTGAAGAGTACAAGTGGTGGATTCAGAATAACTTCTCTGTCTGGGCTTTTATAAGAATGTACCACCCACTGCTGGATCATCATGATCTAAAACCACTCATCATCTAACAGCTATTGTTGCATTGTGGAGAGTTTTATTTCAGTCACAGAAAGTCTTGGACATCAACCTACATATTTGATGCTTTCATTTGTTTTTTAAAATATATATACAAAAAAAGAAGGACATTTCACCTTCTGATCCAAAATTCAAGCCATTCCTTTTGACGTCAGTCACACACTGACAATTTCTCCTCTAAAACAGAGAAAACTCCTTGTTTTGTGACATGACCTTGTCATTGCATCACTCTGAGTTTTTTCCACTGCTGTGTTAAATAACTTTTTGCAAAAGGCTAGTTTATTATTCATAGTTTAGGTTGTTTTGGGGGGTTTTTTGCATTTTGAGTAGTGCTGAATATTTCAACTTGGAACTACATTTTCTCCTTTTGGAACTTGCCAACAAACCATTGACTAAATTATCACAAAAACTTAAAAAAGTTTAAAGCTGAATCCCTTGAAAACACTGAGAAAAGGAGGAGAAGGAGAACTTAGTGAGTGGTACTCTGAACTTCTACTAGTAATATGCATTTGGGAATGTTTGGGGTGGTCCTATGTATGTCACTGGTACCGTGGGTGTATAGCTATTTGAAAATGGCTGTACATCCACAAATTCATTTAGAGAAATAAGGCTGCAGTTGTCAAAAGAAAATAATCTAAACCCAGACGCAAAAAGCAGTCTGTGCGGTAACAGGTGTGAGTAAACCATTGACCATGCCTAAGATGATAAGCATCTGAAAGCAAATACTACAAATAAAGTATGAAATTAAAAAAGCAAAACAAAAAAGGAAAAAATCATAGCAATAGAAAAACAGCTGCAGTGTAGACAAACATCAAAACATGTGTGATGGGAAAACTTGAAAAAAAAAAACACACAAGTCCATAATTATTAGAAGTTAATATCTAAGAAGCTTAAAATACAAGATGTTTTGCAGACTTGGTGCAGACCCGTTTGTATCTAGAGCATGAAGAATTTGACAGTACATGAATGTCATAAACGCGACGTTATACTCTGACTTTGACGAACATTTGATGTTATCTGTTTAAATAAATTTGTGAGTGTGCAGGCATTACTTTTTCCCCTCTTCCACGCTGAGACACGTGTCAACATCATTAGTCAGTCTCATTAAGATCTCCCATCTAATCTGAATTATACATCAAGCAGCCAATCAAGAGCTTGCATCTGGAGCCGTCATGGGAGCGTTCCTGATGATTCCCAGTCGAGGTTTTTCCTTTTAATCAGAAGACTGGAGCAGGATCACTGTTTTCCATCTAAAAAGGAATACATGGTAAGGTTCAGCAAAATAGAAAGATAGTAAGAGATGGAAAGAAAAGAATAGAGGGCGGGAGAGTGGGAAGTCTCAGATGTGCAGGAGTGGAGAGATTTACATTTAATAACCACGCGCTGTGAATTTGTGCAAAGATGCTTCCAAAGGGAAAAAAACATGCTTACACTGTGTATAAATATATGTAAGTATGCCTTTTTTTCACAAAAATGTAGATGAATTCATATCAAACTTTCAAAACCTAAAAGCCTAAACAATTTCAGTGCTATGTTTCACTGCCATTATACCGTGACGCTGTACCAGGTATGAAGCAACACTCCTGCCCACACCCATCGGTGATTTGGAGCACAGCGGTGTTTTGTCCTTGTTTCATCTTATCCAGCTATTAGTAATTTTTGTCATTTTTGACATGTAATTTTATACAGCATCAGCATCTGCTTCACTTACACCTCTGCTGTTACGCCTCTGTGTAGCTGTCACTGCAGTCGACAGTTTGCATTAGCAGTTTTCCTGAACTCCAGTGTTAGAAAAATCAAGTCTGGGCAAAGTCGTTCTCCTCACTTTTACCACAGAGCAGGAGGCATAGCACATGACACCCACTCGCCCACTTGAATTCACAGCACAATTACCTGCTTTATTCTCACATGGCCTGAACAGAACTTTGTCAAGGAACCTGGTGGTGAGAATTTCCAAACATAAGATACAAGCTAGCTCAGTTATGAAGCTCACATGGTGGACTACAAACACAATGCTACCCTTATATGTGATCTACAGAATTCAAACTCAGGGGGGGCAATAACTATTTCTGTCACATGAACTCATCTGTGGGTCAAAGTTTAAATGACTGCCTAAGTTATTTTTTGCCAGCTGGTTGGTGGACTGATATCACAAAACTAGAAAAAGTCAACTCAAAGGTACACAAGCACCACTTCCTTCTACAAATGGGGTTTTGAAGAGGGTAGTGACAGGATGCCACCACATATAAATGAGAACCAAATCTTAGGACTTATTTAGATGTAAGATTTAAGCCCCCACTTACTTGTGATGTTCTCAAAGCTGGTGTTTGACAAGTAGCACTTCTTATGTGACACTAAGTACAGCAGCTAAGTGCATTTGTAATCTAATGTCTTTTATTTTTCACTCTCTTAATACAAGGTTACTTAACAATATTTTAATCACATAACTCCTCTGCTGAACATCAAGTTTTTCTGAAAACAATTGTCCTCTCCCTGTCCCTCCCTGCGCCTCTAGTATTCATTAACATAGAAATTGACAAGCCACAATTGAGGCTCTAAAGTGAAGTGCAGACAGCAAGGTCAGCCAAGAATCAGTAATTAAGCAAGTTCATGTGGATCTGC
The DNA here is from genome assembly GCF_041146795.1 of Maylandia zebra. NCBI lineage: Eukaryota > Metazoa > Chordata > Actinopteri > Cichliformes > Cichlidae > Maylandia > Maylandia zebra. Next base: position 14,946,864 of record NC_135182.1, on the reverse strand, counting down.
TTATTAGTAGTGCAGGCCTGGACTCATCCATATAGAACTGAAAATGGAAATATAACCCATCTCATTCCAAGAGACGCCCGCAGGACGTCAGCACTCAGCATGCAAAACAATTACAGACTATTACGTAGGGCATACTGGGTTGAACATGGTCTCCTTGCCTCTAACTGCCTTTTACCTGTCTTTTGAGAGACACAACTTCTCCAAGCGTGCTTTTATAAATTATATAATGTCTAAATCTGTCTTTCAAAAGTTTTCATCCAGAGAAAGCAATCATAAGAGTAAGGGTCTGGTAAATGGTGCTGAAATTTCCTCGAGGAAATCTACAACCCTGAGACCCAGTCAGAACAAAGTCTCACTCCACATTTGCTCAATTACCTATCATTTCAAGCCCAATTTAGGCCAAATAAGATAAAGAGAGACAAAAGATACATTCTTCTGGTAACTTTGGATCTGCTAGGTCTCACTTCCTACTGCTTTCTCACATTAAACAGCAATAAAAGCAAGTGTTGGAATGGTCTGAAAGATAAAAGGGGTGCTATTAAGTGCAGTAGAGATGATTTATTCATTGTTTTTAGTTCCATCATATCAGAAGCCCTACTGCATTAGGTAGAGGCTGACTAGAGCCACACTTGATTTGTCTGGCAGAGATGTAGGCAGGAGAACTAGAGTCACTCCTTGTCTTTCTGTGTATCTTTCCGTACTTAAGCACGCAGCCGTAGAATTTCCTACCATACTTCTTCTTAATTTAGATTTCAGGGCCAGGGGCTCTAACTTGGCTTGCTCTCCTGTTGAAATAAGACTGCTATTATTACCAGTTTAATCCACTCTGACCCCTGCGCACAGAAAGAAGGAACATGAAGACAGTGAATTATTTAGCTGTAATATGGTAATCGTGCAGAGAGCAAACACATTTTTCCTCCCTGATAATTTTAGACTTGTATCATTTCTATTTATGTTGTACTTCTACAAACAAAACAAAAAAGGCAAGTGAAGCAGTTCATGAGTACTAAATCCACCTACTCCAATAGGTTACCAAGTTGTGTGTATGACACCAGTTTATAATTACACACATTCTTACGAGGGGAAGTTTAAACCTTTACCACTTATTTTTTTTGAATTTGGGATTTAATTTTAGGTATTTTATCCCAGTAATCCTAAATTAAAATCCATCTTTGACTCTCAGGCTTCACAATGATGTTCTTCTTATTCTAATAAAATCATTTATTTTTATTTTATTTTCATTTAAAAAAATTTTTTCCCAGATGTTAATGTTACCAGAACCAATTCTTAAGATATCTTTCAATGCCAAAATTCAGAAAACATGACAGATTTTTTTCTTTTTATTAAAATCCTTTTAACCCTTGGTACCAAGGCTTCTATTGGATGACTGAGGCAGTCTATCCTTACATGCTGAACAAGAAGACGGACACCCACAGGCACAAAACTACACATGGCACAGCAAAAACAACACACTGAAGATGATGACAAGCAAAGCTGCAGCGCAACTCACAACTCACACAATAAGGAATAGTCAGGCATTTTTATTGTGAAATACACATTACAGGGTTTTTTTTAAGAGCTGGTATTCGCATTGTAAGAGCAACCATGTTTTATACTGATGTAATGTAACTAACATTATACTTTGTTGTAATGTTACTAGGCTTCACTACCACCACTCTGCCACCACAGGTCACTGAGTTCAAATGACTTTTTAATCAAGGAGTATGTTTAAGAATATGGGATTATGAATATTATTTGTATTAAATTGACTATTGAAAATCATGCATTTCTACTGGTATTGATACTGGCTACTACATTTCTATTGTCATACTTTCTGGGTCCTACTTGGTGCAACTTCTATGGTATACTTTGAGTTAGGCAGTTGGTGTTACATAGTATCTAGGAAGTAGCACTCAACCAATAATATCAACACCAATACTGATACTTATTTAGAGCCTTCCTAAGATAATGCAAGAATGCAGTTTAGAGATAATCTTGTCTTATTGTCATAGCAAGTTATAGATTACTCATTTACAGTACACTCTGCTCACATCTGTTAAAATCAGCTGGATGTCGTGTTGAGCGTGTGTCAGCTTTTTTTTTTACAGTTTCACTAGCTGGGACCACATTCTCGGTAATGATGGGCGATGAGGGATGAGGAAGTGTGAACTGGCGCTGCAGTTTGGGGAAGGCCTCGAAGGGGACTGGCGACGGCTCCCGGGCCGGGCAGCATAAATAGAAGTGGCTGTGTGATGACATTACTGGCGGTGCATAAAGCAACGAATGCGGTGGTTACACTGAGACGTTTAGCCATACTCATTAAAATCTTTATTTCTCACTCTTAAACCCCAATACTGGGGAAAAAAAAATCAGAATCTTGACTGTGTTCATTCATGTGAAACAAATGATCATGTGGAAAACATTTACAAGCAATTTATTCATACATGTAGAGCTTTAGTTTATCTTGGGTTCATGGGTCAAAAAGATAAACCAAACTGCATTATCCATGCACTGAAAACATGTGATTTCTACAATTTCTATAACAGAACAGAACGGGATTGCTGAAATCTCTTTTTGTCACTGCTCTGCAACTTTGTAATCTCTTTTCATGAGTTGTTCTTGCCTCGTTTCACTGAAATTAAAAAAGTTACGAATGTGGCTGAGACATCCAAACAGCCATATTTGGTTATTCAGCGTGTATATGACCACTCCAATCAAGATTTGAACCAGACAAACGGCAATCAGGCTCCAACTCTTATCGTGAGAAATTTCTTCATCACACCATTATTAGATTTCAACATTATTGTTTTTTAAGAACATCAAATCATGGAATTTATCTAAAATAGCCCTTTCCCTGCCATCAATAAAAGGCAGCCCTGTGTCTAATTAGTGTGGAAATAGGCTTATCTTTCATCTCTCTTTAATATAAACAGGCAAAAACATTGAAGGGCACTGAGGCTGTGTCACTGAAGGGAAATGAGAGCATCTGCATTGTGGCATGGCGAAAAGAAAACCATCAGCCAACCATAAAAAACACACACAGAGGACAATTGCAAACAAAACAGCAAGTTACTGAAGGTCACAAAAAAGACTGAGTGGGAAAAGGACGGAAGAAGAGCACTGTTAGCCTGGAGTGACAAAAAGAGGAGTGTTAAATGTTTGCCACTTCATCATTCTGCTCTGAATGATTTTGCATGAATTTATGTGATGATTCATGATATGCCGTGATTGATTTGCTCTGCAGCAAAATGTTTGTAATTAGTATTAAAAGTGAAAAAAAAACAACCCATAAAAATCTTGTGGGAAAAATATCTATAAAAAGCAGCCATGTGAATGACTTTCTTTTAAAGTTCAAGCTTGCTTCACTCTTCCTTTTCAAGTTATTTTGGATTATCCTACATTATCAGCATGGCTGCATTTATGGCAATGACACACATGCCATTCATCGGTCACCATACAACAATTCGGCCATAACCGCCTCACATCTGGTCAGTCGTGCTGCGTTTGCTGTGTTTGTATGGTGGGTTAGAAAGCAGGAGTGGGTGTGTCATTAGTAGTAAGCTGATCTGGAGTGAGGGAGCAGGAGTATTCCCTGGCTCGCTCATGTCTGACAGCTGGAAGATTAGTATGAAGGATGTTCTTCATTTGTTAAGTGCTGATACTAATCCTGTCTGTCCAGGTTATGAAGTGACACTCAGTCTTTATGCAGCATGGACAGCATCTCTAAGATCAACACTGGCGGAAATTAAAACCAGAACCTGCCTCCCTTATTCAGCCAACAGTTATTCATGTCTGCTTGAACTCTGCTACAGCTGAAGTGATGTGTTTTTCAAAGCACATGGATACAATCACATCACACAAGGCTTCAAAGGGAGACAATACAACTTTTTAAATGTAAATACAAAGCTCTTATTGCAATAAGTTCAGCCATTTTTATGTACAGCTTTACTTCAGATATAACTAATGCATAGCAGCTTATGATTGCTAATTTTAGCAGCTTTTAGATAAATGTAATTGTCTTTTTAAAATGATTGCTGAACATTTTGGGGTTTTTTTCATGGCTCTGCTTACATGAAGCCTAATGTTCTGAGTATAATTAGTTTAAAAGCCCACACAAAATAGAAATGTTCCATATAAACAACTCAGTCAGGCCAGAATTGATTGGTTTCAGAGGGATGTTTTAAAACGTCTTCATCAACCATATATAAAGTGAACAATGTAAATGACTTTCCTGATTACTTTATGACTGCACTGTGCATGCCATCTATCTTGATGTAAACATGTTAGGATGTGGTTTTTTCTTTTTTAAAAAGGCAGCTTCCGACGTTAACTGTGCACTGGGGAGAGTCTGTTTTTAATCTAAACTCTTAACCTGGACTAAAGCATTGAGGCCAACACAATAACAGCAACTCCTGTGCAAAACAGATGATAGATCCATCAGGGATTTTATCAAACACATTCAAAAGACTGAAGTGTTTCAACATTTTTGTGTCACACTGACATATAAAGACCATTAACATCTGAAGTACACAGTTAAATCATGTATTCTATTCTGCACTATTAATCAAAATGAATTTTTTTAACCATTTTATGGTAACATATAAGTTCTCAACAAGATTCACAAAAAGTGTTTGTGTTTAGTTGCATTTATTGCCTTGCTTTGTTCCTTAAACATTCAATGGGCATCTAAATATTGTACAAATTATGGCTGTGCCATATAATACCGGTATATTCTTTGTGGGTAAAAAAAAAAAAAGAATATCCCGATTATTGCTATTTCAATATCATGCACTTACATCCCCCAGCGAGACAAGCTAAGACATGCCTGAGAGAACCACAAGGGCCTTGTCAGCCTTCGAATAAGTACTTTGCAAAATATGCAAGAAGTCCTTTCCTGCAAAAGGTGGAAGCCACTTGAGTCAAAAAAAAAAAACATGCTTTTGAATACAACCAGTATATGAAAGATGAGATAATAGCATATAAACCATATAATTTTTCTGAGCATTGATGGAGCACTCACTAGTTTCACTTGCTAGCTGCACTTCATATTAGAGATGGACCGATCTGATATTACGGACGAACTTATGTTACACCCCGGCCTAGGCAACCGGCGTGCACCACAGGAAAATAAAAATAAGGGAAAAAAAAAAAAAAAAAAAAAAAAAAAAAAAAAACTACTACGGGTCTCCACAAAAAAATCCCAAAACGAATGTATCGACAACTATTTACATCAAAGCAAAATAAGACATTTATTTACATCAAAACACCAAACTATTTACAACCGGGGGGGGAATCGCGACCATGACAAACTGAAACACAGGGCTTAAATACATAGAGGGAGCAATCAGGGAATGGACCACAGGAGGGAAACACAGCTGGGGCAAATCAGAACTGACGAGACAAGGAAGCGTAAACTGAACACACTGAGATAAGACAGACTTTCAAAGTAAAGCAGGAAACACATAACAGTCACGCCTACAACAAAACACTGACAACACCGAATCATAACAGTTCCCCCCACCCAAAAATCAAACATTTAAAACATGTAACCCCAAAGAAAATGTTTGATTCATGACCAGCGCATACGGCACCGGCTGCTGTTCTGCGGCGACGCTGATGGCTGGACGGGCCCCTTGGATCCTCCAGCGGAAACGGAAGGCTGGAGCGGTCCCTCGGACCCTCCAGCGAAGGCAGACGAAGGCTGGAGCGGTCCCTCGGACCCTCCAGCGAAGACAAACGAAGGCTGGAGCGGTCCCTCGGACCCTCCAGCGACGGCAGACGAAGGCTGGAGCGGTCCCTCGGACCCTCCAGCGAAGACAAACGAAGGCTGGAGCGGTCCCTCGGACCCTCCAGCGACGGCAGACGAAGGCTGGAGCGGTCCCTCGGACCCTCCAGCGAAGGTAGACGAAGATCCCGGACGAGCCCCCATTATGTTACACCCTGGCCTAGGCAACCGGCGTGCACCACAGGAAAAATAAAAATAAGGGGAAAAAAACAAAAAAAAACAAACAAAAAAAAACTACTACGGGTCTCCACAAAAAAACCCCAAAACGAAAGTATCGACAACTATTTACATCAAAGCAAAATAAGACATTTATTTACATCAAAACACCAAACTATTTACAACCAGGGGGGAAGATCGCGACCATGACAAACTGAAGCACAGGGCTTAAATACATAGAGGGAGCAATCAGGGAATGGACCACAGGAGGGAAACACAGCTGGGGCAAATCAGAACTGACGAGACAAGGAAGCGTAAACTGAACACACTGAGATAAGACAGACTTTCAAAGTAAAGCAGGAAACACATAACAGTCACGCCTAAAACAAAACACTGACAACACCGAATCGTAACAATGTGTAGGTATCAGTCCGATACTGATGTAAATTACTGGATCGGATATCGGTAAGAAATAAAAAATGTAATCTGATCCAGCACCTCACAAAACTTGCGACATGGCATAACTCGGCTCATAACCGTAGCACGTAGCAGCAGTATGCCTCACGTGATGCGGCTGTGTGTATTTGTAGCCTCGCTACCAAAAAGCAAATGTGTAAGTTCATCTCTGAATGTTTGTAAAGAATTCCTGCGTTAAGTTTAACAACCGATATATGGAGTGACTGCCTCTCTCTCCCCCTCCCTCTCCTGCTGCTATTTCAATCATGAAACTAATCAATGATCAGCTGATCGGCTTTTCTGTCACGACGTCTCTCTTGTTTGTTTATTACAGCTTGATATGCTGTTGTTAGAATTTATTTAATATAACTTTGTACACCAGGATCCTTTTCTATGCAGCTGACGGCTGGTAACTGCAGGGGCGGATCTAGCAAAGTTTAGCCAGGGGGGCCGATAGGGCATGAACGGGGAAAAGGGTGGCACAAAGACACACTTTTCTTTCTTATTCTCATTTAAAATGTCTAGCTTTTAATAAATAATTATCTGAATCTTTCACCCAAAGTTTTAATCAGATGTAAAATGTATAGAAGTCCATTACTGTATATAGTAACTGTTAAGTCTAATATACCCTAGTAAGCTATAGTACTTTTTCGTTTGGGAAGATACCATCTGTGCAGTCTGCACTTCTGTTGAAGAAAGATGTTGGATCTATTTAATTATTCTTGAAAAAATAATTGATTTCTGTGCATTTTTTTTCACACTTATGTTGATTAAGTATCATGAGGTGGAGGGTGGGTGGTTCCCTATCTATTTTTTTTTTTTAATTTTTTTTTTTTGCTGGGAGTTTTAGAACCCTATTAATTAGGTTGCTTACTCTTTAAAATACCAGAATAGGGAGGATAGGGTAGGTTTAAGTGTATTAGATTGATCAGTATTACTGAACTATGAAATATTTGGGTGCTGTGTATTTTTTGCATACAGGTATAACAGAATAGCTTTAGTGTTTGTTTTTTAACTTGAGTATGAACTTATACAAAAACAGCAAGATATAAAAAAAACCCAGTTTTATTGATTAAAAAATACACTATTGGATTCATTTGAGCAGTTGTTTTAAAAGTGCGATCTAAAGCACAAAATCCCTGTTCGAAAATATTTTTCAGTTTTGTTATGCGGCAACATTGTGCAGCGTTTGTTATTATGAAACTAACATGTTAAGCATTTTATAGTTTTACGTAAAATTTCCAGGTAAAGCAGTACCTAGGCTACGTCTGTGCTTACATCTGACTTACACTGTATCACTGGAAAAAAAAATACTGTGTCTCTACTATAGCACTATAATGCTCAGCTGCTGGTAATTTGTTTCAAACACTTTAAATGAGGTAGCCTGTCATCAAGGACAGTAGCTCATTAGGAAAGAGGGATGGAAAATGCTCTTCATTTACTGACACTTTTTAAATGCTGCTGCCTGCAAACTACAAGCATCATCAGAACTATTATTGCAGTTTTTTAAGTATCGGGATGTCATTTAAAGCCTATTACCTATCCCGTGTGCAAACCTTTTGACACCTCTTATGAGCTGCTCAGGTTTTCATTGAATTTGACTGTGTAAGTGTTAGTGAAGTTATAATGTTAGACTTTAACTTGCCATGAGCCAGAACTCATGCACAAAAAGGCACAAAAAGGCAAATACTACAGACTTAATCTTCACCCACAGTTTATACTGACACTCATGTTTGTTGACATTAATGGCTTTGTACAAACAAATGGTTAATCAGAGTTAATCAGAAAACGATATATCAGTATAGCTGCTTACTGTGTTCATGTTCATGCTTGAGTCTGTGATCTAGGATTAGGTAATCTAAGGCAAAGATTGTCTTTTGCTTTAGAGAAAAAAAGAGCCATTGAAAATGTCACAGTGAGCTGAACGTGTGAAAACCTGAACTGAGAAAACCAAATTTCCTGGTGCATCTATAAAGAGAGATCTGACATTGTTGCAAAAACATTAAAAATGCACCAACCTAATTTGCCACTGGTGACAGACAGATAACCCCTCCTGCGTCAGTGGCCTGTAATTTTATCAACTAAGTGCAGAGAATTCATTACTGACAACAAAGAGAAACTGTCAGTTCCTCCGTGTCACATAAAGGGTCTGTATTGTCCCTGTGAAATGTGAGGCATTTCACTTTTTAAGGCTTTAAGAAATGTTTAAACTGAGCATTATCAGATCTTCTAAAAAAGGCTACTGGCTAGAGAAATCCTACAATACTACCATAAAAACGACAACTGTTTGGTTTAAATCTTATAAGTAAATGAAGTACAGGGGCTACTGAGTTAGTCTGAAATTACAAGAGCAAATCACATATGAAGTTCTCCAGAGGTTATTGTGTTCAATGAGCTCAACTAAAGTCTGACAAATTGTGGCTTATGGCTCAATCACTCTAGAGTAACAACAGAACAGATCGGGGAGTGCACTGTTACTGTTGGTGGGCAATTGCAAGTAGTGGGAGGCAACCTGTCTCCAAATAATTGTGGTCCGACTCTGCCTGTCTTAGACAGGTTTCCAAGACATTGCAATCAGTGTAAGTAAGTCTGCCCCAAAGAGCACAAGAGACCTGGTTCCAGTTGGTTGCCAACTGGTTTAATGCTACCTATATTTCAAAGGTTGCCAAACAACAGTTATATTTTGCAGTTAAATTTTTGTCCAGCAGCTACGCTACCAGTCAAAAGTTTGGACGCACCTCCTCATTTAATGGTTTTTCTTAATTTTTACTACTTTCTATATTGTAGATACATACTGAAGGCATCAAGTATATGAAGAACATATTGATAAATAACTCTAAATATGTTTGATATTTTAGATTCCTCAAAGTAGCCACCCTTTACTTTGTTGACAGTGCTGCAAACCCTTAGCCTTTTCTCAATAAGCTTCATGATGTAGTCACCTGAAATGGTTTTCACTTCACAGGTGTACTTTGTCAGGGTTCATTTATGTAATTTCTTTCCTTCTTAATAGAGTTGGGCCCATCAGTTGTGTTGTGCAGAACAGCTGACAGTCCTCTTTGACAACTGTTAGACTTAATATTATGGCAAGAACCAATCAGCTAAGTAAAGAGAAACGACAGTCCATCATTACTTTAAGAACTGACAGTAAGTCAGTCCAGAAAATTACTAAAATTTTGAATGTGTCCCCAAGTGCAGTCACAAAAACCATCAAGCGCTAAAACAAAACTGTCTCACATGAGGACCGCCCCAGGAAAGGAAGACCAAGAGTCATCTCTGCTGCTGAGGATAGATTCATCCGAGTCACCTTCCTCAGAAATCTGATAATCTACCATGAAAATAAAGAATTAAATGAGGTGTGTCCAAACTTTTGATTTTTGTTGAGGGCTTTCTAAATTTCTGCTTCAAATCTATGAGAAGAATCTATGAGCAGGTTCTGGCTGGATTCTCACTGTAAGTACTTAATGTGAATTTCTGTGTATGTGCATGGCCACAGATATGAAGCAGGCTTCAAGAAATGTGCTATTTTTGCAGATTTATCACAGATAATTGCTGTATTATCAAAAACAGATTGTATCTAATTCTCAACTTTACTTTTGTCTTTATAAGACAAACTGACTCTGTCTTAATGCCGTCTTATCCCTTATTGCTGTGAATGGTCACAGACCGGGTCTCCATCTTCAAAGCAACCATTTCAAAAGCATTGAGATCACACAGTCACTGTATACAGTCGCACTAATATTAGTGTGCCACCGTTTCCAACATCTGTTTTCCCTAGTGTCCATATTTAAGGTGTGAATGTAGCATTATGTAGATGTTCCCCAGGAAGACAAGACATGGAAATTATGGAGGACAGGAAATACATTTTAGAATGCTTTGGATTTTGGTATTTTGTTAGCAAAGATTGTAGTCACTATGTAAACTCTATAGATTCTATTACATGGCATTACTAAGTTGGATTACTTCCATCTTTCATAAAGCAGCGGCTCTTCTCTACTTGTGCTACATTGTTTTTAAACGTAACCACTGTGGCCTTAGTGGCTGAAGGTCATTTAATTTGTTTTTTTAATAGCTTTTTCCACTTTGGCACAGTGGATAAAATGCTATTATAATTGTATTTCAGAAACAATTAGCCAAAGAGAACATTTATAGTCTCCCTAAAATGAGAATTATCATTGTGATTTAAATACATTTGGCATTTTAGCTGTTCCAAAAAACTGCTATAATTTTGAAAATGTCAGTTTGGGCTCAGTTCACCCTGGGAAATTATCATTTGAATAAGTGATGATTTAAAAAAAAAAAAGAGGTTAAACCAAAGTCAGACAATGACAAACACAGACAAGCAGAAACTAAACAATGCTGGCAGAAGACAAAACAGCAGGGCATCCATTACCCCGAAATGTTCCAGAGGGACCATAATATTTAAACAACAGAGTGTGCTGGGACATTAATGTGACTTGCAATGGAAGTGGGTTCATAAATAGTCTTGAGCGCCGACACGGTGGACTCGCTGAGGAGGTTCGTCAGGCTGCTGAACTTAGAAGCTCCTTGGTGAATGAAAGTTAACAAAGTGGTGAGGCCCACCTCCACTCGGCAGCCCACACTGCCGGGCCTTCGCATCATTTTATGTAACCGTGCAAGGAGAAGAAGAGAGAAAACAAGAGAGGCAGAGATGTAGAGAGGCGGCAAAAGAAAGAGGCAGGAAGAGAGAAAAAAAAGATGGAGTCACAGAGGCAAGTGAAAAAAAGTATATATAGAAAATAATGAATAAGATGAACCTTAAACCTAAATAGCATTATAACATTACTGGTTCATAAAATGGATGTGGCTAAATATGTATACACACATATTTTGAATCCCACAATAAGACCAAAACCAGTAATGCATTAGCCTGGCTCTCTTTCCTGATCTTTTTCTGTTCATTACTCCTAACAAAGCTGCAAATCTTAAATGCCTCATAAATGCATTGCTTCCTTTGTGAGTAATTTCCTCCAACAGCTGTGCACTGTTTAGCAAACATTACTCAATAAGGAGTAAAAAGCACATTTGTTGAGCACTACTTTCAGCAATGGATTAATCCATATTTGGTGCACTACAGTGTCTATAAAAATGACAGTGTGCATGGGTTGATTAAAAAAATATCTACAGTGTCATTGTAATGAAACAAAAGCAATGTAATGTCTCATTAATGTTGTATGGGCTATGGCACAAAGAGAAATCAGGCTTTGGCTACACGTGTAATACTCGTTAGTGGTATTTCTAAGTTACTCTTTTTTCAAAGTGTTTGTTGGCCATAAGAAATAAGTTACATCTTTTTTTTTTCTAAGGGATCAGTCTCATCTGTTTCTGAAAAGATTTCTAGAGTTAAATGTTATATAATATTAAATATAATAAAAGCATAAACACATGTCCTGAAGATATCAACCAAAGATTAATAATGTCGCGTGTGTGGTCATTTCCAGAGTAAGAGCACAGTGTTTGGAAAGCTCTCTCACACAAAGTTATACACACTCATGCCAACTCACACTCGCACTGCCTAAGTGGTGATAGGAGTGCTGGGACTGGACTAAATGCCAGGCAGTTCTCTGCCTGAGGAGATAAAATTTTCTGCTCATGGTCTCTCCACTTACTCATCAAATAGTCCTAATGATCCCGCTGCAGGTGAAGTGAGATTATGAGTGTGTGTGTGTTTGCATGCATGCGCGTATGCGTGGGACAGATGGTAGTTAGGGGAATAATTTGGGCTTTGCTCAGAGTACCGGTGGTGTATGTGTCTAGCTTCTTCCAGGCTGAAGCCTGTGCAGGAAGTCAAAAGGAATGCTCTAACATTTTTTTAGAATATGGTTGGTTTTTCCGAGGATGCTCTAGTTTTGTCTCCATTACCCTTACCCTTCAGGACTTCTGTTTCAGTATTCCCAGGCATGCAGGTGACAGAGGTGTGGACTCGAGTCACATGACTTGGACTCGAGTCAGACTCGAGTCATTAATTTTATGACTTTAGACTTGACTTGAAAAAATGTTCTAAGACTTGTGACTTGACTTGGACTTTTACACCAATGACTTGGGACTTGAATTGGACTTGAACCGGTTTACTTGAAAAGACTTGATATTTTACCCCAAATATAAAATTTAACATGCATATTATATAGAGATTGAAAATGTGACGTCATTCACGGGTAGAACCGCAAAGGATTCTGGGAACTCGTGGCAAGCGGTACTAGCGCACGCAGGCTTTCAATTAAAATCAGTTATACAGCGATAAAAAGAAACACAAAAATGTCAAGAAGCCGTTGTATTATTAACTGCAAATAGCCGGTCGCATGACAGCCACGGGAAGCCGACGGGTAAAGAGATCGGTTGTTATCGGATTACGTCATTGAGGAGAAATTGTTCGAGCCATGTTTCCGAAGTAACAAAGACGCGACGGATGGCCTGGATTGCAGCCATTCAAAGATCAAATATAACGTCCCAGAACCCTCCAGCTCACAGGTTAGTCTGCTCCAAGCATTTCCACAAAGGTCAGTGTTTTTTAGTAGTTAATACGTCATTTTTCTTAACATAATTGGTGATATAGGTTACAAGCAAGTCTGGCGCTGAACAGAAATTGTCGCGCTATGCTCCTTTATTTATTGTGCATAAATAGTGAATTGTCCTGACACAATATTGCGTTTTGCTTCTGTTATTATGGTACATTGACAAAAACATATACGTTTATTCACAGGATAAAACAGGTTTTTTGTATCACTAATTGCCCAGCACGATTACAGCATACAGTATTATTGTCACTGCTACATTTCTGTGATGCTACCAGAAATTATTTCTACTACTAATTAATTACCGTTGAGCTCAAAGGTCCTATTAATAAACGGTTAACGAATGTGTATTTATGACGACAATTTGTGAGACTGGTAAACTTATGATATGTACGATGGTCTTTCGTTCTACACGGTGCATTTCAAGGTCCTGCACCCATCCGTCGGTAAACTGTACCTGGGCTTGTTGCAGTGACCTGAAGTTACTAAACTTCATGAGTGTGTGCACTCACTCCAAGAACCGTATGATTATAAATATGCATATAAATATGCTACGATGAGATAGCTGACTTCATCTAACTAGCAAATGTTTTCCAGGCTACGTTGGTGATGCAGTTTTTTTTTTAAATGATATTTTTTTTAAAAATATCATTTATTTATGTATGATATTTTTGTCATGCGATTTTAAAGCCGGTCCTACAACCGCATCCAAGAATAACATGCAGCTTATCTCAGAACTGTCGGTGAAAATTATTCTTGGAGCTAGGTTTAATTGAGCTGCATTTTAAAGAGGTGCAATTTCACAATTTGTGTATATTTTCTAAGTTCACTATTTTGTCATGTGTTGAGAAAAACACAGATTTAAAAATTACATGGTCTAATATTTACATTTAGCATATAACTGCAACATGCTTTTTTTTCGTTTTTTTTAATGACTCGAAAGGACTTGAAATTCAAAATTTCAGACTTGTGACTTGACTCGGACTTTTACACCAGTGACTTGAGACTCGACTCTGACTTGCCTGACATTACTTGAGACTTGACTTGAGACTTGAGGATAAAGACTTGAGACTTACTTGAGACTTGCAAAACAATGACTTGGTCCCACCTCTGGCAGGTGATGCTGTAACTAATATTCGTCTTTGAGTTTTAATTATAGATTATAAAGCTGTATATGAGGCCCTAAAGCAAGCCTGTATTATAAAGCAAAAGTATTTTTCTGTGCTGGATGTGGCTTTGTTTAAGTGCAGCACTTTTAAAGATTTTAAGTTCTAAGCATTAAACTGCTATTAGCTGCTAGCTTTTGTTTTAATGGAACTGCTTAACACGGTGCCTAAAGAGACGCTGATACAAGTGAAGGATTCCAGTGGCACAAACCGCTGGTTACGCTTAAGCAAGGCCAGATTAAACTTTGCCAGAAAGATCCTTCACAGTTCAGGAAAAAAAATCTTTGGGCAGAGAAAACCAAGATTAACTTGCGCCAGAAAGATGGAAAGGTCTCGATTATTCAAGACCTTGTATGCGAGGAGAAAGATTTTAAGTTCAGTTCTGGATTTAACAGTGAGCCAATGAAGAGAAGCCGATATGTATTAAGTATTAAAAACAGTCCTTATATTTTTCATTATGTTAGTTTATCCAGTCACTTTTGTGATATTGAGTTTTAGTTTGCTTTTATTTTTTTCTTCTTGAGTTTATAGTGTCCTTGATGTATACCTGTCTTGTCTCCCGGATACTGCTGTCTTCTTGTGTTGCCCTGTCTCTGTCATCTTGTTTAGTGTTAGTCTCTCCATGTTCTTTATATTTTGTTTATTTCCTGTTTGGTTTTCTAATGTGTCTTTTTCAAATTTTCCCACATTGTTTTCACCTGTTCTCACCTGTCTCAGTGAGCAGTCACTCAGCTATGCATATAATGTCCTCCAATGTTCTGCTACTCATTATTTTGGGTTTCAGTTTTTGTTTTCTTTTACGCTCTCTCAATTTCTTTACTTTTGCATCAGCATTTTGTTCACTTTGTCTGCCTTTTGTCCTGGAACTCGATCCTCTGTCCTGACATTTGACAGTTAAAATACAGTTAACTATAATAGTTAACAAATATACAGCTAATGACAGTTAATATCTTGAAATATTTTAACCCAAACCATGATTTTTGTTTTTCCGAAACATGACCAAGATGTTTACACTTAACATAAAAACTGAAAAAACAAAAGAAGAAAAATCCCAGTACTCCTGTGTGCTTTAGTTTGTTTTCATATATCATAATCTATCAAGAGGCTTTATAGATCACACAGCACTACCATGCATATCCAAAAAATAACACATTGAGGTATACAGTGCAGTAAAATGTGACACCCGAGATCAGTATGCATTGAGCTGAGTGAGAATATGTCGGGTTTCTAGCGTATGGAACAGAAACATTGTCTCAGTGGAGGCCTAAAAATAGGTCATGCTCTGCTCTCTGATCTACTTTGCACTGTTACATAAAATACACTGTTTTGTATTAAATCTCCATTTCTTAACCTCACTTTTACAGACATGCAGTACACAAACAAATGCATACACTGAAAGTGTTTCTATAGACATAATTACATGTTAAGATTTTAAATAGGGAAATGACCGATATACATTGCACATATGCCTCACCCATGGTACGGGAGGTTGCTGAATTTACCTTCAGATATGCAACATTGTACGATAATCCCTTTTTCGTTGGGATTGTGTTGCATGGCAGCAATGATAGCTGCCATGACCGTGATGTGAAGGATTCTTATGAACTTTTTAAAGAATAATTATCTCTTTGTCGTAATTTATAAATGTGATACTAATTAATTGTATACTAATTAAAGCTCTAATTGGTGATAATGCCATTGTTTGTTTTCAGATGAAAGCAGCTGAGATGAGAGGTCGGCTTAATGCCACTGAGAAAAGATCATCTGAACCTTTCAACCTTTCCTATTGATTGCCGAGCAACATGATGCCATTGACTGTCAACTCCCTGATAAACAAACACAGCTTGATGCCAAGAAGCTAAAATACAGAGGAATTAGTTTTCTTATATAGAACTAGGGATGGGTACCGGTATCCGGTGCCATGATGGCACCGGTTCTGACATAAACGGTAGTAACCAGACCGAAAAGCAGAGCACATTTCGGTGCTTTTTTTTCCTGAGATGTCACACACTTTGGATTCCAGCCAATTATTTTACCTTTGCAAGTGTAGTAGGTGGGCCCAGGTACGTACGTTCTTTTAGAGCAGCGCTACAGATTAAAAATGCCCAAGGCGAAGCGGTCAAAAGTCTGGCTGTACTTCACAGCAAAAGATGCAAACTCAGCAGCCTGCAACAAGTGCTTTAAGGTGATACTGTGCAAAGGAGGCAACACCTCGAATCTGATGAAACACCTGGCGACACAGAAATGAGAAATGCACCATATTTGATAGTTTGCTGCGAGACCTCACACCGAGCACATCAACTGCGGGTCTGGTGCCTGTTATCGGACCCGGAGTTAGCAACATCCCCCAAAAACCCGAAGAGGAGAGTCCTGGCCCCTAGCCCTGCCAGTGTAGCAGAAATGATGACGGATGATGATGGCAGCAGCAGCTGTTCTTCTCTGCGTGAGTAGCTTAATGTTGTTCGTGTGTAATTTACATTGAGTAGGCTAACCACGTTATTAAATGAATGCATGTAAGGTGAACTAGCAAACACCGTCGTAGTCACATGCGGCTGTCTCCTCGTTTGATGACAGATACTCTCTTCACCCTGGCCAAAAAAGGCTAAAATGACCAAAGAAAAAGGTTTTTGGACAAAGTTGGGGTTTTTTTTCCATTGATTAAGCACTGCTTCCAGCCAAGAGTGATACCATAAATCCCCTATAGCTGCAGAAAAGGCTAACATTGTTATCTTTTTTTTTTTAAAGATTTTATAAATTAAATAAATATAACTTAAACATTACAATGTAGATCCAAGTTATATTGTAATGAGTTAAATTTAACCTCCTAGGACCTGGCGTCCACATATGTGGACATCCCATTTTGGGTTATTTAGACCAAAATACTCAATTTTGCTCTACATGGGCCTGATTTCCACTTACGAGGACATTATACTGCTACTGTTCTATCAAAATTTTAAACAAATATCCTAATATGTAGCTTTTATTTTTCTTCAAAACAAAAATAAGGTTAAAAAAAATCTGGTAATTCTTTGTTTTTACATTCATCTGGCCCCAATATGCCCAAATATCAAAGAGAAATTAAAAATGCATGAAGTGGAGGAGTTCAGGTCTTAGGAGGTTAATTAAGCATTTTTAACATCAAATTAGGGCAGCACGGTGGCACGGTGGTTAGCACTGTTGCCACACAGCAAGAAGGTCCTGAGTTCAATTCCACCATCAGGCCGGGGTCTTTCTGTGTGGAGTTTGCATGTTCTCCCCGTGTTTGCGTGGGTTCTCTCCGGGTACTCCGGCTTCCTCCCACCGTCCAAAGACATGCAGCTTGTGGGGATAGGTTAATTGGATAATCCAAATTGCCACTAGGTGTGAATGTCCGAGTGAATGTGAGTGCGAATGGTTGTCTGTCTATATGTGTTAGCCCTGCGACTGACTGGCGAACTGTCCAGGGTGTACCCCGCCTTTCGCCCTATGACAGCTGGGATAGGCTCCAGCGCCCCCCGCGACCCTGAAAAGGATAAGCGGAAGCGAATGGATGGATGGATGAACATCAAATTAACATGACAGGAGTCAAGAAAAGGGAAGTCAAGTCCAGCTTTACAAGAAAATGAACTGAAAAGCTGTTTAATAACCTAAACTCAACTTCCAGTCAGGATGTGTGACTGTGCTACTTATTCTATTCCCTGTGAAGTCCGTGGAAATAGCAAACATAACAGCTAACAAACTACACTTGCAGCACCTGGAATGAGATGCCAATTTGGCGACCCAAAAATTATGCTCACTCACTACACAGATTTAAAAGCTGTAATTTATTGATTAATGTGTTTTGAAAGCTAAATGAGGCATATTTGAAAAATGACAACACGTAGCCGGTAATGTGTGTTGTCAGTGTCAGCTGTCTAGTCACTTTTCTGCTGGGTATGATTCACTGGGCCATGTAACACTCCAAATTTTCCCTTGCAAACCGTCTACAATCATAATCACTTCTCTAAGGTTATTCTCTAAAAGTGGATGCCTTTATAGTAGTGCTCTGACTGAACTATACAGATCATTTTGGGAATGCATAGAGGGAGGTGTTCCAAAGACAGGATTTAAAGACTCGCCACTATAGTCACATAATGGGGCCAGTTACTCGGTTCTTGTTTGTGTTTACTGGACACAAAACAATTGTTAAAGTTCATATCCAGCTAAGGCCATGCTAAGAGTAAGCCTGAACTATAGCTTGTGCTATTTGTGATCATATTTATTCTGAACCATGAGATTTACAAAGTTGCACTTAAAGGATTTAATGTTTTCTGTGGTCCAGAATAAGACATGCAGAAATGCCTGACTGAATGTTTGCATCCATTAAAATATTAGTTGTACAGGTTCAAGCATGTATCTCGAATTTTTAAGCCTAACAAACCTTCGCACGAGCTCTGTTTTATTTTGACACAAATACACTGAAAATATCTCACCGTAAACTGTAGATCACAATTTGAAGTTCATCCTTAAGCCATTCATCCATCCATCAGTCTTCTTCTACTTACTCCATTTGTGCCTATCCCAGCTGTCCAGAAATGCATTGTACACCCTGGGCAGGACACTAGTCCCAGTCTGTTGTAGGGGCATATTCATACCTACGTTCAATTTCAAATTTCAATTTTGTTCTTGGACTATAGGAAAAAGCTGGAGTGTTCATCTTCAATATTAAATTAAACACATCTTTATTTAATCCCACTTTAAATCCACACAATCCCAGAAATGTACTCAGTTGAGTTGAGCACATTCAAAATAAATAAAAAATGCCCACTCTGCAAAGGCTGATAAAAATGTAAGTGTAAAAAATCATTTCTGTTAGATAAACAGAAATCTTGTTGAACCTCCATCAGCACTGTGTCTTAGCCTGCTGAAGGGTATCCACCCCAGGCCCCTCCCCATATGTCTCTCCTTCTCTTCTCGCCACAGGTTCGATTAACAGTGCACGCTTTGTTCTGACCCCCCGGGGTTACCCTATTGTAGCGTGCCTGCATGTGTATGTGTGCAAGAAGGTGAATGGAGTAAGATGCAAGAGTAGCAAGTCTTTGAAGAACGAAAAAGGAAAGGAAGACTGCCAGAAATGTGAAAAATGCAAGAATATCAAGGGACAAAATAAACTCATGATGCTGAAAAGGTGTAAAGATCAAAAGGATAGGAAAAAAGGTGACATATATACATTGATGACAACTCAAGCTCTTATGTGAAGACTCTGTTAAAGGTTAAAAACTACCATAATACTCTGTGGTTGTTCGTGTATATGCATGTGTAGTAATGCTTTTAAGATCTTAGAGATATGTTCTGAATGTTCAGTGAAACAGCTGACTTGTTATCGCATAACTTGAGCTGAAGTGAATGTGTGTGAGAGCAGCTGATGTAATAACTTGTAAGACTATGTGTTGTTTACTGGTAATGCTATTCACACACTATCTGCATAGGGTATTTCACAGGAATACTGCATCCTTATGGAAAACTCTACAGACCTGCTTCCTAAGAAACCACTGGCAAGTCATGAGAGCGTGTACTTAAATATGTGATTTTGTGTATATTACGTGTGTCCACAACAGTTGGGTCAATAAATGATGCTCTGATTGACTGAATGTTGGAGCTTAAATGCTTTCTGTTTCAATATAAACATGTTTTCTTTCTATCTTCAACTTGATGCATGCTCAGTCATCCAGGCAAGTAAATCCCCAAAAGTTGATTCTGTTCACGTGGATGTAGCGTTTTCAGTGGCAGAAACGTTTCGTCACTCATCCAAGTGACTTCTTCAGTCTCAGCTGGGGGAATTGGGGAAACCTGCAGTCAGTATCTTCCCTACATAAGCTGCAATTATATGTTTAAAGTATCAATATCTGCAATACTGGCCTTGTATTTACTTGGTATGAAATTAATACCAAAGTTTGAGTATCGCACAGCACTACTATTCTAGCAGAGAAGCAAGAAAGACAGATCTCAAAGGTTTACGAGGCATATTGCAGCTTTTAAAACTTATTCAAGCATATTTACAGCTATTTTGGAGGGAATTTGGATGCTTTCACTTCGAAAGAAATTTGAGATTAAATCAAGTGAAGTGAAACAGCTGAAATAGTTTTTGTAATTTTATTAAAAATGAAGTTAAAAATTAGTCATTAAGTTTTCAGATCTTTCATGAAATAGTATGAAGAAGACCTATTGGCAGCAATTATATGTTTAAGTTTTCTCTAATTTCTACAGGCTTTGCAGCAAACTTGACTGACAAGTTCAGGTCTAACAGATGTTCTATGGAGTTCAATTCTGCCCTTTGGGTGGGTAATGCAAGGACAGCCGGAGACTGGTCCTGAAGCATTTATTTCCTTGTGTGCTGAAAGATCAACCGTTGTCCAAGTCTTACGTCCTGAAACAGTTTTTTTTTCCTCAAAGACCTCCATTATGTTTTTTATTTAGCTTTATTCATCTTTCTGACACTGACAAGCAGCGATTACATCAGCCAGGTGCTAAAGAATTCCCTTTATTAACCTGGAGGGGCCTGTCTTGATACCAAAGGAGCCCAACACAGGAATGCTTCGTGAACTTAAGCACTTTTAAAAATAATAATTCAACAGTACAAATACTCTTCACGTCTTTGTTTTATTCTGTACGCACTAGCACAGCCAAGGAGAGGACTACAGACTTGACAGTTATTCCGATGACAATCATCAGCACCCTCAACAAGGAGGGCAAGCCTCAGAAAGTCATTGCTGGAAAGGCTGACTGTTTACAGAGTACTCCATCGAAGCAAACTAATGGAAAGTTGAATATAAGGGAAAGGTGTGTGAAGAAAGCTTCACAAGGAGTGGGCTGAGGCTGGTGTCAGAGCATCAAGAGCCACCACATTCATCTTCAGGAAAGCAGCTACAACAATTACATTCCTAACATTGAGTCAGAGACTCAGAGACAATATCAGAATTATCTTACCTGTGATAAGGAGAAAAAGAGCTGGACTGCATCATCCCAGTGTTCCAAGACTACTACCAAATGGTTTACAGCCTGGACTTCAATAACACCTTAGTAATGCCACAAGGTGATCACCTCCATAAAACACCACACTGATCCAGTCATTCATGGTAAACTTTTCAAAGCTTGAACATAAGCCATAATTATCCAAATTTACAAAATATATACAAAATATTTCACCTAACATGCAATGAATATAAAATACATTAAAGTTCACTACTTTTTGTATTTTTTAACATGATAGATAGATCGATTGATTTCTCTATCAATTGGATTTAATATTTTTGTACGTTAGAGAGTAAAATATTGGTTTTCACATATTCATCAAGGGTTATTGATTGTAGCTTAATGGACAAAAACAATGTATATGTTTAAAATGAAATCAGCAGCGTATAGAGTGTTCATATAGAGTGAAAGTGAACAGAAGCAGCTGATTAGTGCAGCTTTCTAGTCATTAAGAGTGATTGTTACATTGGGAAGGAGTGCTGGGTAAAATGGAAAACCAAAGTTGGTAAACGTAAAAGCAAACTGGAAACCAATAAAGTGTGCACTGTGAAAAATGAGGTGGGAGCAAACATGTAGGAGGTTTAATCAAATCAGGTAGTTGTTTTTGTCTTCTTTTGTTGTTTTGGTTTTGGTTTTTTTGTTACTGTTTACCTTCTGATTTGTTCACACTCTGCACCATCTAGATAGCAACAGGTGTCACGATACTTTGCTTTAGGCAGGGAAAGGTCCAACACACAAAATCCATAAGGTAACTATAATAAACAAAGAGATAGACAAACAGAATCTTAACAGGCTGGGAGCGCACAAAGATGACAAACAGACAATCTGACAGTTAACAAAGTTAATACTCACACAGATACTGAGGGCTAATCATGTGAATGGGACACAGGAGGGTAACAAGACACAGCTGAACATAATCAAGGAAAATGACAGAAGGTGAAACTAAAGACATGACACAAGAGACAAAGCACAACAAAACGGGTCAGGAAATAATTAAATCAGATGGTAAATAAAGGGAAATTGACTCACAAGTGTGGAATAGAAGGGTCTGATGGCCATCATAACAGAAACTCAGTAGCCACACTTAAACGTAATAGGACCTGGAAACATAGAATACCTTTGAGGACAAGAAAATACTTAAACATTAAAATACCTGGAACCAAAAACCATGCAGAATAGTAAATAAAAGGAAATCTGTCCCTAAGCAATATACACAATAAGGACATTAAATCAGAAAATAGAATAGGTAAAAGTATAACAAATATAGTCTTCAAAGCTCAAAAACACACAAAACGACACAACAAAAAAAAACCCAGACCATGAAAACAGGAAATGCTGAAAAAGCTTATCCTTTATTTTTAACCTATTGAAGTGTGATCGGCTCAGCTTCCATGACAATGATGACCTGTTTGCACCCGAATATATATATTAATCGCAGTTATTAATCTGCATTCAACTTCACCCTTTCCTTTTGTATTTGCAGTGCTGTAAACACACTAACCTGAGCGCACACTAATAAAATAAAAACTCACAAAGCTCCCCATTTCATTGTAATCCATTTTGAAACTTGTATTTAATATAAAACAACATCTTAATTCAGCTATTTATATCTCTCCTAAGCTTTTCCTGTCAAACTGAGTAACATGATCCATTTGTTATGTACCATTAATCAGATCAGCTGCTAAATTATCCATGTATAGATTGTTTGATATCACTAAATTTCTTTTTGGTTCATAAATGTCACAGTCTTTAAGGTCATTGTCATTTGATATATTTTTGAAGTATTAATCAATGATGAATTTATGTGACTTGTGTTTATTTTCGAATGAAAAATACATGAATGATTTGCCCTCTGTCTCGGTCTGACTCTTCATACATGACTCATATATTTATTATATATAATAAATATATAACATACATAATATAACATAATATAACATATATATCTTTCCACCTATTTTATTTGCAGCAGAAACCCTTGTATCCTAATTATACTGATGCAAAGATAACTCAATATAAAAGGAGTAAAAAAGCAATAATGTTCAGGTATACACACAGTAATGCAGACTTGGGTCTGTATTCATTTCAAATCACCTCATATTATTTTCATCTCTTCCTGTCATTCTATGATTCTGTGGAGAGGCGAGCCTCCTCAGACTGCGTTTGACAGAGAGATAATGAGGCACCGGTTACAGAAACATGCTCTAAGGTACACAGATACACACACATACACACAGTAATTCCATCTGTGTTCATAAAAAACTTTGTTTACCCCGAGTGATTATCAGGGGCATGTGATTAACCTGTGTTCATTACACTGTCCTCATGCTACTCAATATGCCTTATATTACAATAAATGGGTGTATAGGCACACATTAAGACAAATCCTCGGGCAAGATCTCATTAACGTGCTCCCCCACTCGTAAACACCAAAGTAGAACCATGCAGTAAAAGTGTACATATTGTACCTGTAGGTAGACACACAGTGCAGTTGCATGGGCAGACAAAAAGAAAACCAGAGAATTGCAGAGTATGTAATTTTAAATGTCTTTAAATAGATTAAAAACACTTTATTTATACTTTTGGTTTTGAAAGCAAATGTGATTAATAAACTAAAAGGACAATGGCTAATTTTGGAGTCACCAGTTAACCTAATAAACATGTCGCTGGAGTACCAGTGTCAGCTGATGTATAGTAAACACAGCTTTGAAAATATTGCCACAGAGATAAAAATTCAAAATTGGTCACAAATGTGAGGTATATAAAACAATGCATGAGATATGACAGTGAGAGGGGAGGTCTGTACATAGATTCAAAGTATTTGATTTTTAAATACATTTCTGAAGAGTAATAATAAAAGAAATCAAGTAACAAAGTAACAAAAAGTAATAAAGAAAATATGAAAATAAACTGTGCAGTGTATTTTTTCAAATCTATTTACAGCTAACTCATTATTATTGCTGCATAAACTGAAGCAGACAGAACATTTCAATAGAGAGTTACTGTTGAAAATATAATGGTAACATTGTTATTGTTCATGGCTTTTTAACAGCATTCAATATTATCTGCATATCAAGCATTTGCAACTAAATATAAGAAGAACAAGGCATTTTTGTCTTTGTGCTTAAAGGTACAAATGGCACTACTGTAAAGTAAAACGCTACTGACCTGGAAGTTTCTGGCTCAGAGTATGAAACAAAAAACAGTCATGTTCACAGCCTTTAAAGCTATTTTAAAATGTTTTTATATTGAAATTGAATACTTACAGTATATATAAGAAAAAAAATCACTTTAAAAATGTAACAATTTAAATGAATAAAATTCTATTTTGTAATTCAGATTCTCTGAAATTTCTAATTTAAACAAGCAAATACGTTGTTATCTCATTAATATGTATTAATTAGCTCGAAACACCCTGTGTGTATTTTTGGGCTTTTTATGGACTCTTTTTTTTTTTCCCCATTAGTCTGAAAAAAAGATGCTCTGAAACCAAAATACCTCAATATATCAAATTGTTCAGTCCCTGAAAGAACCACATTTTCCACTGCGGTGTCTCCCATTTAAGGATCATTACTGTTCATTTTGTTAGTCTCTGGGACAATAAAACAAGCCCCCTCAGTCACCTGTAAAGCAGAGCGAGCCACAGCACGGTGTATCATCTTTTGTTGGTGCATGGCCTTTATATAACACAATGCTCAGCCTACATTTGGATTGGCTGAATCATGCAACTCATTTACATTTTCCCAGTGACCTTCCTTGCTCCCTGCAAACCCACGCATTCCTAAATCCAGAGTGCTGTCCACGCATTGAAGGGGCGTTGCTGAAGTCTCACTCAGATGTGCGCACAGACTTCAGCACACACTGTTGCACGCAGGAAAGCGTAAATTGTGAACATATGCTTTTCCTATACATTTGCCTAGTGTCTTGTTTTATGGCATGAGCCAGAGCATCTGCATTACTTGAAAAGGGTGAATGTCTACGTCCAACCAGATATGTTCTGTGCTGTACAGGTATGTTATCACTTTAGGGTCAGCCTGGCAAACCTTGTCATGGACTGACACTGTGTGTGGATAGCAGAGTAATCCCTGATTGTGTAGGTGCAGTTACGTTTGAAAAGTGCTCTTTTTTTCCTCTTCAGCTCCAACTGTCGAATGAAATGAGAGTGCTAAGCCCTTTCTGGTGGCGCGCTTTGTGTGTGTCCTTTTGATTTCCATGTTCTCCCCTCCCTCTTACCTTGGATTTTCTCTCTCATGCCTACAGTATGTGACAGTATGTGATTATTGACATACAAATGTGCTTTTCTGTTATTTCCTTTGTGTGTCACTGAATGTCTACTGCTCCCCTCAGATCTACCTCACTTTGCATTCTAACCCCCACCCCGCAACTACTCAGCGGAATCCTTTGCATTAGAGACTGTGAGATGAAGATTAGTGTTGTATCAGTGTGTGTATGAGTGTGCCTTTGGGGTGGATGGCTGGGAGAAAGGATTTCCGAGGCTTTCTTGGTAACAGTAAGACGACAACCAGGAATACCATTATTGTCCAAAGGGTTGGAGGGGGATGGGGGCAATACTTTATTTATATCCATAGTGTCACACCCGTTATATATCAACTCTGTCATACCATGTGATATTACCCATATATAGTATATCATCATTTTCTGTTACCATGAGCCTAGTTCTGCTTCTACCCAATTGTGCAAATCAAATGCTGTGTGAGAACAAAAGAAACTCCCAGGCATACAGGTTTGAAAATCTCAATTAAATCCACAGGGAAGTGAAGCCTTTATGCACACACACACACGCACACACGCACACACACACGCACACACACACACGCACACACACACACACACACACACACGCACACACACACACACACACACGCACACACACACACACACACACACACACGCACACACACACACACACACGCACACACACACACACACACACGCTTTTGCATCTGCAGGGGCCATCAGTGCTGGGACACGTGTGTTGCTTAGAGACCAAGAGGTCATCCGCACAACAGAGATCACACAAACCAGGTGTGACATCTGTTCCAGTGTGGCGGCCACAGCTAGCAAGGGAGCCGTGCCTGCTTGGAGCATGCAAATGTAGAACAGCTGGTCATGAGAAGACATTTGACAGTGAATACATTTGGAAGGACTGAAGGGCCTTTTTTCAGGTGTTAGTGTTGGTGCCTCCAGATCAAAAAGTCCCTGGCAAATCACAAAAAATTAAAGGGGATCTAATGCTACCTCTGATGCTACCAATTTTTTCAACATACATAGAAAGAAAGAAAGAAAGAAAGAAAGAAAGAAAGAAAGAAAGAAAGAAAGAAAGAAAGAAAGAAAGAAAGAAAGAAAGTAGATAATAGGATGCTTTGTCACCTCAGCTGAGAATAAAAACATTTTCATGCATATTGTCTTATGAACTGAATTGGCACAAAGGCCTCTAGTGAGGCTGTGAGGCTGGAATGTCCATTTTTATAGAAATGATTATGAAAAAATGCTAAATGGATGAACTACGGAAAGGAAACTGTTATTATGTAACATTAATATCAATTTCAATTAATTTTATTTTCTGTCATTTGCCTGTTTTAAGACTCCTCGGTCTGCTGAGCTAAGCTCTGCTTTTCGTCATTTCATTCGATTCTGCTGCACATCACTGGAAACAAGCATAGTTAGCTTAAAATTGAACTGAAAATTGTGCATTCATTTAAATTCAGTGGGGCTGAATACATAGAGAGTGTCATATCTAGGTATTCAACCATGGTGAATTTGAGATCATGATCTCAATTATCTGTCATTTTAACATGTTTAGTACCTAAACATTATTACATGTTTTTTTTTTAGCTCATTACTTGTGGTGCATCTAACACTGGGTAAGCTTTCATCTCAAACGGAGCTAATCAGAAGTGGGAAATTAGTTATTTCGTGGATTACAGAGGTAGACATTATAGAGGCACATTTATCTTCTTTTAAATATGAATACAAGTACAAAATGTAAAGGCCATCAGATTATTATGGTAGCTGGTCCAGTGCAAGACTGACAACCCAAACCTGACATCCGATGATTCTCAGTAACATGGCGTTAAAGGCGAACAGACTGTATTTTGCTTATGAGAGTTTCCTGTGAGAATGCACGATCATCAAAGTTAGGCAAATAGCAGTTACAGCTTATATCTGCATTTAGCATCTGTTTGAGCTGTTGAATTGGCATGCTCACTGAAGCATTTGAGAGACATCCATCTGCAGTGCCACTCCAAAGCGGTGGAGTGCGACTGCAGTGACAAACGTGCTGTCATCCAATTTCCCACACGCAAACAAATACAAGGCACACACACACACACACACATTAGACACACACAGATGTGCCCTCTCATAAACATTTGCTCAGATGCTCTCTTCCTCTCAGTCTTCCCATTCTGTTCTATCACTCTGTCTTGATTTCTGACATAATTATAGACAGTAGTGCAGTGAAACATAAAGGAAACACAGTAGTAGAAGCTTTAATACATTTTAAAAAGTTTTTAAAAGAAGTGTTGACTATTATGAGCCCTATCACAAAGCCTAACAACCTATAAACATAACTGGTGTTCAGAAATACTCACTAAGTGAATAGTTGTAGAGTAACATATTGTAGATATATACACTCACTGCTAGCAATGTGTTTCAGTTGATTTGTTAGCTGCACATCCACAATTGGAATTTCCAGTTCCATATGACAGTCTGACCCGACCATTTAAATATTGCTGAAGAAATTGAAAGCACATTTTGGCGAGCCTTTTGAAACTGTAGCATCAGTTTCCTGCTCTTAGCAGACAGAAGTAACAGCCGGTGTGCTCTTCTGCTGCTGTAGTCCATCTGCTTCAAGATTTAGTGTGATTTGATTCACTGTTGGAGTGAGCAGGTCAGAGATAGAGCAGTTCATCTACTAACTGAAGATTGGTGGCTCGATCCTTGGGTTAGTTACTGAACGTTAAGTTGCTCTCCAATGCGGCCATTGGAGTATGAGTGTGTGAACGTTAAATAGAAAGGAAAAAGTGCATTTTTGTCCAGATAAATGCAACTCCCTGAACGTTTTCTCTTTTTCTGACCCTTCTCTGTAAACCCTTGCGATGGCTGTATGGGAAAATCTCAGTAGATCAGCAGTTTCTGAAACACTCAGACCAGCCTGTCTGGCACCAACAACAATGCAACATTCATACAAATCACTTTTCTTCCTTATTCTGATGCTCGGCTTGAAGTTCAGCAGGTCATCATGACCATGTCTGGATTCCTAAATGCAGTTTGTGTTTTTGCCATATTATTGGCTAATAGATATTTGCATTAACCAGCAGCTGAACAAGAAACCTGTAAGTAATATTAATAATTCATTAAGCTGTGGTCTCTGCGACTATAGTGAGCACTTCTTCTTGCCCCAATGCTCTCCACCTTAAGCAGTTCAGAACACATATAAGCAGGCAACTTCAATCTATGCCGATGCTCCTTTTTCCATCTCTTCCATGAGCCTCTCTTGCATATGCACCCTCTGCTCATCTTTTATAAAAAACATTGTGAGAAGTTCAGTCTCTTCTTTGTTCCCAAACATGCTGAGTGTTTTGACCTCCCTGCCACTTCTTTCTCTTTTATAGTTTCTTTCGTTCTTGTTCCCTCTCCCTCCTTTTGCGTGTTTCTTTCCGGCACTCGCCATGACACCAGACCAGGGCCACCAGGTGACCCCACAGATGGCACTTTGACACTCAGATGTGAAATCAGGTGTTGTGCTGTACAGATCTGCATATTTAGTGTCAAATTATACGGTATATTAACACACAATGTTTACAATTCAAGGTAATGTCTAAGTCAACAGAGCCAGGGTAAGGAAGGAGAGAGGGGAAAACAAAGAACAACTTTGTGAATAAACTGCTCCGCTGCTCCTCTCTGTTCACTTTTCAAGGGTAAAGCTGGCTTTGGTGTCAGGGAAACAGGAAGTCTCGCTGCTTCTTGAGGAATTGTTTATAGATTTCTAGTCTAGGCCAACAAGTTGTAATTCTCGCTGTCTTACTCCTGCTGTGCATTTTCTCATTAACTGCATCAGCGCTATGCTCAGCAAGCCACAGCAAGAACAAGAGGCCATGCAGGAGACGATTCATTTTTGTGAAAGCAGAAGATTGAGTAGCCTTGACATTAAGGCCACACTGTATATGCTGACACATAAGCAGCAGGGGGTTTGTCTACACGTCACACAGTGATCAAAAATGTCTAGACTTGGCAATTATCTCTCAACGAACCACCAAGAAATAAAAAAAGAGTGAGACACGAGGCAGAGAAAGGAGAAAAAGGAAAGAAGGGAGAGAAAGGAATGAGTGACACAATGATGAACGACCGTAAACTGGTAAATCTTTTCAAGTGATCCTGACATCCCATTATATGTAGAAAAAAGTAAATTGGCTCTGTGATTAAATGCAGCAAGGGCTCCTATAATAATAATGCAAATACGAGCAGCTATTGTTAAGCTTACAGTGCTTGCGCTTGACTTTAGAATTTCTAACATTACACCAATCCAAAACTACAAATGTGAGCCTCATAGTTGAATAAATTCGGGCGGTTACCAAAGTATTAGGATTTGTCTGCGGGGAAGCGTGAATGTCTTTATTAGAAAACCATCCAATACTTCTTAAGATATTTCACACAGCAATACAGCTGCCAGTCTGAATAAAAGTAACCTACATTTTGATGATGTTTTTATTTCAAGGGAAAGTGTAACATTAGCAATTCTTTATAAAAAAAAAAGGTATATAGCTGCAGCAGCATCATTTGTCTATCACTATCAGCTCTTCTTTCCACTGTGTTTGGGTCATGAAACTGCACGTTGTTATACTAGCTGTTTAACTTCTTTTACCTGTAATTTGTAACTTTAGGCCTATTATGCGTTCTCTAGTGTTTTCCAGGTAAAGACACGGGTGAATCAGGGGTATCACTGAACCATTTACTGCTACCATTACCATTTGACAACTAGCAACTGTTCGTCTCAGTAAAGCTTTTCAAATGTGTCTGTCTCAGAATTAAAGATTTGCCATTGGCAACAAACCAAAGCTTGTCAGTCCAACAAACCTCATCCTGTTGTTGCCCTAATAAGTTTTTCCACAGCTGCATAACAGGGATTTTTGAGATGCAGCTAGGAGACTAATTTTCCCTGGAGCTTACCCCAGAGATAACAGCATGATGCATGTGTGTCTCTGTGAGTGTATGTACGTGCACTATGCACTTGTCTGAGCAGTGCCTATGCCACACTGATTGTCGGTAAAACTCGAGTGGATATGCATAGGATTTTTTTTTTGCTGCACTTGATTGCTTTTATTTTCCTCTTTGCCTTTTTTAAGCAGACATTAATTTGTGGCGGTATTAATTTGTAAAACATTGACATATTGGTTTAGCACTTACAATATACTTGAATGGCTTGAACACTGAATATTAGGGGTATAATAATACCACAAAAACCACAAAAGTTAATACCTCTATTACTGGGCTACAATCTTTGTTGATACCTTGGTTTATATTTAGAGTGAAGGAAGAAAAAATATGTGTGTGTGTGTTGTGAATAAAACTTCCAGCTCCTTGAAAATCAAACCTAATAAAAAGCCAGTGGAGATAACTTTGTGATTTAGAGACTGAAAAGAATATGTTTCTGCTTCAATTAGAAACTGTAAAGTGAGCCAAAGATTGATGAGATGATAGGCCATTCTCCATTGTCTTCTTCTGGCAAGCTGTATATTCCTCTCTCCCTATGGGGTTGTAGGAGGTTTCAGAAGATTTAGATGAGAAGGCAAGCTGTTGAAAACACCTCACAATCGCACTCCCACTGGGTGCCCCATCACCAGCAACATTAATCTATATTCACTATATCGTCACACTACCTGAGGTGATGCTTTTAATAGGAGATATGCTCGACAATGTGACACGGAAAGAATGAAAATGCTGTGATACTGTGATCTGAAATCGATAGCTCTTAGATCTCATGCGCAAGTGCCTCAAGCCTGTGAACAGTCTGCAACAGAGTAGCTTCTGCTTCTGCTTCTTTCCTTGGCTCCACAAAATAAGAATAAAGCAAGATGACTGTTATCCCTCGCTGTAGACATTTATTTGTGGGCTTTGACAGCCAACTGGTAAGACAAAGCCATCTGTACTTTATACTCCAAGGATAGCACTTTTTGACAAAATCCATCTGAGTCAGTGTTTTCCTAATCCAACTCTAGATTCAGAATAGCGCTGCAGCAGGTTTAAGAAAAAGATAAAACTACTGTATCAGCAAACAGTCATTAATTCCCTCAAAGCGTTGCCTCCGACATACATCATGCTACCCAGCCACCAGCCACACTGACAGTTAGCGATTGGTTTGATTGGAACCTGTCCCTGCCATGCTGAACTGTACAATCATGTCACACTCTGATTCATGGGTTTGTGCCTGCTGTCGCTTAAGTTTTATGGCCGGTATTGGCAGAGCCATTTTAGGGTCTCTTCTCTCTCTGTCTCTCTCTCTCTTCAGCGTGGTCCATTTCTGCCAGCGTGAATCAGCATCCCGGTCTCTTTTACCAGCGTACACGTGGTAATACACGACAGGGTGAGGACTAGGGAGATGAAGAGGTAACCTGCTGTCTACTCCTCGCTCTCCACCATCAACAATCTATATTGTGCCTTCGCAGTTTGAGGCTGACCTTTTTCTTGCCTGTAAAATATGTCCATGTCTGTGTAAAGCAGGGATGTTGAAACAGGTATGCTGCTGTGTATCTCTGTGCTAGTACACTCAGCTTTGACCTGCATTTGGGCTTTAACTGCTGTGTAAATCTAAGCAGCACTTTAATGGCTTGTTTACCTCTGATGCTTCTGAGACACATCACCTCGGCGGGACAGTGTTCGTCTATGTGTTGCTGGCACATTGCAGTATCCAGTAACCCTAATGATTATTATTTTATTCACTCATCCGTACCTGTTTGATGCCAGCAAATCACAACTTCTTTCACCCTGTGCATTTTGTGTGTAGGAAGACTGCTACTGTAAGACTGAAATTTAAGGTTGTTACCCATGTACGATAACACTTTAACACAAGTGTTAGATATTACTTAAAAAATAGTGGAATTGGACTTACATCAGGGTTTATCGTCATGTATAAAACTGAACACAAAAATCAGATGATAAACAATACTTGGTGTTCGTTTCTGTCTGCCAGCTTATCCAAGTAATAATCTGCCTGCTCATCAATCCTGCTCACCAGTTTCATTTGTACTACAATCAGCTGATTTCAGTTTGTGTGCTGGAGGAGGAAATAGTGACGTAGTCTACTTGGACATTTTACTTTTATTTTTACAGCGCTAACGCTAAGCTAGCTAAGAAACCAGCGTAATGATAAAGCTGAGTGAATGCCGACCCCATCCCAACGGTGAGACCCTGAACTTTAACAGGTAACAAAAGAAGTGATCAGCAGTCAGGCTGCAGCTTTCCACGACTGCAAACAGTTTCCACCTTTTCATGTTTCCAAAGTAGGATCACTGTGGCGATCGTTTTGAAGTCTCTTTGAGCTGGGTTTCATCTTTGCTTTGTGCTGTCAGCTTTGTGTTCATACCTAAATACTAAGAAAAAGATCATATGAAACGCTGCTTAGAGATGGTCGTGACTCTCAAAGCAGAGCCAACGAGAACCTACTGAGAACTGACAAGAGATTCCATAAGAAATTGAATCAATAACTGGTATCAATCACTAAATTCTTATCAATTCCCATTCCTGCTAATACACAATATACATTTTTAGTCAGTGTGTAAGGGTGAGGCAGTTGTTTCAACCATCGGGCCTGTGTGTATATTGTTCAGTGGTCTCCATTCCCACTATTGTTTACAAGAGCGGCAATCATCACTCACAGAGGCCAAGAGAGAAGTTTAAAATGCTAAATCTACCGAACATCACAGTGATGTAAAACCTAATGCACTGAATGTGCACGGATCATTCTGTGAGCGGACAGAAAGTCAATTTTTACCGTCATAATCAGAAAACGCATGGACGAAGGGTGGGTGGGGAAGTGATAACCTGTTTGTCTCTGTGCACTCTCATGGAGGGAAAAAGGCTCTGCCACCACAGATCAATGACCTCCCCCCTCGTGGAGCTTAAGCTCCAGCCCCACAAGCCATAAGTCTTCAGACTGCATAGCGATTCCTTAACTCTGATCCTGTGTCACACATAGGTTCATTTCCAATATATTACAAAATGGCTATAAATGTACGCGGCTGTGTGATTGTGCATTGTGCATTCTGATACGCAAGTGCTTTGTAACCAGATTACTTAAAAAGCTACCTGCACTTAGAATGGGCAGTGATTAAAGTGGTGACAGTGAACCACAACTGTAAAGTTTTAGGTTAAAAAAAACAACAACATCAAAAGTCTGAACAACACACCACAAACCCATGAACCTGAACATAATCCACAGAGCAGCAGATGAAATGCAGTGAGCTTAGCCGAGTCTTTAGGGACTCTGAAATCACTTCCGAAAAATATCAGCTGGATATTCCAAACTTATTTTCAAAAAAGCAAAACTGCACTATGTTTAATGTGATAGGTTTCAAAAGTAAATGGATTGTGCCGGCAGGCTATAATTTTGAGATTGATTGGATCCACTCATTCTGGGATTGGGTTTCTGAAAGGGAATCCACACATGGAGCGTTTTGCAAACCATGATGAAGTTGTGGAGAAATGTTTGCCTGCAGCCACTCCTCCCCACTCTGTGTTGTTCTAACAGCTGGCCCGTGATGGTGCACATTTCTTCAACCAACATACAGACAGTACATGTAAGCACATGTAAGCACATGGCATCTGGGATTGGTAATTATTACCTTATAGCGAGATGTAATGGAGATGAGGAACCCTCGGCTGGCAGAATACATTTATCCCCATGTAGCAAATAGCCATCAAACAACAGCCAGGGGCAAAATATTGTTGACTAAACAATGAACAGATATCACCCTGCATCTTTGCAACATAGCGATTAGAATTTAATTACTGAGAGTAAAGAAGAGATTAATTCAGATTTATCAAATACGTCACACACAGTTTAAATTGATCTGAATTGGTCCTTCAAGGGGGGTTGAAAAATATCTTCAGTGCTGATAAAGAAGACAGATAAAGAAAAGGATTACAAAGTCTTAAGAAAGACCACACACATAGACACACACACAGTGACAAAAGCAAATCAGCCTCAGCACCATATGGCGCTGAAATTTTAAAATCTTAGGCACTTGGGATGCACTTAGGCACTTTATATTATCTTTACATCTTATAAATAAAAGGAAAAACTATCAAAATGTGTTTCTAAACAATCAAAGTAAACTGTAAAATGATACCACTCGCATCAGGATAGAAATATTTTGTCACTATACGATGATTACTCAATCATCAGCTATGTAAATTTGTATTTATATAGCTTCAAATCACAAAATCAGTCACTTCACCAGCTTTGTATTGTAGGTAAAGACCCTACAACAATGCAGAGAAAAACCCAACAATCAAACAAACCCCTATGAGCAAACACTTGGTGACAGCAGGAAGGAAAAGCTCTCTTTTAACAGGAAGAAACCTTGGGTAGAACAAGAACCAGGCTCAGCAGCTATGATGGGAGAAAGACATGACAAAAGAAACTCGGTATATCTTTGTAGCAGTCCTTCATTCTAAGGAAGGTTTGGTCAATTCATTCTCTCAGGGGGCCACACGAAAAACTGGGGCTATTGTGGAGGCCCACATCAATATGTTTCTAAGGAGATAAAAATGTGTATTGGGCAGAATTAAGTCTAGCTTCAACAGTCCCATTTTTTTTATGTGGTCCCTTGGGAAAGGTCTAAGGTAACAAGTGGACCTAAAGCATTCCGGCAGAATTCCATGGAAAACTTAAAAACAGGGGTTGAGATTTAAGCTTTTTCCTCTAATTTGTTACATCAGTATCTTGTGCATGTTAAGAAGCGGATCAGCAGCTTATTCTGGGTTTGTATAATTAATATTCCAGTGGGACTCGTAGTCTAGTAATTAGGAGCTGAAACTCCACAGGACTAAAATTAATGAAAAGTCAGTCTCATAGCTAATAAAAGATTGATCATCTCTTACTTTGTCAAGCATGTTATCCAGCATTTTTACTTGGTTTGCCCTTTAAAATGTCCCTTGCTTAGAAGCACCTGTGTGTCCTTGACAAAATTTCTTCACAGGCCACAAAAAAAGTGCCTGGACCTTGAACAGTGGGGCAGAGAAGGAGTGCGTAAAGAGAGCAGTGAAAAAGTGCCCTTTGTCGTCAGACACTCCATCTTGCCTCGTTTATGTTGACATATTAAAGCATGGACCATCGAGAGCCCATAAATACAGTGGCCATATCCTAACCCATCACTGCTAACCCTTGACCCTTCCAATATCAACCAAGGGAATGGAAACAGCAGCTAAAGGAAAAGCAACTATAAACAGAACAGGAAATATGATATACTTTTTTAAAAAGAATAATCCATAACAGGAAAACAGGAATATTAACAGTTCCAAATTGTAACATTCATTAAACTCAGTGGCATTCCCAAAACGTAAAAGCAGGTTTAACAAAAGACACAGCAATTTGTATCCTCAATCAGCTACAATATTGTGCAAAAGTCTTGAGTTGCTCTTAATATCTTTATTTGTTGCCAGAAAAAATGGGCAAACAAACCTTTGCCCCCCCAGTCCTCTGGAAAAGGATTAGGGACACTGGAAAAAGAAAAAAGTGGGGATGTCTTTTTAGTCAGTGGCCCTAATCCTCTTTCATACAAGCTTGAAAGTCAACATCATCAGTATGGTCGCCTTTATTCTTCAACAGTAGATGGATTATCAGATATTTTATGTCTGCTGTAGATTTTTTTTGCACCTACCACTTCTTCTTTTCTCTTCTACTTGTTTAGTTTCCTTAAATGTTTTAAGAACACACTGCCCACCGTGCTGAGATATGCCAAGATTTTTGGTTAATAGCTCTTTGGGGATCACCTTATTGGTGCAATAATACTATTTACTACCTCTGTGAAACTGATTCAACTAAAGAAATAACAACAAATGTTTTTGCAACAGGCAGCTTATAACAAAGTGCCTGAAAAGTCTGCTTAAATGTGTGACTTTGCTAAGTTGTCTGATGTGCTGCAAGTTGCGAGGAAGGTGCATGTTTATGCACCTAAATGATTCATAGGTCAGAGTTAAGTGGCTTAAGAAACAAACAAATTAAAGAAACAAACCTGAAAATGGTCAAGGATTGGATTAAAAATGAGTGAAGAATTAGCCAATGTCCAAAGAAAAACTTTGAAAGACCTTCAGAAAGGCAAGAGAACCTTTGTGCAAGACCACCTTATACAAGAACTTTTGGCTCCTTGGAAGAAAAATATAAAGAAATTAATGGTGGCTCATGACTTTTTACAGTACTTACATATCCTAAGAAGACATTTTGTACAGTTAAATGCAGTAACTGAGCAGCTTTTATGAATGATTCCACAGTTGGTGCGAGGTATATACAGACTTTGAAAATCCGCAAATGTTGAGAAATGTCTTAGCCTCTCTTTAGAAAAGATTTCCTTACAAACCACCAAACATGTGAACGTTAACTAGAACAAAGCTTCTTGGTGTTTTGTAAGATTTTGAAGAATGCAATGACTTAATATGGATGTTTGATGGGCTTTTTCACCACATTGTTATGTGTGCTAAGTCATGCAATGCAGTGAACTCAAATAAGAAATGACAGCTAGTAGCAATGAAAACCCTAATCCGGATTACACCAATAGGTTTCTTCCTGCAGGTGGTGTGAAATTGTTTGAGTCCTACAATTCCCAGACCACAAGATTAAAGATCTTGACATACAAAGCCAGCTACAAAGAGCTGGGCCAGGCAATGTCCAACTAATGCACTGACTCTCATTTTCTCTCATTTTCTTCTCTTAAAGGAAAATGAAAGTGCTGCAAAAGACATGCTCATCACTGAGCAGAGCTTTTCCTGCATTGGAAGGAACAAGTACTATGTTGTATTCATTCTAAATAGAAACATCAGTCAACTATTAATGGCTCACCAGACAAATGTCAGCTCGGTGTGTTAGGCCTCCCCTCACCCTCTGAACTAGCACCAATGTAAAATCTGCAGAGTTGAACGAATGTGCTTAAAAAGTGACAGATCTTCCCTTCAGCACAGCTGGTTAGACAACTCTGCCTCACATAAATTCAAACTCGGTAGCAGATGTTGAAAGGAGCACATTTAACACGCAGTCACTGTCCAACAAAAATAAAACAACCCGAGCTTGTCAACTCAACCGTTTCTGGATAGAATCCTACAAAACAATAAATCCATGACTAAACAATGCATGAGCTAGCAGCCAAAGACAGGGCTGAGAAGATAAGATAAGATAAGATAAGATAAGATAGAACTTTATTAATCCCTCGGGTGGGTTCCTCTGGGAAATTCGACTTCCAAAAAGCACAGCAACGACCGAAGTTACAGAATTGTTATATATATATATATATATATATATATATATATATATATATATATATATACACACATATAAATACAGAGACAAATATAAATAAAATATACAAAGGGGATAAATAGAATAAATAGGAATAAAAAATAAAAATACAAGTGAATTGCACATTTCAAGTATTGAGTCTATTGCACTGTTGACTATTTACAAAAAGTATTGCACAAGGTATTGTACAGTGAGGTGAAGAGGCACTACAGCTTAGTTGTTCCCCCCTCCCCCCTGCGCATTCGCGTTTCCCCTTTAAGATAAGATAAGATAAGATAGAATAAGATAGAACGCTGCCAAATAACTGATGTTCGTTGATCCTCTTTAAACATGTCCCTCCTGAGAAAACAAGCACTCCCTTAAAATTGTTGACTAGCTAATCTTTACTTTATAGTTCCACACATTAGACAAATTATTTGGACTTGCACAACATGAAGCCCAGTAGCGGTGTCAAACTACACTATGTGGACAAAAGTAATGGCCCACCTACACATTACACCTTCAGCAGCTTTTATGTCAGTGAAATCCAGTAAATACATAAATCCATGGGTATTAATATAGAGCTCGTCCCCCTTTTGGAGCTATAACAGTTTCTGCTCTTTGGGGAAAGTTTTCTACAAGATTTTGGAGTGTGTCTGAGGGAATTTTAGCCCACTCTTTCAAAACGGTATTCATGAGGTCAGGCGCTGTTGTTACATGGGAGAGCTTGGCTCATAATGTCCATTCTAGTTCATCAACATTGTTTGAGAGGAGGTTTTGAACTCTGCAATCACTGAGTCAGCAGAGCTTTCGAGACCTTGATGCACTTTGCACCTCAGCGCTCTGTAACTTTATGTAGTCTGTGGTTGACTTTCTTTCAGTAATACCACCTACAGTTGAATATTTAGGGGAAAAGAAAGCAAACTAGCTTTTTGCATCCTGTTACAGTACCACACTCAAACTAAGTGAACTCTTTAGAATAGAACAAAACATTTGTTCACAAATGTTTGTAGAAGCTGTCTGCATGCCTAGGTGCTTGATTTTATACACATGGGACTGACTGAATGAACTGAATTCAATGATTAGGAGGTATAGCCCAATAATTCCATCCATATAGTGCAGGGGTGTCCAACATAAGGCCTAGGGACCAGAATTGGTCTGGCAAAGACTCCAATCTGGCCACTGGACAGCTTTGGAAAATACAGTCATACATTATTGGATTTTTTATTGACCTCCCCACAGCCATTCATACTACAGTAAAGTAGTTATGCAATACATAATGTCATGGTCCGTGGGAGCAATCGTGTCGGGAGTGCTTCCAGATGGCTCTCCGGCTACACCCTCTGGCGGGGCCACCAGTATTAGATTTGTATTGTTGATTGTCATTTATGCTTAGAAATATCTACTCATATATGCTTAGAGTTTTATAATCAATGTCATGTTGGTAGAGGTTTGATCCTTAGTAGTGTGTAGAGACTCTGTGTGCCTCCCAGAGCACTCTGGCATGCACACACAACTTAAGGTCAGGAGCAGTGTTGGGACTAACGCGTTATTAAGTAATGCGTTACAGTAACTACGTTATTATTGTGGTAACGAGCACGGTAACTAGTTATTATGCCAAAACCGGGAACGCATTACTCGTTACTGGGATTTAGATAGGGTCGTTATTCGTTACTTCGTGTGGTGGCTATCGCGGAGCTTCCACAGATTCAGTAACATTAGCAAGTGGTGGAGGCCAGCAGGTGGATGAGGGAAGGGGAGGCAAGAGGAAAGACCCGAAGCAGCCGCTGGTCTGAGAGTGTCAGGTGAACTGAACTTCAGGTAAGAAGTTATAACCTGCAGTCCATCTGGGTCAGATATGAACCAAGTGTAGGTGGAGTTTATTTTCGTTATGCTGACTTTTTCGTACTTCGTGCTAGCTAGCATGACAGAGTTTCTATACAGCTGGGTGGGTGCTATGTTACTGATGTTGAACTTTATTTTGTTCATAAGGTTAATTATTAGAGTTGCCAACCGTCCCGTAAAAAACGAATCGTCTCATATTCAGAGAAATTATTACGCGTTTCGTATTGAGGTGAAAAGGAACAGTTTGTCCCGGACTTCAGCTACAATGAAAAAGACACAAAGTTATTCTGTGTCTTTGCTGCACAGCTGCCTCTTCTTCTCTCATCCTCTCACCCTCCCTCTCCTGTTTCTACTTCAATCATGAAACTGATCAATGATCAGCTGATCGGCTTTTCTCTCTGCGCCAGAAAGAGGAAACCAGCGGATGTCGCGGTAAACAACAGCAGCACGTTTAAGCTTGATCAGCTGTTGTTAGAATTTATTTAATATTAATTTCTAGTATCAGCTGATGTTTGCTGGAGCCACAGCTGTAAAGCTGCTGGTCATGATGTCGGTTTGAATATGTGGTGAGAGGGAAACATGAAGATGAAACCAGGAGATGTCCTTACTGAATCATCAGAGCTGTGATGGAGAAACAGGTTTACCTTTTAGGTGACATGAATGAGTTGAAGGGAAGTTATGAACTGTTTCTGAGAGACAAATAACACCAGGATCCTTTTCTAAGTAGTTGACAGCTGGTAACTGTGCAGGGGCGGGTCTAGCAAAGTGTTGCCAGGGGTCCATGTAGGGCATTAAAAGGGAAAGGGGGGCACAAAGAAATACTTTCTTATTCTCATTTAAAATGTCTCACTTTTAAAAAAAATAATTATCTGAGTCTTACAACAAACGATTGATAGATTGATGCATATATATATACCATCAGAACAGTGTACATCACTGTCACAACAGTGTTTATTTTCATTCAAAGGCTTTATGATTTTTCCTATAATGGCGGCCGGTCTCTAGTCAAAATGCCCGGGACGATTTCTTTGTCCCAGTCCAGCCCTGTATGCAGCTCATCTGCAGTCTGGTGTTACCTACATCTTCCTATTCAGAAGGCAGAATTTCCGAGTTCTGAGTACAATCGAAAGCACCACGACTGCAGTTTTTGTGTTGGATGTAAAAAGCAGGCTAGGATAGAATCAGGCGTGGGATTTCTCTCGTGGAAATATGCACATTATCTTTTCCTTTCTATTGGTAGGTGGCACAGTGCACTTGTGGCAAGTAAGCAAGCTAGAAGACTGGCACTCTTGCTGGGTATCCAGTTACGGAAGCAACACATTAACAAGAGAATTCTGAGTAAAACCAAAGTTACTTTCCCTAGTAACTAGTTACTCTGAAAGTAACGAGTAACTTGAAGTAACTGAGTTATTTTTGATAGAAGTAACTAGTAATGTAACTAAGTTACTAATTTAAAGTAACTTACCCAACACTGGTCAGGAGAGAGGTTATATCTGCTCTTACTGATATACAGTGGGGCAAAAAAGTATTTAGTCAGCCACCGATTGTGCAAGTTCCCCCACTTAAAATGATGACAGAGGTCAGTAATTTGCACCAGAGGTACACTTCAACTGTGAGAGACAGAATGTGAAAAAAAAATCCATGAATTCACATGGTAGGATTTGTAAAGAATTTATTCGTAAATTAGGGTGGAAAATAACTATTTGGTCACCTCAAACAAGGAAAATCTCTGGCTCTCACAGACCTGTAACGTCGTCTGTAAAAAGCTTTTCTGTCCCCCACTCGTTACCTGTGTGAATGGCACCTGTTTGAACTCATCATCTGTATAAAAGACACCTGTCCACAGCCTCAAACAGTCAGACTCCAAACTCCGCCATGGCCAAGACCAAAGAGCTTTCGAAGGACACCAGGAAAAGTATTGTAGCCCTGCACCAGACTGGGAAGAGTGAATCTACAATAGGCAAGCAGCTTGGTGTGAAAAAATCAACTGTGGGAGCAATCATCAGAAAATGGAAGACATACAAGACCACTGATAATCTCCCTCGATCTGGGGCTCCACGCAAGATCTCATCCCATGGGGTCAAAATGATCATGAGAACGGTGAGCAAAGATCCCAGAACCACACGGGGGGACCTGGTGAATGACCTGCAGAGAGCTGGGACCAAAGTAACAAAGGTCACCATCAGTAACACACTACAACGGCAGGGAATCAAATCCCGCAGTGCCAGACGTGTTCCGCTGCTGAAGCCAGTGCATGTCCAGGCCCGTCTGAAGTTTGCCAGAGAGCACATGGATGATACAGCAGAGGATTGGGAGAATGTCATGTGGTCAGATGAAACCAAAGTAGAACTTTTTGGTATAAACTCAACTCGTCGTGTTTGGAGGAAGAAGAATACTGAGTTGCATCCCAAGAACACCATACCTACTGTGAAGCATGGGGGTGGAAACATCATGCTATGGGGCTGTTTTTCTGCCAGGGGGACAGGACGACTGATCCGTGTTAAGGACAGAATGAATGGGGCCATGTATCGTGAGATTTTGAGCCAAAACCTCCTTCCATCAGTGAGAACTTTGAAGATGAAACGAGGCTGGGTCTTCCAACATGACAATGATCCAAAACACACCGCCCGGGAAACAAAGGAGTGGCTCCGTAAGAAGCATTTGAAAGTCCTGGAGTGGACTAGCCAGTCTCCAGACCTCAACCCCATAGAAAATCTGTGGCGGGAGTTGAAAGTCCGTGTTGCTCGGCGACAGCCCCAAAACATCACTGCTCTCGAGAAGATCTGCATGGAGGAATGGGCCAAAATACCAGCTACTGTGTGTGCAAACCTGGTAAAGACCTATAGTAAACGTTTGACCTCTGTTATTGCCAACAAAGGTTATGTTACAAAGTATTGAGTTGTATTTTTGTTATTGACCAAATACTTATTTTCCACCCTGATTTACGAATAAATTCTTTACAAATCCTACCATGTGGATTCATGGATTTTTTTTTCACATTCTGTCTCTCACAGTTGAAGTGTACCTCTGGTGCAAATTACTGACCTCTGTCATCATTTTAGGTGGGGGAACTTGCACAATCGGTGGCTGACTAAATACTTTTTTGCCCCACTGTATATCTGTTTAACCCTTGTATGGTGTTCGGGTCTGTGAGACCCGTTTTCACCTTTTTTCAAAAGAAAAATGAAACAATTAATTATTTTTTCAACCTGAAATTCATTGGCTTTGGCTTATTTTCTGTGAAGAACATAAATCCGAACTAATTTTCAATGACCTCATACTGTACCTCCCCCCACGCATTTACATTACATACAAGGTGTTCGGGTCCACTGGACCCAGGTCTAATAAAAGTGTTGAAAGTGAAGGTCCTGTGTTCCCACACTCTGTCTTCCTCCTTTCTGGTGCTGCTGATAGTGTTTTCTTCCCCTCCTGCTCTCGCAGAAAGTTGCAACATTGTTGAAAATTCAACTATCAACACCGTCTGC
Organism: Maylandia zebra; assembly: GCF_041146795.1. NCBI lineage: Eukaryota > Metazoa > Chordata > Actinopteri > Cichliformes > Cichlidae > Maylandia > Maylandia zebra. The sequence goes on along the minus strand of NC_135182.1, from coordinate 14,903,938 downwards.
TCTTACATTCCCGCACATTTTACCCTCTTTCTTGAGGGATCCAAATTTTATTTTCTCATTCCCTGTCCCTCCTGCTAATTAGGGGCATAATACTATAAATAAGACTTTGCCAGTGTGGTTCTTTATCACAACTGATCAAGATGGCAAAAGATTATCTGCTGCGAGGGCCATCCAATTGATTTTGGAAGAGAGAGGAGCTTCGGATGTTGACAAAGAGGTTTCAGAATATTTCACATTTCTGAAAATTCAGAGTCTGACAGTGACTTTGAAGAAGAGGATGAGGTTGAGCACCATTTAGTAACAAAACGAAGACGAGTACCCCATCTGCAGCCAGCTCCAGGACCAGAACAAGCCCACCAGTCAGCAAGTGAAGAAATATGGATGTCAATAACTGGTGAAATTGGATGGTCTTCTTGCCCAAGAAATGCAGAGCTGTTACTGTGATAAGCCAGGGCCAACACGGCTGACAGTTACTCATGTGCAGGACATCAAGTCTTCATTTGAGCTTTTCATCCCAGATTCCATCCAGAAAATTATTCTGGATTGCAGTAATCTAGAAGGAAGGTGTGTTTTTGGAAAGAAGGAAGGAGATGGACAAAATTCATCTAAGAACCCCAAAGGCCTACTTTGGGGTTCTTATCCTTGCAGGAGTTTTCAGGTCCAAAGGGGAATCGACAGAATCCCTGTGGGATGCAGAAACCGGCACGAACCTTTCCGTGCATCAATGTCTCTGGAAAACTTCCACAAAATTTCCAGGATTATCTGTTTTGATAACCGAGACGACAGACTAGCTCGACGGCAGAGAGACAAGCTAGCTGCTTGGACAGTGTGGGATAAGTGTGTGCACCACCTCCCCCTGTTTTACAACCCTGGGCCTAATGTCACCATTGATGAGCAGTTGATCCCATTTAGTTGTGAAACATATTGCTTCACGTGTAAATGTGTTGTGTCTTTCCACTCACTCCACTTGATTATAACTGATTTTTTTTTATAACATTTTATAAAAAAAACAAAAAACGAGAAGCACATTAATTCATAAATATGATCTAACAAAGGTAAAGGGAAAAAATTAACCATGTTTGCTGTTCATATGGTTTGTAATTGGGATGAAGTGAACATCTGTTGAGTAATTTAACATAAAATTGTTTGATAGTGTTAATTTCAAAAGCCAAAACTCTAGCGGGTCCACCAGACCCATGAACACTGGCTGAGTAACAAAAATATGAACACCACACAAGGGTTAAGTCTAAGTGCCTTTTGTTTAGATGTACTCCTGGACTTCCAGACCAGCAGGTTTAGGGAAGTCGTTTATGGGGTCACACTCTGACCCCACACACACACACACACACACACACACACACACACACACACACACACACACACACACACAGGCAAGGTACTCTTTGTGTGTATGTATACGTCATATGTTAATGAATCTATGTATATTCATGTAACCTCAATAAAAGAGCAGTGTTACGGGGGAGCGGACGAGAGCAACTGGGGTCAAACAGCGTTTGACCCCAGTTCTCTCCCGTGCACGAGAAACATAAAGAACTTTGCCTACTTGTGTCTGGCTTTGCTGTGTAATTAAATTATCTTGAACGTTCCAGCGAATAGGTTTAAGCTATGAACCTATCAACCAGCGTTGCACCTGAATTCCATCCCCAGGCAATCACAGGAGGACTACTTCAGCCAGCATGGTCTGCTGCTCCACACCAGTCCGTTCAGTCACTCTTAGTGGTAACTAAGTCTTGCCTGTGCTCTGTTCTCGTTTTGGTTTTGGCTCGTGCTTAATTTTGCTCCCTTGTGCCCAGGTCTCCATCCTGTTCGCTGGAATTACTTCCTGCCTGCCCTGCACGCTGGATAACGCTGGATACTTCATTTCGCTCCCACGGACGTCTTTCCCTTTCGAGCTCCACGGTTTGGCTCTGAAGGTAAGCCTGCAGCAGCCTTATCCTGTTTTGTCCTCACACCCCTACTTCCCCACAGTTAAATAATTGTTTCCTCTTCTTTTGCAGTTTTCCCACAGTCCCAATCACTGCTCCTCCCGGTACTCACCTCCATAGTTGCTCTCAGTTCACTCTTGTTTCCTAGTGAAACTTTGTACATGCTGCAAAATTTGTGTTGAGTCTGCTTTTGGGTCCAGAATATATACTGAGAACATTTTTTCAACGAACAAAAAATTCACACAGCACAGTTTGGGTAGATTCAGAAAAGATTCTGGAGCTACCAGAATATTTTCTGTAATATTGAACATTTATCATGTAGAAAAACTGAGCTGGTCTTTACAGGTCTGGCCCATTTAATATCAAAGTGGGCTGTATGTGACCCTCGATGTGAAATGAGTTTGACATTCCTGACATACTGTATACACAACTAAACCAATGCTATCATTTTTCCAAACTCTCCAGCTTGCATTTTTACTGTCAACGTCTTGTGCCATTTCTCTCTGAAGCTTCCTGTCTCTAAAAAATTCACTTTCTTTCAGCCATATGGCTTTACTCGAGACCGTACAGTGACAGATGTTTGTCCGTTCATAGTGTGAGGTATCTGTCTGTAACACACTGGGTGGCTCAGGAGGTGGAGACAGGATGGCACAGATGAGGGAATTCACCACAGGCACTGATAATCCCAAAGCATTTAACAGAGCTTTTGAGAGCTGGTGAGCACCGCAAAAGCAAGAAAAGGAAAAAAGAAAAAAGGATATGGAGAGCTGGGAAGAAGAAAAGCAAAAATGTCTGCAATTTATGCCCCCAAATCAATTTTCAGTCAACACTGTCTCTGGCATGGGGACAGGTTTATTCAATAAGAGTTGTTATGATCTATAAAACCTGCAATTTATAAATTATCTCTTTCAGCACTTCATCATCTGAAAGAGTGCAGAAAGAGCAAAATACCAAAATGAACTTTTAGAAACTCAGCATCTTCCTTGCCTTATCATGAAAATGAGACCAACTATATCCAATCTATAATAATAAGTAATTTACAATTTACATTGCATTTTGCTATATCTCTAGGACATTGACAACAGGAATAAACAAACAAGGGGGGGGGGGGGGGTAATAATGAGTGTTTAGAGGGAAAATAAGGAAGAAGTTTGCTGTGATGACTTGAGAGACTCATGGGAGGACTGAAAAAGCCTGCTGAGGAATCTCTTTGAAGAACCACTCTAACCAAGTGGGGGTCCTCTGCTAGTATCCAGAATGCGTCCTGTCTTCTCAGTGTTTTTTATTTTTATTACCTTACTTGAGATCTCTTTTATGCACCCTCTGGTTTCAGCCGCCACAGAAGTACGCTTTGGAAAATGAATAGCATTTACGCTTTATGTTCAAGACATCCTTGAACTCACCAGGAAATCTCACCAGTATGTATAAACTAAATAACAGCAACATGAGAATAATATTGAAAGTTTTTGACTTTCTCCTTTGTACACAAATTTCACTAAAATGATAGATTTTTTGGGATGTGTAATAAAAAACAAATGTCACATTTTCATCAAAATACTTCCTTTTTAACATTTTTGTTAAGTTAACGATAGTTTTTTCATGCATATATACACACATGTCAATATAAGTATTTGTACCTTGTGTACATTTCACAAGCACATGTACACATACTCATACAAGCAGTGGTGGGCTAAAACAATAGTTGTTGTAGAGTTGTAGGCCAACTCTATATGTTAAGGCTCCCACATAATGTATTCCACATCATTATCAAGAATTCACATTAATGTGTAGTAGAGGAAATAACTTCATTGATAATTATATTTTAGTCAGGGGTGCTGTAAGGGGGAGAAAAGTGATGACGATTCTAAGGGCCCTTGACTGACAGGTGCCCAAAAAACTGCCAGTTAGTAATTTTTTGAGTGGAAATTATTAACCTGTCACCATAACATAATGTTTTCTTCACAAGGTACTAATAAAGTTTCCTAGCATTAGTTTTATGTTGTTTTTAACAACAAATAAAAAATCCCCTCCTCCCCCTCTTTATTTTATGATTTGGTTTGGTCCAGGTGCTCCGAGCTGATGCTGAGCACTAGAGTCGTACCTCTGCAGGAGAAAGAGACAGAAGAATGGGTCCATGAAGTAAGGTCTGTGTTTCAAAAAAGAAACGAGACACAGGTGGAAATTAAATTCCGCCTTTGTCCAAGTCCACATGAAACGACGTTCCTAGTAGTAGTTAGTTTACTTCATTTCTAACAGAAAATGAATTTACTCAGTGCAGGCAGACCCTTTGTACATATACAGTGGGGCAAAAAAGTATTTAGTCAGCCACCGATTGTGCAAGTTCCCCCACTTAAAATGATGACGGAGGTCAGTAATTTGCACCAGAGGTACACTTCAACTGTGAGAGACAGAATGTGAAAAAAAAATCCATGAATCCACATGGTAGGATTTGTAAAGAATTTATTCGTAAATCAGGGTGGAAAATAACTATTTGGTCACCTCAAACAAGGAAAATCTCTGGCTCTCACAGACCTGTAACGTCGTCTGTAAAAAGCTTTTCTGTCCCCCACTCGTTACCTGTATGAATGGCACCTGTTTGAACTCATCATCTGTATAAAAGACACCTGTCCACAGCCTCAAACAGTCACACTCCGCCATGGCCAAGACCAAAGAGCTTTCGAAGGACACCAGGAAAAGTATTGTAGACCTGCACCAGACTGGGAAGATTGAATCTACAATAGGCAAGCAGCTTGGTGTGAAAAAATCAACTGTGGGAGCAATCATCAGAAAATGGAAGACATACAAGACCACTGATAATCTCCCTCGATCTGGGGCTCCACGCAAGATCTCATCCCGTGGGGTCAAAATGATCATGAGAACGGTGAGCAAAGATCCCAGAACCACACGGGGGGACCTGGTGAATGACCTGCAGAGAGCTGGGACCAAAGTAACAAAGGTCACCATCAGTAACACACTACAACGGCAGGGAATCAAATCCCGCAGTGCCAGACGTGTTCCGCTGCTGAAGCCAGTGCATGTCCAGGCCCGTCTGAAGTTTGCCAGAGAGCACATGGATGATACAGCAGAGGATTGGGAGAATGTCATGTGGTCAGATGAAACCAAAGTAGAACTTTTTGGTATAAACTCAACTCGTCGTGTTTGGAGGAAGAAGAATACTGAGTTGCATCCCAAGAACACCATACCTACTGTGAAGCATGGGGGTGGAAACATCATGCTATGGGGCTGTTTTTCTGCCAAGGGGACAGGACGACTGATCCGTGTTAAGGACAGAATGAATGGGGCCATGTATCGTGAGATTTTGAGCCAAAACCTCCTTCCATCAGTGAGAACTTTGAAGATGAAACGAGGCTGGGTCTTCCAACATGACAATGATCCAAAACACACCGCCCGGGCAACAAAGGAGTGGCTCCGTAAGAAGCATTTGAAAGTCCTGGAGTGGCCTAGCCAGTCTCCAGACCTCAACCCCATAGAAAATCTGTGGCGGGAGTTGAAAGTCCGTGTTGCTCGGCGACAGCCCCAAAACATCACTGCTCTCGAGAAGATCTGCATGGAGGAATGGGCCAAAATACCAGCTACTGTGTGTGCAAACCTGGTAAAGACCTATAGTAAACGTTTGACCTCTGTTATTGCCAACAAAGGTTATGTTACAAAGTATTGAGTTGTATTTTTGTTATTGACCAAATACTTATTTTCCACCCTGATTTACGAATAAATTCTTTACAAATCCTACCATGTGGATTCATGGATTTTTTTTTCACATTCTGTCTCTCACAGTTGAAGTGTACCTCTGGTGCAAATTACTGACCTCTGTCATCGTTTTAGGTGGGGGAACTTGCACAATCGGTGGCTGACTAAATACTTTTTTGCCCCACTGTATATACTAGATGACTTATCTAGTATATATATATATATATGTATATATGCACCAGGCATTTGGAACCTGTTTCCACATCCCTGGTGTCACTCCTGATTAACGTTATCCTCAATACCTGTCAGTGTAATATGATGTCTGAAATCAGTATCCTATGTTCCTCTGGAGTTTTCCAGATTACACATATAAACAATTGGGACTGAATCACCCAAACACACCAAGGCTATTGCTGAACCCTCGAGCCCTGAAATTTAAAAACCCCTAACCACCCCCCCCAAAAAAAAACTTTCTAAAAATGAGCTTGAGATGCAAAATAAATATCTTTACATTCACACAGGAATCAAGATATGAAATATCTAGTACACTGGGCAACTTGTCAAATGTTATACGTGCAGATGGAGGTACACATTGCGTACCTTGGCAAAAGAGAGAGACAGTCATCACCAATGGCTGCATGGAGTTTGATATGAGCTGTGGTGAGAACATGCAGTTGATGAAGAGGGTGATAGAGTTGTGAATAGTTATGTGTGGAGTTATTTCAAATTATTAATTCTTTATATAATATCGTCCATATGATCCTGCCACTAAACACAAACTAGAAAAGGTGTACGTGTACATATTTGAACTGATGCCAGAATGGTTTTATAGTTTTATATGGTTACATGATTTTATTTGTGTGCATAATTTGTGGTTTTAGGGGCGATGAGAAAATCTATAGGTACTAAACAAAACTGGTTTGTTTTTCTCTTTTATTAATGCAGTTAGTTCACATGGGTATGCACTGTTTGCAGACTGAGCCAGTGGTTTGTTTAAAATTTTTGTTTCTTATCAATTTAGCCTTGTTTTTCACCAAGTTAAACTATTATGACCAAAATGTTTTATGTGTGAAGATTCCGAGAGCATGGGGATTAAAGCATTAATGGCATTTTCTGTGAGATTTGAACAACAATATTTGTGAGTCTTTAAGTGAATGTTAAATAAATGCACTTAGATTTGGATGTACACTTATTGCTGCTTGCTGGTTGATGTTATAGTCATGAGCAATGTCCATAATCCATTTTTCAGTTTGTGCTACTGGCCTGTCTGTAGATATTATTTAGATTTTAGTGGGAATCAATTCTTGTCGATGGAGGGGAGAGCTGTATTTGTTTAGAGCCCCATGGTTAATTTTTCTTTTCTTTTAATTTGTCTTACTTTATATATATAAAAACAAAAACCATAAGTAGGTATTGCGTAGCTTGACTAAATAAGTTAATAAAGGCTATAAGAGAGATTAACAATCGCCATCATCTAGACTGGGTACTCATCTTTGTTAGACAGGGAATGGTTCTATTATTGATTTAAATCACTGCTTTTTGATATAGTAGTATAAAATAAAAAGGGTTTATTTATTTTAATCTCTCTAGAAGGAAGCAGATCCAATCTACAAGACCCTAGAGATTTTTCTTTGGGGACAGAGTCAAACAGATCACACTGTATATTTTGCTAAGAGTGTAAAAACAAACAGCATTTTTGCCTTTAATAGCTTTTCATTCTCAGGCCTAATGCCTGCTATTACATATGCACATCACATGTACATGCATCCTGGTCGAGTGCGTTCAGACACAACTGCACTGATTGCACACATTTCCAGGGCTTGTTGATTGTTTATTTTCCTGTGGCCCTGACAGCTCAAGAGAAGCTCTTCACCAACTTGACAACACCTACACATGCATAGTGAGGAAACAACTACATATTGAAATGAACTGCATTAAAAACTTCTAAATACACCTGGGATGTGCTCGCTGTTGCCATGATAACTAGTAAAGTCGCTGAAGTCAACAAGATGATGGTGATGCTGGAAAAAATGAAAAAGCTGAAATGAAATTTAGTTTGTTTCTTTAAACATTTGGATAAAATGATTCATATTTTATTCCAGATTCCTGCTGTCTGCCTCGAGCGTTCCTGTAATTGCTGGGTTGTAATTTCCCCCCTTTATTTTTTAAAATGCAGCACACATAAATACAGATAATTGCACATTTTTGAAGGTGTTTTTCTGGTTTACATTAATCTATTTGCATGCAGTCACACTGAATCCAAAATAAAAGTACAAGTATATAAGAGCACAACACCAGCACAGGTAAAACTACTAAATTCTCGAATAGTTCTTCACAAAACTGAAAAGCTCCAGTAATAAATGCCCAGTAATAACTACACACTCCCTTTTGCTTCTGTTGCTAAGAAACTTGTGAGCTTTCAGACCTACCTGTCAGTCTTCGCAATCACTTAGCAACCACTCAGCATGATCCACAGTTGTTAATTTTTCCAGGGCCTCAACATATTTGCTGACAGCTAGGAAGTTTTACTTTCGAACTGTGCACACTTTTTATAATATTCTGATGAAAGTTGCATCATCCTGTTGGGGGCTGATACGCTACGGTAACTGATACGCTATGACATGAGCATGGCTTTTGAGTTTAATAAAAGAGCGATAGCTATAGTTGATGCAAGATTTGAAATGACTGACTGAATGATCCCAGATTATTTATGCTGTGATAACCTATTTTTAAAACCACAAATACAAAGATAGTTTCGTCATCTGACACGGTAGAGCCCAGAATCTGACTCCTCATCTGCCATTGTACAAACTGTGTCATTCTCAACCTGACATTTTGACTTTGTCTTCATCTTATCTACTGAATATTGCAAAGACCCGATGTTTGACCCAGATGCTTCAACTCTTCATCACTCCGAGTCTGTAAACTGTGCAAGAATTGCAAAGCGAGACTGATGCTGTGACATCTCCTCTTCCGTGACTGCTACTTGTATGGTTAGTTTTGCGTTTCCGGTTCAGGAGCCTTTTTCTTCCTAAGTGACATAATTTATGTTATCTTTTATTTCAAATGTCATGCAAGTTTGTTATAAATGTTTCTTCCAAATGTTGTCACTGACCTTAGCCAGTTTACAACAATGCCAATGAGTAAGCATTACATTGCAGAAGAGTCCTCCTGCCCTCCAAAATCCTTGCTTCATCATCTCTCCTCAGTAAGCCTGGTGATTTGTGACAGATGCTGTTAGCACTTGCTCTGATGGCTTTGGTTCAGTTGTCAAAGCCTGATTGAAGTTTGTACCGGAGAGGGCCAACATAACGCTGGGCGGGCACACAGGTGTCACAGCCCCGACCAGCTGTTCACCGTTGTCAGGACAATGTTTGCCCTTTTCTGGTGCCTCATCATCTCTCCAAACACCTGCTATCCTGTCATAACCACAGAAATGGCTCTAAACACAGCTTTGATCTAATTATGATACAGCTATCATAACGAATGTGCAAGTATCTAAACAGACAGCAATTTTGGAACAGCTTTCTTTGTGAAGCTAACTTTTTCAAATGTAGAACAACGTATTTTTAAAAAAAATCATTAAATTTTTTTTGTTTGCTGTAAATTACTATCTCGTCACTCACATTTATACAGGCCCACAGGAGAAATTCAATTGTACTCTAGTTGTTTTATAAGTTAGCCTATAAATACATTATGGTTTGTTCTTTGTTTTAAATGGTTAAATTAAACTATCTCTGGAAATTGTAAAGAAATACATATACAGTGTTAATATATACCTATTCTGAAATTTAATTTTTTTTTTCAAACATTGATTTACGTTCTCGTGTAAACCGTGGGGAATGATGCACGTGCGTAAGGAAGAGACAGATTAAGACAAAAACACGTTAAGGAAGAAGAAACATTTTTTATTCAGTTTGAAAAGTGTTTACAGGGCCTGCAATAGCTGAAGTGTAACCAGACTATGACACAGAGCATTAAACAATGTCGGAGTGCTTCAGGCATTGCAGAATTTCTATTATCTTCATGTGTCTGCACACATTTCCTGCTGCACTCTTAAACTGAACAGACATGTAAACCATAGACTTTACTGAAATAAAAACAACACCTTCTCAAAGTTCTTGAAAGCTGAGTATATGTTATTTATGTTAGTCGTGTTGATTTACAGCTCAATATAGGGGACAAAATGTTTAAAAATATTAACTTATACCAAAATCCATCTCTTTTTTTCCCTGAAAAATCATATGTCCTGATCTGGAAGCTCTGCATAATCATTTTTACCTATGCAAACTTTTCATATTACCCAAAAATAAAGCTCTTTTTTTTTTTTTTTTACTTAAACTGAAAAACAACCCTACCAACATCTAAATATGTGACATTAAAGAAGATCAAAAAAATCACTTTGATTCTGTTTCACTGTGAATTTAAATACCTGCTGGGACCTAATGCTTTAGAGGCATTAAATTCTCTCAGAACTGTGGCTCAGTGTTTTTGTGAATTAATATTGCCCAACATAAAGCCAAAGTGTGTGTAGATAGATAAATATATAGATAGATGTTATTCATATTGTTTACTGTTTCCCAGCATTTCGCAGGCTAAATGAGACTACTGATATTGCTGGGCACAGTCAGTGTCATGCCACATAAAGGGTTAGTGTTTTACTTCTGGTGACTGCATTTATGTGAACTGTTTTAAGATTCTCTTGCTGAACAAAATGTGCAATGTGTAATAAACTTTCCTTTTCTCACTGAGCTTATTTTTCTCATTGATTACAAAAAACCAAAAACCGAGGGCAACGCTGACATCCTGCAAAAGAAAATGTCATTCTTGCAGCATTTTTCTCCTTTTATTCCCAGTCTCTGTTATTTAATTAACCTTCTCGAGATTGAATGAACTTTTTGTTTTTACATGGTGCACTGAAATTCTGAAGAAATACACATCTGAAAAAGGAAATATGGTCTAGTCGCTTAAATTCTGCTTTTAAGACTCCACTAATTCTATTCTGTCAGTAATTTTTCCTACGTTGGTTATTATGGTATATAATGTATATATTATATCACTCTGAGACAGGCTTATTTACATCATGTGTTTTAAAAGACAGACATTTGCTTCAACATGTTTTAGATTTGCAAAAAGCATGCTGACAGATCCATTTTAGTTTTACTTCATGATATTTGTTCTTTTTAAACGATTGTTCTCCTCTTCAGAAGCCAAACAACTTTGAATTTCAGTCAGCTGAACTTCCAAGCACCAAGAAACACTTACTTCTTTTCCCTCCAAAAAATCACATTTATTCCACTTGGTTTTTCTCAATTTTCCCTCCACTCCACCTGCAGTGGCTCTATGCCCCAGACGTTTGTCTAACATATGCTAGACCACATGGCTATTATAGCAGTAAATGACATGAGTCAACTAACCATTTATAAATACCCAATTAGGGACTTTCTTCATGGTGTGGGTATTAATAAACACTTTTGTGTTCACTGTATTGTTGCAGTAGGCACATCAATATATTCCAACTGTTGTTTGTAATGTATACTGTTTTTCAGCCATTGTTTTATACAGAACCATGTTTTTAATATTTGAGGGTGCTACCAGTTTGTGATTGAATAGGGTTGTGAATTACATACATCCTTTCTGTTTGTTATAATAAGGTGGTTAATGATAGGTTTGTAGCTTGAACCCATCCGCTGGAACGTTGAAGACAATATAATTACACTGCAAAGCAAGACACAAGTAGGCAAGCTTCTTCATGTTTCTCGTGCACGGGAGAGAACCGGACAGGCACCGTTCCTTCGCTTGACCCCAGTTGCTCTCGTCCGTTCTCCCGTACCACTGTTCTTTTATTGAGGTTACATGAATATGCATAAGTTCATTAACACATGATGTCTACATACACACAAAGAGTACCTTGCCTGTGTGTGTGTGTGTGTGTGTGTGTGTGTGTGTGTGTGTGTGTGTGTGTGTGTGTGTGTGTGTGTGTGTGTGTGTGTGTGTGTGTGTGTGTGGACTGCTGATCAAAGGGTCAAACATCCTTGGTCAGGAAGGGGGTAGCCTCCCCCTCACCCTAGATGGTTCATCCTAGATAACACGGTGAGGAAGTCCTGCAGTTCATCTAAACAAAGAGCACTTAGACTAGAACAGACGCAACTACGTTAATCCTACCATAAAACAATAAGACACGGTATGACCTCTCATGCTCCCAAAGTGCTGTCTAATACACACAAAGTTTGCAGACTATCAAGGATCAAAACCTCTACCAATCTACAACTAATTACAAAACTCTAAGCATATAGAAGTAAATATTTCTAAGCATAAATGACAATCAACAATACAAATCTAACAGTTAACAGTGATAAATTGGTAATATATTGCAAATCTGTTGCCATCTATATTCAGAGAATCTCACATTAAACCTGAATTTATATCAACCACTTACACTCAGATTCCAGCCAGAACCTTGTAGATTTGAAAGGGAAATTTAGAAACTCCTCCACAAATAGTGGTGTGAGTAATTGTTGCAGGACACCAATTTAACTGCAAAGCAACACAGGCACTCAGCAGCCTTGCTCTTATATAGGGACATAACTGGAATACAACTAGTTGAGTCAAGTCCATTATTGCAAAAAGACACGTTTGAGACGAGATGCACTCACTGGCACAGCCTGACTCAGACCGACTACAATGTGTTGGAATTCGTAAGTTACACAGCATCTATTTGCAAACCTTTGCCAATATGTCTGAGAGTGATTGCAGTCAATCTGAGTCGGGCAACCTGTGCAATCACCTTGCAAGCTGGTCATCACAACAGCTCACATTTCCTGAATTTGACAAAGATCAGTGAAGTAGGTACAACAACAAATCAGGCAATCATTAGATAATAAAAAATAAAACCGCATGGTTATTCACTGCCTCATATACATCTTTTTGATTCTGACTGAGTTCTCGGGTTTTGTGGTAAACATTCTGTGTTTCTGTATCTTATATAAACATGTTCAGAGCAAACATTTCAAACTAAAATCATCAATCAGTCCAGCAAGTAGAACTGCACATGAGATCAATGCATCTTTCTTCAAAAAAGCAAGTTTTAAATATTTTTGAAAGATTTAGATATTATAAAGGAAATTATATTATCCATTATATTATCTATATATTTTATACATTTACTGCAATGCAGTGTCTATGATTTGCATGTATTTCTGCTGAATAATGTAACACTGTCACAATTTTATATCCCAGTTACCGTTTTCCTGCTCATAACTTTCCAACCCCTCTCACTTGGTAAACTTTCTTGACCCTACCCTGCCCTCTTACTCACCTGCCTCCACTTCATTCATTTCCCTCAGCATATACACCAGCAGGCCACAGTTCACTGCCTGTATTTAGAACTAAGTAAGCTACATAAAAAAAACAACAATTTGAGCAAAAGATGACCCAACAGGTCTGAATGCAAATCTAAAAAGTAGGCAGTGTTAAGTAGTTCATAATACCAGTAGCTGAAAATTACTTATACAATGGCAACCTCACAATATTTGTTCGCCCCCATCTTCCCCCTCTTGTTACCTTCAGCTTGAACATAGTGCTTTTACCACACTGCAAGGAAACTAGTAATTGAGTTAGAGAGAGAAAAGTACGACTGTGCATGTTAACATCAGAGATTCGCTGTCTGCTGTTCCTGTGGCTGAAAAAAAGCTTGCCAGGGAAGCTGCCCCTTGTCAGCGAAGACATAAGAAGCTAAGCTGATGGAGTCTGTTGACACGTGAGATATAAGACAGGGTCACACCACTACACGGATGCAGGCAGATAAAAGGAGGGAGAGTGAGAGCTCATGAGAACCCCGGGGGAGCAGAGAATATGCAGGCTTGAATATCAATTTACAGAGGCCCCAGAGCTTCAACAGAGATGATGCTGCCAGCTCCGCATTGGCTGGAGAACACGACAGCTGTCCAATAAGACTCCGGATAGGATCTCCTTTTGACATGAGTCGGTAATCTGATTCATCGCTTATTATTTACACACTGTACATTCTGTCAAGATAATCAAAACTATATGTGATATGATCACATATGGAATTCTCAGTGGCCTTTTTTTTTTTAGATATTAACCAGTCAGAATGTGGAAATGAATGTGGTTACACCCTAAAGAAGGTGATGACAGCCAAGCTGTATTGTCTGCTTGTCTGAGAGCCTCACATTCTGAGATTTCTGAGAAAAAAACCCAGTGTATTATTTGGTGTGCTGTCTCTTTGGGCAACCTCTAAAAAGCATCAGCTGCAAAAAAAAAAATGTCAAAAATGACACGACAACTTATCAGTTTATTGATATGCTACATCGTGTATGTGGCATGAAAGTCTTATCTAAAATATTCCTGAATGTATTTTGGGAAAGCTGTCTACCAGATAAAATTCACAAATGTGATTATGATCTCCAGTTTTTCATTTGCTGTAAATTGTTACCTTTAGACATGCCTAGAGTGTTTTCTTTGAAGTAAAGAATGGGTGTGGAATCTATGTGTGTCTTATTTTCACAAAGCAGCTTGATCTATTATTTTTTTCCAATTTTTTGGGTGAGTAAAACACAAAAACAGCACACATCAACAAAAGCAGAAACTAAGAAAAGCTGCACTCATATGTCGGATGCATTAATATCAGCCAGTCAAGATCAACAGTTGGCTGGTAGATAATCCTTTAATAAAAGCACACCTGCTGCTAAGACACTAGCTTGTAAGCAACTCTTTTGGGTTTCGTAATGCAGAAAGGCATCTTTCAAGCTGCCTATAATTCTAAACAACATGTTGTTTTGGATTTCTTAAATCTAGTGGTGGCATTCTTTTAGAATTACATTTATATGTATTAAAAATTAAAGAACCGATTCAACTTTTTTACTCAAGTAAAAGTGAGTAAAGAAGCACATTGAGCACATTTCTGGCCCTGAAATGTCCTCAAAGTTAGACAGTAAAAATGAGTCTTTGAAGGATGTTTCTACCAGCTATTTTTGTGCAATGATAACTGATACTACTTAGATAATATGAGTACATGGGGATACAAATTTCTTTTGGACTTTGATTCCACAGCTAAAAAGAAAAATGAGCACAGTCGGGGGTTAAAGTGCGATTCAGCAGATGAGGGAACCCTCAAATCGGCCTATCAGAACTCACAATCAGCACCAGTAGGTTTTTTCTTTGTGTACAGGCTGCTATTAGCTGACCTGATGCTCTTTGTGGAATTACACAACAGAATTCAGCAAGATGTAAGCAGATGTTACACAAGCTACCTTGGCTGATTTCCATCCCCTACACTGATAGTATTCAGTCTTTATACTAGACAGTACAGAGCTGGTATGAAGGCTGAATTCAGTGAATGAATCTAAGCATCGCCAGCTTCAGATTCATCTCTTCTACAACTGGCTGTGAGCACCACAGCCACTGTACTTAAGCACAGTAATGAAGTATTTGTATTTTGTTACTTCCCACTTCTGGTTAAATTGAGCAAAAAAAGCATAAACTCAGTGTCTCAAAACTATGTGTTACAGATTCTTGGGAGGATTTTAAAGTTAAAATGCCCTCACATAACCTTTTTTTTAAGAAAAAAATAGTTTTTAATTTATAAGTTGTATTTATGTTATTCAGCCACGTCAGTTCAGTCTGTCTGAAAAAAGTTGTTTTAGATCTTATGTCTTCAAGGCCCTCCTTTCTAGAGCCTTCTTTCTTCTGATTGGCTGTTTGTCCCTTACCTGGCTTTAACCATCATCTTCTGTCTTGCCTTTGTGGAGCTCAGCCTCCTAGTAGACACAAATATTTTATCAATTTCAAAATCTTACATTGCCTTACTTTCGAGTTATCGCATTTTAAGTTAAAACTTGACCTGAATTTGACCTAAATCTCAGGTCACTGAGATTTACAATTTTTAGTAGCTACATCAATGGCATTGAACTCATACGTCACCTTGTTCTGGAGTTATCATATTCACCCCACCCGGCGGGGTTACGACAATGCTGCATCAGACTTTTGTGACTTTTGAGGGGTAAATTTTCATTCTACATTTAAAATGTCAATTTCCCCAAACTGCATTTGTTTTTATCCTGAGCCTATTAAAGCAATGAAAAAGTGACGAAAGAATTAGAAGTGTAGAATAAATCTTTCACTATCCTGACCTTTATATAGACACATTTTTTATATATATTTTTTTTCTATACAACAATCTAATTCCATTTACAGTCGATCTATAAACATTATGACAGGGAGATTTTAGCATCACACCCTTAGTTGATGGAATGATAAACACTCAAAGTGTGACCAAAATCAAATACCTATATTTATCTGAGTAGGAGCAGCTCTCTGAAGATGATAAACCTATTGAACTGTACATGAATCCTCTGTGGGGAGTAGTTATTTCAAGCACCATAAAGTGTTTAAAGTCCCTCCACATTTCTCAGATTGTTGATCATTAAAAGCACAACTTAAAACTCAAACAGCTCTGACCGTGTTGAATGGTAGTATGGACAAACTGAAGTGCAATTATAGCTTTGGGCTGCGAAATAGTTTTCATCGCCACAGAAAGCACTGCCTTCAAATGATTCAGGTTGGAGAACTGGAGAGAGTGAGAGTCTACACACACAAAAAACTGAGATATTCATCATCACACGTCTGGAGAGCGGGAAACATTTGCAGAAAGGATCCCTGGAGAGGCTCGTATTTGGAAAAACAAGAGAGACTTCCAGGACAGAGTGATAAACATGTAACAACCAGATAAGCCTCTTGCATAGCACGTTGGTGATATCCTCCCCAACTTTCAAACACTAATCACACATCAAACAGCTTCATAACAAATTAAACACATCATTTATCAATGAGGCTGAAAATATTAATAATAAAAAAGAGTCAACGCTTTCTTCTATCTCAAAAGAAATGAGGGATGATAAATTAGACTTGACCAAATAGTAAGTAAAATAATTTTTTATTCTATTGTAAGTTTTATAAAACAGAATAAAAGATGCAGTTTAACTCTGAGTATTTTAATAATAGTAGTAATGAACTGATTATAATGATTATAGTCACTGATATATTAAAGTTAAAATATAAAATATAGCTTATGTCGTTTGCTTTAGAAAGCTATTGACTGAAAACATT
This sequence comes from Maylandia zebra, assembly GCF_041146795.1. NCBI lineage: Eukaryota > Metazoa > Chordata > Actinopteri > Cichliformes > Cichlidae > Maylandia > Maylandia zebra. Next base: position 14,887,157 of record NC_135182.1, on the reverse strand, counting down.
TTGCAGGCTGTAGTACTCAAGAAAGTTCAACTTTTAACAGCATAAGGGAAACAATCATTGTCTGATTGTAATAAGGGAATAATTAGGTATTGCGGAAGAAGGTAACAATCAAATGGTTGTATCAGTACAATATTTGGATTAAAGGTAACATGGTTAATAGGATATTGAGCCGGTAGGATGATGGTTTTACACGATGAGCTATCAGCCTAATACCTTTGAAATCCCACGGAAGTCAAAAAAGGTAACTGACTTTATAATTATCAAATTAACTTCCTGCTATGTTCCAAACAACCAAACGCTTTTGTTTCTCCACATTACTCGACTCTGAGGGGAGTAAGTGTTACCAGAATTTCCAAAAATAATCATAAATAATGAAGTTATTAGTGCAGGGCGAAAATGGATGTGTTACAAGAAATCAGCCCTTCTTTTTAAGACTTTGTATTCTAATTCCAATTTGAAGCTAAAAAACAAACAAATAAAAAGCAAGAAAAGAAGTAGGTATAGTAGAAATAGTGAGTGACATGTTTCCTGAGATCTCCAAATTCAGGCTGCAGCGTGAGTGAGCACGAGGAAAGAAAAGGGAAGATAAATCTAGTGTCTGTGCTTTCTTGCACATCTTGTACTGACACATTTAGTTGATGTGCTATTTTGCTAGCATGTCTGTTTAACACGTGGTAAGATTATCCTAAGAATGAGCGCCTATGAAGTTGCAAGGTAAGCAACAGACAAAAACTGAGATGCACAGTGGAAGAGTGGGGATAGTTGGAGTTGGAAAGAAAGAAATGGTCTTTGACTTCTCAAGGACTGCAAAAGATACAGACCTAAATATCAACTCAGGCACCAGTTTTAATTATTGATTATCAAACAGAGTTTGCTGACAAACCCTACATGTGATCCATGAACAGTCAGCTGACAATCATGTTTCCATTTATGTTTGCACATTTCAAAAATCAGTGCCCCTATTTCCCATTTTTGCTAGCATATACAGAAATAAGATGTGGCTCAAGACCTTCAAGTCATTCATACAATTAATTTCAGTTAAATTTTATTTATATAGCACCAAATTACATCAACAGTCGCCTCGAGGTGCTTTATATTGTAAAGTAGACCCTACAATAATACATGCAGAGAAAAACCCAACAATCACATGACCCCTGTGAGCAAGCACTTTGGCGACAATGGGAAGGAAAAACTCTCTTTTAACAGGAAGAAACCTCCGGCAGAACCAGGCTCAGGGAGGGGCGGCCATCTGCCGTGACCAGTTGGGGAGAGAGAAGGACGACAGGATTAAAGACATGCTGTGGAAGAGAGCCAGAGATTAATAACAAGCATGATTCAATGAAGAGAGATGTCTATCAACACATAGTGAGTGAGAAAGGTGACTGAAGAAGAAACACTTCCTTCTATGTATGTTCTGTATCTACTTTACAGCCCACCTTTGGCCCTGAGACAGCTGCAATAGACTCCATAAGGATAACATGCAAACCTCATATAGAACAGTCCCAGCAGGATGTTAAACTTCTTGCTGTAAGTTGTAGTGCTAACCACTGCGCCACCACCAACAACACACAGTCACTGTTTCTATCTCCTATTCCTGCATCTACTGGTCCTATCATGCTGCATTGTGGCAGATGATTACTAACGCTTAATTTCATTTGTATAATTGGAAGCTAATTCTCACACACTGCAGATGAAGTCTGAGAGACAGTGCAGTGGCCCCGAGGTAACTTAGTAGTAGCCTCTCCTCCCTATTCTGTGTTCAAATTCAACTTAGCTCCCATGACTTCATTTCATACTTCACCTCCCTTCCAGTCACATCTACTCACGCACATAAACGCACAAGTACAAACAGAAGCACGCGAGCATCCTTCATGGTCACACACAAACACTGTGGCATAGACTCGAGCGCACAGGAGAGTCCAGCAACAATTTGAGACATTTCCACAGAATCTTTAAATTTCAAAACAATCAACCTACACAAATTAGGCTGCTATGCATGGCGGAGTAGAGCTTGATGCGTGCATGATTGCATTAAACAGCTGTGAGTGTGTTTTCTTTGCTGATATTTTCCTCTTGCACGGTGACTGCTTTTACATTTACCCTTACAATTGAAATCACACAGTAACGATATGACATGGGATTTTGAAACCACTTTAGTTCGTCCTATTAAAGGCAGATACATGACACACTGTCGAGCTTTGGTTCGTTTGGCACAATATTCTGTTTAAAATGAGTGAAATCAACAAACTGGGAAACTAATGCTTTGTATTCCCATCCCATCTGTTAGGGAGCTCGGAGTAGCGGGCGCCTGGACTCTTTCTTTCATGACACTGAGTGGCTTCAGAACAACTTGTTCATGTTAAGCCTGACCTCACTGTGGCCAAGTCAGTATGGAGCCACTCAGAAGTCAGATAGCCAAGCAGATGAAAAAAATGTAGGAGGTAGACATAGTATTGGAAGAAAAAAGAAGAAATCTGATAATGTCATACTGACATCACAGATATTATTTTACAGACCAATTTTTGTGTCATTGCTACAGTATCACCACATCTAAAACTCAAAAAAAGTGAAGAGGACTTTAAATCTCTGGAACTGATTATTAAAAAATAAGCTAAAAGAAACTGAAGCATCATTAGAGAGGGTAAAAAAAAAACATGTTAAAAATGACTCTCCAAATGCTGTGACCCAGTAAATCTCCTGACAATGGAAATGAGGCTTTTAAAGGTATGACTAATTACTGAAGCCTCCTCAATATTAGCTAGGTTAATGCGTATCCCTTTAAGGTAAGAGTTTCTTGCACAGCCTCTTACTGTAGGCCTCTCTGTGGTGGGATGAGCTTTAGAGGTAGTCATATGGTGCCCGTGGTGTGTGTGTGTCCTTCAGGCAGGTTGTGTGAATGTGTGTTTATTTTGTGTATATGGTGCAATCTGGTCACCCGCCCAGTTTTTCTGCCAAAAGCTCCCTCAAAGGAAGACTTTTAGTGATGCATGTTTGAGAGTCATTCTTGACACCCCCATTTTTTGCCAAGCTACTGCACTGATCAAGTAAAGATTCTGATGGATTGCAAGGGCAGCCTTTACATTTGAATATTAATTTGGAAATCAGTGCATGTGACGAATTGCATCAGTGACAGAAACACTCCAAACTGAAGTTGTATTTATTTCCTGTTCATCTGTTTTTGCTTTTCATTCCCGTTTTCCTCCCGTCTCCCCGCCTCTTTTCTTTTCTTTCCGTTATACGCTGCCAAATCTCAGTGGTAGACTGAAACGTTGAAGTTTGAAACCAAGTGCCTCTTTCAGATCAAAGAGGTGAATATGAGCTTATAAAAGAGCTCAGTCCCTTCAATCCAATTTCAGTGTTACAGTTTTCCTGACAACTTTGAGGCTGAGGAAGTGTTTTGCTGAAAAACGGGCCCCCCAAATTTTTCTCTCACTACACTGGCCCATAAATAATGAGGCACTGTAAACAACTCCCTCTATCTTTTTACTGTAGAGTGGAGAACATTTACAGTATTATACGTGTTAGGGGGAACGCAGATATCCTATTGTTACGATGTGCCTGAGGCTTCACTGCTGAATTGAGAGCGGCCCCTGCCTAGTGTTGAGATGTGCTACATTACATGATAATGGCCATCTGTTGGTAGCGCAGCAGTGCAGTAAACTACCTCTAATGGTCACACAAGATTAGACATGCATATACTAACACGTGCAAAGCTTCAAACTAAGCAAACTCTTCAAACACACACAGTTCAAGTGTGATCCCATTCTAGTCATAGCGATATGTGAGCGCAATTGCATGTTTGTATTTCAAAGGCTTTTCTATAATGCTCTGGGGCGAGTCATCGAAGGGACAGAAGAGGATTGAGCTTCGGCATGAGAGTCAGGGTTGCATTGTTGATGCCATATAATGTGTTTGGAGGACACATACTCTCTATCCCTGGCATGCACAAGATGTCCTTTTCCTAGGGAACTATATTTATATATACTTGCCACCTTGACATGCTTGAATGCCTAACGAAACCCTGGAACTCTTCGAACAGGAGAGAACTGGAGAGATCAAGACGATAGAGGCCCAATAAAGTGCAGCCCATTAGTTCTCAGTGTTGGGATAGGCTCCTAGTCTCATCAAAAGTTGTTAACATCAGTAGTGTGACTCAGAATGAATCAACTGACAAGAACTCAAGAACTTCAAATGTAAGACTGGGATCATCTTGGGAACATGTCGACCATGTATGAGGCAAGGAAACTGGCCTAGTATGAAAATGAAAAAGCTGTGAGGGCCATATGTAAGCTCAAACAGGCAGTATCAGGTATGCACAAGACCAACACATAGAGGAGACAGTACTTTAATCTTTTGAGGATGACTACCAAGATCATGGAGGTGTAGCTATCATTCTGAAGAAAGGAAATGAGAGTAGAAATGGACCAGAAATCTGTCAAATGCTGACTACAGCTAAGAATACGGGGAAAGGTTATACCATGGATATTTTACCAATTCCAAGAAAATTCATCATATGAACTGATTTGCTGAAGTTGTTGTAGAGTAATGTCAGGTATAAATGACTACACATTCAGGAAAGAACCGGTATGCACACAGATAGTCTGGCATATACTTGCACATCTTGTCAAAAGTATCTTTGCAAGATATCTAGACTGTGTCTAAGATAACTAGACTTCACTGGTAAAGTGTCTGTGGTCTCTGTAAAAGAAGAAGCCTTAAAGATCGACCAGAATAGAGATATTTATAAAGAAAATTCAAAACCTGTAATCAGTCTTCTGGCAAACCTGCCAGAAGAATTTACGCATCAGGTTTGGAGGTGCAGATAGTAATATTGCCAGCTGATTCAACAAGGCCAGAAGCATGTTACAAAAGCTAAACAATAATACAGAAGAGTAAATGACCACACAAAAATGAGACTGAACTACTGCTGTGGAAACTCTGCCTTCTATATGGCTCTGAATGCTTGAAGATGACAGAAAGTCACTTCCGTAAGGTATCCATCATCTACACAAAAAAAGCCAACAGAAAATACTGAACATAGAGGGATTTCTTTTTTTGTCTGAAGCAGGTCTTCTCTATTTAGTAAAGTCTGAAAGGTCATTCAGAGTTAAGTCAATCATAAGAATTTAATGAGCATGTGCACAGGCTCCAAGGCCTGAGTGGAGCTTTGGTCATCTCTCAGAGAATTGACAGGATGTTTCAAACATCACATTCCTACTCTTCATTTAGACTGAAGGTAAGGCAATTTGCAAGCATTATTTAGATGGATGAGTAGACATGAATAAATAAGAATAAACTGAAGATGTATAGAACTGGCATATATAATTGCTATTAAGAAATCACCTTTAGAGCTATGTAACACTTTGTGTCGACACATGTGACCATCCTTGTTTTCCTTTCACCACCGCTGGGTTACTGAGCTTGCCTCAGACATAAGACTTCTGATTTCTTTGAATGATCTGCCTGCAGTGCAAAGGAGAAAACATTGCATTCATTATCATGAAAAGGTGATACAGACGGACTGCGGATGTCAGAAGTCATGTGTCACAAAGAGCAAAAAATGATCATACTAACAGGAGAAGGAGCTGAAGATCGGGCACCACACCTGGGGTACCTGGCGTTTGCAATGATCAGCAAATCCATAAATTTTAGAATTTTCCGATATAACCTCAGTGTTTTTGTTTTAAGTCCATTAGATCTTGTGTTTGAGGCGCTTTATGAAGGGACCAGATCACCACTGTGTTTTCAAAAGTGGCAAATCCACATTTTAAAAAATACCCATGTTCAAGTGGATTTAGACTAAAATATTCCAAATCAAACATGTTCACATGCTGTGCCATTTTAATAACAAGGCTGCATGACATCACATTTTTAACAAATTAATTTCAGCAGTTTCCCCATATTGTCAATATATGTACATAAAGAAAAGAGACACAGAAGATAAAGCACTGCCACTTTATGTTATTTGATCCAAAAGACTCGAGGTCAGTTGGAATCATCTCATGTCTCTATCTGTAGCCCTCAGATGAGAGGGATGGGCGCTTTGCTCTGATTCAATACTTCAGCTTTTGTACCGTGAACTCCACACAGACAAATCCCAATTATTATGCCTTTGATATAGCTTGACAGTTGCCAGAATGTCATGAAGGTTTTGCCTCATAGTGTGATGTTAGATGCATGTTAAATGGGGGGAAAGAAAATCAAGTCCATGCACATGGAAATCAAACACACACACAAACATACACACACGTGCATGCTGAGACTTACAAAAACCAAAAGCACACATCTTCTTTTATTATGTTTTAATGATCTTTTAGCAGCAGCAAGACCATTAGCAGATACTATTTTTATCTTTAAAATCTATCAATATCATTTGACTATCTATGAAGATCAGTAAAAAAAAAAGTTAACTTTTATGGTAAAATGATAATTTGTTCTGTATTTGTCTTAGTTTCTTAGTTTCAAACCAAACTAGATTAAATTATAAAACGGGAAAACTTCCCAAAACACAGCGAGGTCCATTCTCCCTTTGTCTTCCTTGCTTGGAAAAGTTTTTGATGCTTTTTCAGACAAGTCACTTAAAGCTTGCTTCAGGTTTTGCTGTATTTCCAAAACAAATAGCGCACCACTGAAGCATGATATGACCTGATGGCGTGTGGTTCCTGTCATGTTTTTTTTTCCATCTTTTTCAGCGCCACACTGCAGCTGGTGTTCATTGCACACTCTGACAAACCTGCAAAGCAGCACATTTTTACACTCATCTCACACACAGTGACATGCAGAAGGCTTGCATGACCATTGTTGCCACCCAAACTGGAGATTAAAATGTTGACATGCACCTTTTCTGCTCTTCACTCAGTACAGCGTTTTAACCGATAAAAAGTCCAATGTAAAACACAAAGACATTCCTCCGGGTGGGATGTCAAGACTTCAGAAAGGAGCCAGATTGAGTTAGCGAGGGCTTTATTGCGATCCATGCAATCATCTTCACAGTAGTTGCTCTATTAGTGGTTTGTACTTAAACGCTGTGCAGCGAGTCAAGTCTGCTGTCTGCAATTAGACTCTGCACTGCACCAGTGCCCACAAATTGTTCACATATGAAACAAGATGCTCATTAACCAGAATTCCCACATCATGCAAATGCAGCTTTCTGAAGTATTAGCATCTAACTATTAATATGTCAAATTAGCTCAAGTGCTACTGTTGTTCTGTTGTATAAAAGCCCCCATCCTTTTTTAGTGTTCAGAGCAAGTCTTTGCATCTTGCATATTCCAAGAGATTACAGATCTGAGACCTCTAATTGTATCTGTATTGACTGCATGATGCCAGCAGTGACTGCAAAGAAAACAAAATCTAAGGAGAGCTTATATCATGAATTTGCAACAGTAAATGCTCTACTTTCAGGGCTTGTGAGCATTCACACAAAAAAAAGGCCAAGGAGCACAAGCTGTAATTTAGATTTTTCTCAGTATCTAGAGCAGTTTCCGACCTTACTTTTTGCAGTTCTCCGAGGATGAATGGCTCTTTTTATATAAATGCCACAAGATGATTGCTTGTACGGTCTCTCAGTGAATTCTGTCCCCTATACAATATCCTCCACTTCATTCAGAAAGTGTCTACAATGCAAACTCAGTCAGTTCCTTAAGGCTCAACTGTGTCTAAACATCTTTAAACTAAACAAGCAAGACACAGAAAGGAAATGTGCAGTTACAAGAAATCTGAGAAAACCACCCAGCAGGGCAGCGGGAGAAATAGAGGGCAGTGTAAGTCTAATTTCCCATGGCAGACGTGTTGTCTGCATGTTGCAGGTTTTGTTGCTGTTGACTGATGATGCCTGATTGTGGTTTACCTGCAATGGCTTTCTCACCAAGGTCCTGAACAACCACTCCCTTTGCTCAGCCAGCCACCTACAGCATTCACTATAATACATTGTAGTTTTCAGAGTATTACACCACCCCAATTACTACATCGTACTCCCATTACCATTATGAGCTCTTCCTGTGAAGAAGAACACATCCTTCCATGTGCCGCCCTCAAACAATAATAATAAGCATTAACCTGGCAGAGTAGAATATGTGGGAGGGATCAACTAACACATATTTAACTGCAAGAATAATATTTATAGTGAGCATTTCATGTGTTTAAGGTGTGTAAGACATATTTTTAAGAGTTTGTCTCATAATGAAATTGTAATTTGGAGCGAAGACTTCTTTTACAATAGGAGAGCACTAATAACTTAAATGTAGGCTAGACCCCCTATGCTAAGCGAGCCTACCGCAGACATGAGCGAGACAGATAAATATGAAGGCATGCCGGCTCAGAACAAGAAGGCATCGGTGGGCAAGAGACGAAAACAGGGCGTTGTTGGAATGCTACTACGCAAGTAACCCCGGCGGCAGGGGCTACATGAATAGGATGATGGACCTATGGATTCTTCGATACCCAACATCCACAATGACGGCGAAACAACTAGTAGCTCAGTGTTCCAACATTCGAAAGAAGGGACTGCTCTCACAGCTAGAGATTGACGAGGTACAACACAAATGCTACGGCAAGGAGGAGTCAGGACGCCAGGTCAGAGGGGAGATATCATCACCCCCACACGAGATTGGGTACATAGCCCCAAGTGCGATAGGAGAAGGATCGTTGAGTGCGAGAGGAACTGACCTGAAAAATAGGATAATGGCCAAGCTTGAAACCTGGATCCCCCGTAGCCGGTTACCAAGATTACGTAAAGTACCCTCAGAAGGTCTGCTAGATGATGTTAATGCAGCACTACGGACAATACCTACAACCACGATTACCGACACTAACAAGCTGATCTACAATACGGCAGCAGTGATCAGTGAGATGCTTGGCTACAAGTTGAACAGCCACAAGGGGCAGTACCCTCCATGGAGAAGGAGGCTAGAGGGCAAGATCAAAGTAGCACGGAGGGAGGTTAGCCAACTAACGGAGTTGCAGAAAGGTGCGACAAAGAAGGTGCATAAGAAATACAGCAAGCTGTCCATACCTGAGGCCTTGGAAACTGCCAAGCAAAGACTCACAGCCTTGGCCAGCCGCTTGAGGAGGTACACCAGAGAGATAGAAGGCAGGAGAATAAACCAGCTGTTCTCCACAGAACCAGCAAAGGTGTACTCTCAGTGGCAAGGGAACAATAATAAGAGAACAGCACCACCAAGGCTGGAGACGGAGCAATACTGGAAGAGCATATGGGAGAAGGACGCAACCCATAACGGCAATGCTCAGTGGCTAGAGGATCTGAGGGCAGACCACAGCGACCTCCCTGAACAGGGTCCAGTAACCATCACAGTGGCAGATATCCAAGAAAGGGTCTCCAGTATGAAGAGTTGGACAGCACCAGGGCCCGACATGGTTCACGCCTACTGGCTAAAGAAGCTGACTGCACTCCACGAGCGTCTGGCAGCACAAATGAACCAGCTGCTAACCGAAGGCCGGACGGTCCTGATCCCCAAGGACCCCAAGAAGGGACCGGTCCCCTCCAACTACCGACCAATAACCTGCCTCAGTACTACATGGAAGCTCCTGTCAGGCATCATATCGGCTAAGATGAACAGGCACATGGGTCAATACATGACTGGGACACAGAAAGGAATTGGCAAGAATACCAGAGGCGCAAAACACCAGCTACTGGTAGACAGAACAATCAGCCGAGACTGCAAGACCAGACTGACCAACCTGTGCACTGCCTGGATTGATTACAAGAAGGCCTATGACTCAATGCCCCACAGCTGGATACTGGAATGCCTAGAATTGTACAAGATCAATGGGACCCTAAGAGCCTTCATCAGGAACTCAATGGGGATGTGGCGTACAACACTAGAGGCCAACTCCAAGCCCATAGCACAAGTCACCATCAAGTGCGGGATCTACCAAGGAGATGCTCTGTCCCCACTGCTGTTCTGCATAGGCCTGAACCCCCTCAGTGAGATCATTAACAAGACTGGCTACGGATACCGACTACGGAACGGAGCAGTTGTCAGCCACCTCCTGTACATGGATGACATCAAGCTGTATGCCAAGAGTGAACGAGACATCGATTCACTGATCCACACTACCAGGCTATACAGCAATGACATTGGAATGTCGTTCGGACTGGAGAAGTGTAGTCGGATGGTATCAAAGAGAGGGAAGGTAGTCAGAACTGAGGGGATTGAACTACCAGAAGGCAACATTGCAGACATAGAGGACAGTTACAAGTACCTGGGGATCCCGCAGGCAAATGGGAACCATGAAGAGGCCGCTAGAAAGGCTGCAACCACCAAGTACCTGCAGAGGGTCAGGCAAGTCCTGAGGAGTCAGCTGAATGGTAAGAACAAGATCCGGGCCATCAACACGTACGCCCTGCCCGTGATCAGGTACCCTGCTGGGGTAATAGGCTGGCCAAAGGAGGAGATAGAAGCCACTGACATAAAGACAAGAAAGCTCCTTACCATGCATGGAGGGTTTCACCCCAAGTCCAGCACCCTGAGGCTGTACGCTAAGCGGAAGGAAGGGGGCCGGGGACTGGTGAGTGTCAGCACCACAGTCCAGGATGAGACAACGAACATCCAAGAATACATTGGGAAGATGGCCCCAACTGACCGAGTGCTCAGTGAATACCTCAGGCAGCAGAAACCCAAGAAAGAGGAGGGAGACGAGGAACCATCATGGAAGGACAGGCCCCTGCACGGTATGTACCACCGGCAGATAGAGGAGGTGGCTGATATCCAGAAATCCTACCAGTGGCTGGACAAAGCTGGACTGAAAGACAGCACAGAGGCACTAATCATGGCAGCACAAGAACAAGCTCTGAGCACAAGATCCATAGAGGCTGGGGTCTATCACACCAGGCAAGACCCCAGGTGCAGGCTGTGTAAAGATGCCCCAGAGACAATCCAGCACATAACAGCAGGGTGCAAGATGCTAGCAGGCAAGGCATACATGGAACGCCATAACCAAGTGGCCGGCATAGTGTACAGGAACATCTGTGCCGAGTATAACCTGGAAGTCCCGAGGTCAAAATGGGAGATGCCCCCAAGGGTGGTGGAGAATGACCGAGCTAAGATCCTGTGGGACTTCCAGATACAGACGGACAAAATGGTGGTGGCTAACCAACCGGACATAGTGGTGGTAGACAAACAGAAGAAGACGGCCGTAGTGATCGATGTAGCGGTTCCGAATGACAGCAATATCAGGAAGAAGGAACACGAGAAGCTGGAGAAATACCAAGGGCTCAGAGAAGAGCTCGAGAGGATGTGGAGGGTGAAGGTAACGGTGGTCCCCGTGGTAATCGGAGCACTAGGTGCGGTGACTCCCAAGCTAGGCGAGTGGCTCCAGCAGATCCCGGGAATAACATCGGAGATCTCTGTCCAGAAGAGCGCAGTCCTGGGAACAGCTAAGATACTGCGCAGGACCCTCAAGCTCCCAGGCCTCTGGTAGAGGACCCGAGCTTGAAGGATAAACCGCCCGCAGGGGCGTGCTGGGTGTTGTTGTATATATAAAGACACTGATATAGATATATATATCTATATATAGATATATCTATATATATCTATATCTATATATCTATATATATAGATATATATATATAGATAGATAGATATAGATACACACACACGCAAGAAAAGCTATTGCCCCATTTTTCTTTTCTTTTCTTTTCTTCTTTTTATGTCTTTGATCTCTTATGAATGCAGGATAAACTCATTCAGACTGAGAAAAAATGAAAGGAGAGAAGACAAATACTTCATATCTGATGACTGTAACGGTACATTTATAATCATGTATGTTGATTAACATCTTTGATCACACTTTTAATAGAAGACAACAGAGGGATTAGTTTTTATTTCCAAAGATCATCACAAAGTGTCAGTCACATTAAGAATGAGATCGTCTGTACAGAATTTAAATCTCGCTAACATCGTTATGTTTAGTGTGATAAATGCTCTGTTCTAAAACCAGACCTGTGGACAAGCAATGCAATATGACTAATGTAGAAAAATATTGATTGCTCTTTATTATTTGTCACTTTGTTGTACACTCTGAAATCTGACTTGCGAGTAGCTGCTTCTTTAATGGTTGTGAGCTCATCTGCTGAATTTTAGCCTTCTCCGGAGCAGATTAGCTGAGCAAAATACTGTCGATTACCAATTTGATCCTGGGATACCGTTCTCACACCTACTAAATTTAGCCTGCATAAACTCCAACTCCAGCCAAACGTTTGGCCAGAATAAATAACCTTTGGCTTTATGTGTGAAGCCTCTGGAACAATTCTTCAATTAAGTAAGCCTTGCTTGAAAGTTAGTGTGTTGTACTTCAATAAAAAAAGGCTTATGATCTGTCATTAAAAAGAGTGAACATCACCTGAGATGATGCTTAATCCCCACAGACACACTGTGAATGGGTCAGCTTCTGTGAGAGTAAGCAGTCAAGAGGAGACTGGGAATAAAGTGGAGGTATCCTTTCATCCAGCACCATTCTTCTCCCAGTAAATATTCCCGACTTTTCTCTGTTCTGACAAGCGCAATTATGCATACATAATCACTGGTGTTATGCAACTAAATGGGTTACTGGTACATGAATAATTTGTATTTGATACTCAGCCATCTGAAGCCTCTGAGTTTTCTTTTCTTTCTTTTTTTACCCATTGTTTCAGTCTCATTTCTGCCGTGTTATTATTTTCAAAAGTTTTAGTGTTGTTGGCGTGCACTTTGGTCGTATACTGTACTTTCTGTTTGATTGTGGGCAATTAAGGAAAGATCATTCTGCCGGGAATAACTCTTTATTTTAAGATGACAGATTGTATGTTGTTACGTGCTGGTGTGCGGGGAGAGGAGGGCAGAAAGGCCTCCCCTCCCCGCACAAGTGGTTCTGAATTCTATGGAATTTATTGCAAAGGAGCAGTAGTAGAGTGGTGTACAAAACTAAAGTCGCTCATACGGATAAACCGATAAAGAGCATCTCGCTAGAACCACTCCCTGTTTGTACATTCTGTAATTAACCTTCAGTGTTAGATGCGTTTCCAAGCTGGATTCAATTTGCATACCTACATGTGAGGGATTCATGAAAAATCAGCCCGCTGAAGCACGCCGACAGTCACTCTCAGCATTTCTTAGGAAGCGGATGAGTTTTAAATATTGTAGTGAGTAATGGAACAAGAAGGAGCAGCCACTATGAGCGGTTAGATGAAGAGCTGCTGGCTGCATATCTCCAACTCCAGATTGTGTTTGCATTTTTAATCTACTGACTTCTTTGTTGTGTTCTTTCACAGGTTGGACTGGCTGATTAGGTGCACCATTTGCTCCTCTGTTGCATTTGGAATAAAATAGATGTCTGCTGGAGTTTTAACCCTGTTTTTTTATTTATTTTTATTATATTTATCCAACAAATAAGTTCCCGTTAGAAAACTTTTGATCTCCCCATACAGAACTTTATTCTACCTCGCCTTTCACATGTACCCAAAGCGCACATGTGCAGCGTTGTGCTTTTAGACACCAAACGCCGTTGTGTATTTTCTGTGCGCGTTTGTCCCTCCGTCTGTTTGGACACTAATGAGATGTCCAACTGTGGCAGTCATCTGAAATGGTTCTCCCTTTATCACAAAGACACGAGACAGTTTTAGCAGCTAAAAAGACACATGTCAGCAAGACAGCTGAAGAAAGCGCACAAACGGGCACGAAAACTAGCGCAGTTGCATCGTTTAGATTTAGGTTTTGCTGAGCGAGAAAGCAGAAGCTGCCCCTCTCCCTTTGCAGTGTGTAATTAGCAGTGCCATCTGTATGCTGTGGGCTGTCAGAGACTCAGAAGTGAGGACAGCACAGGAGGAGCACGGCTGTCCATCCTCATTTACACTCAAATCATCACTTCGGCCTATTCATCGCCTTTATTCATTACTCCTCTGCTCTTTTCCCTGGAAAATGCTCTCCCAGATTAAGCCATCAGTGCCAAACGTCTCTATTTACTCCGCAGTGCCACGCCACCTCTCTGTCGTCTTTGTGTGGTATTCAACCTCTCAAATGTCAGTTCATGACTGAGGTTGTTTCACCATGCTGCACTATTCTCTTCTGATCCTCTTGGCCCAATCCAGCACACAGACATCTGCTGATTTCACATCTTTCTCCTTGTCTGTCCTGTTGTCTGTCACTGTGTCTGTCTCCTCGCTCTCTATCTGTCTTTATGCATCTTTTTTATTCAATCATTTACGCTCTTCCTCCCCTCCCTCTCTTTGGGCTCCAGGCAGAAGTGTTGGACTCTCAGAGGAGAAGCACAGGTTTAAATGACGGGCTTGTTAACGGGGTCACTGATAATTCTGCTAATTAGCTGCCATATCACCTTCAGCTGCCGTCCCAGCAGCTAGATAAGAGAAGCAGTGGATGCGAGTGGAAGCGAAAGCGAGGCAGAGAGGAGATGGAAAAGAAGCAAAACCCTGCAAAGCTGTGGCAGCACCTTAAATGTACACCATTCACTTCGTTTGCACATTTCAGAAAGTGCAGAGCAGGAGCAGAAAGTCTAAAGGATGATTAATAAGAAAATGAAGACTATATTAAATCACATTTTATAATTGACTATCTTTTAAAGTTTTGCACAAAAAAAAAAAAAGAAGAGTTAATTATGTCTGCAGTGAGCAAATTACATGCAGCCTCTCCTTTTAAAGTTGTCTTGGAGAAAATAATGAATAACTTTAATCACCATGAAAAGAATCTCGGTTACTGTTAAAAAACACTGGGGTGTTGTGAGATCTGTTTTTTGTGCGTGCGATAGATTTGTCTAATAAAATTCACGTAGCTATTTGCATTACGGCTGACGATGCATCACAGGTCTGCACGAAGGAAGAAATTAACATGTGTCCCCATGAAGGAAGGCAAAACTTCACACAGTTAGCCTGATTAAAATCAATTAACTGCAGACTACAATGCATAATGAGAGGCCATGTTCCCTATTAGCTAAGATGTCAAAGTAGATCCCTCTGTTGTACTATTGGCTGCTCAGGGAGTCAACAAACCCGCTATCGGTCCCCGCTACTTGTTAATAAACCTCAGATGTCCACTTCACCTAGTGGGATTATACTGGTGTTTAATATTTATAACAGCTGCGCTAATTACACTCTATTAATTATGGAATAAATAATTGGAAGTAAAAACTATACTCCAGTTAGTGTAATTAAAGACTACTAATTAATGTATTAATTGATTTTATGCTAATTTAATTTTCCATGAAGAATCAAAAAGAATCTTGGGAGAATAATGCAGAGCGAAGTACGGAGCCCTTGGACGAGGTCGATCATATCTGACACGCTTAGAAATACTTGATGAAATATGAGCCATGCTCCAACAAACCAGGAGAAAGTTCCAGAGAGCAGTTTGATTAAAGGGGAAGTTTCTGTCTTATAGACTCGCTCATATGCATACTCGCCAAGTGTACTTGTGTTTTTTTTTTCCTTATATTTTTTCCTAATTGGAGAGCATGCTATAACCGGATAGCACCCTTTCGTCAATTAGACTCCGGAGAGCATCCTCATCCACCACAGGGACTTTATCTCAAAGAATCCAAAAACACAGAAATAGTAGAAAATGGTGGAAATGCACAAATGAGTGGAATGGAGGCATATATCTGAGGGCTAGATGAGCCTTTGTTCTAAAAAGAGAGAGAGGGAGAAGATGAAAAACAGTCTTCGTCTCGGATCTGGGTCAGAGCTCTGTGTTGCGGCGCAGTGTTTCTCCGTGGTTCTGTGCTGCACTGTAATGACTGTATCTGTCTCTGGATAAGCTCTGAGATGAATCTCCCCGGTGAACCGTCGCCGAGTCGATAGGCGATAGCACCCACATTCCCCCCGTCTACAGTAATACGCAAACAGCAATCAGAATTAAAATACTGTTTCGCACTCTTACATGCACAAGCGCTCAGCCCCGGTCGTGATATGCGGTGATGCAGAGCCAATGAGGCGAGAAGCCATATGAGGTTATGAGACAGCGAGTAGGCCAGCTGTGACAGACTGTTCCCGCCGTGAAAATCTGCTCCCCCTCTCTGCTCGCCCGATCCGTTTTACACTTAAAATACCACAGGAACTGTTCTCAGAGTCAGCAGCCATACTGATTTCTTATCCCCCCCCCCCACACACACACACACACACAAGTTTTACCTCCCAACCAGACTCAGACTTGCCTGCCATCAGCATGAATGAGCTCTATTAGATTAGCAGCACGGTGAGCTAGCCAAGCCCCCTACTCCAAACTGCATTACAAGGTAGCATGTCTTTGTACGACCTTCCCTTTGCAGGTCACTGCACTCATTTTGCGAGCACAGAGCTGCAGCAAACACACACTCAACTCACTAACATATGCCGACACATAAACACACGGAAACACTGGAGATGCTTGCACAAAAACAGCCGCTGCCGTACAATGGAAGCACCAGAGGCATTTTGATTGACATTAGCACAGTGACTGTAGATCTAATTTTCTCGGCTTGGTGGAGAGGAACAGCAATGGAGAATGCACCAAATCAGCATGTCAGTCAAAGCGGCTACCTGCTCCAGCTAGGGCGCTGAGCAGTCTCCGCAGCAGAGCAAACACAGCAGGAATAACGGCAGCAACAACAGGTACATCAGTCATGTCACTCAAGCAGAAAGGATTCATCCACAAGTTGTTTTCGCTAATATATTGTTTTAATTGTGCCAATAATTTATGGCAATTATCATGTCTTGAAGATGACAGTAGTATTTTTTTGGTGAATCAGAGCAAACAGGAAGCGCTTTTCACTGGGCCTCAGTGACAACAGCGCGCCCTGTTTTACAGAGAAATCTTACAAATGTACAAATCTAGGACAGCATCAGACCGTGTGCACACAGGAGTGATGAATGCCCGGTCGTCTTAGAAAATGTAAACATGCATCTTTCAAGTAAATGCTTGGCAACTGTATTCATTAAAAAGGTTTTTAACAGAAGACAATATTTAATACCTTCAATTTACTAATGTGTTGGCTAAACGTATTAAAATGACCATGAAATGATGCCCTTTCATCCATGCTGGATTACATCACTTTCCGCCACATTTCTTGTTAAAAGGCTATCCCACTTATGGATGCTTGTCCAGTAATTGTGGTGAGTTTCTCATCTTGGGCTGACGGATCAGGTGGTCCTTTTCCTCTAGCTTCTTCATCTGCTGTCTTTTTCCATCAAATTTGATTTTTAAAAAATGTCTTTCTTTGTTTTTAAACCCGAGCTAGACTTGGTGCGTGTGTCAGGCGACATACTCACCGTCTTGTGTATATCAGCACATACGTTTCAACTATCATCAATCCTCCATGGAATATTTGTCTCTCTGTGCCTGTTTTGTATTTTATTGTTTGAAGACTATTGTTTCACTTTCTTCAGTTGCCATTTTTGCTTTAGTGGACACAATTCCCTTCATTTCTCCAATTCAATTCTATTACCTTTGTTTTCCTATCAATGCAAAGCAGACTGGCTATTCTGGCTATTCACTGCATGTTTGCTCTTCGGCTTCTCACTTTAACCTTATCCCTTGAATCATCTTATGTCACACCAACCATCTCCATGTCCATGTCCTCCTTCACTACATTCTTAAACCTTTTCTGTGGTTGTCTTCTTTCCCTCCCACCTGGTAGCACCATCTTCAGCATCCTTTGTCCAATATATCTACAATCCCTCCTCTCCTCATGGCCACACTACCTGAGCATCTCTAACTCTTAAACTGCTCAAGCTGGGTTGTCCCTGTAATGTTCTCGTTTATAAACCTGGTCACTCTTAGTTAAAATCTTCACATCTTAAACTCTGCCACCTCCAACAATGCCTTCTGTCTTTTTGTCAGTTCCACCATCTTCAAACCATACATCATAGTCCCACAGCTATCTCCTATACCTTCCGTTTCACTCTTGCTCCTAGAGACGAGTGCCACCCACTTTCCCCTGAATGCACTCTTTTTCACCTTTTTCATCTCTCATGTGATGTCTGTTGCTTTGGATGCTTGGCCCTAGGTATTTTAACTCAGATTATCAGTTACTCAGATCCTCAGATCAGCCCATCTGTACGGTGGCCCTGAGAGGCCAAACGGACTGCAACTTAAGAAAACACCAGCAATAAGAAAAATGCTGCAAAAGCACACAAAACACAACGGAAATAGGAAAAACAACAAAGGAAATAGGAAGGAAACAGAAATTGGGAAAAAAAAAACTGATTTCCAAAAGCACAAGGGAAGTGTTTCTGAGGAGACAATAACCCGACGGACCAGTTGAAGAAACCAAAATATGCTAAGAATTGCACTGGGAAACACTTAAAAGAAGTGGAGGATTTATCGGTTTTGTGAGGAAAGAAAAGATGAGAGGTAAGTGTGTTAGCCTAACTATTAGCATTAAAATCCATCATCAGTATTATATGAATCATGATAAAAACATGCCTACCATGTTTTGGGTTCCTGCAACTGGTCCGTCGGGTTATTGTCTCCCCAGAAACACTTCCCTTGTGCTTTTGAAAATCTTTTTTTTTCCAATTTTTGTTTTCTTTTTTCCTATTTCTGTTGTATTTTGTGTGTTTTTGCAGCATTTTTCTTATTGCTGGTGTTTTCTTAAGTTTCAGTCTGTTTGGCCTCTCAGGGCCACCGTACATCTGGCACCAACAGCCACACATTTAAATTACACTTCTTCCCTATTCTGATGCTCACTTTCTGATGCTCGTTGCTGCCATATGACTGGCTAATTAGACATTTGTGTCAGTGAGCAGTTGAATAGTTATACCTAATAAAATGGCCGGTAATTATATAAAATGAGAAAACTGGTTAGTGACAGTAGTAAGAACAAAGCACTCATCAAGAATCCGATTGTACATTCCTGCACACATACAAAAACACATAAATACTGTACTGTTATTTTTTTTCTTTGAAAGATGATAAAGTAGTAAGTACAAACAGCACACAAAAAAACAGAATTTGTTTAAGTACGGGGACTTTAAGATCTCTTGATAAAGTCAAATCCCCTTCAGCAATGAAAATACATTCACCCACAAGCTATTACCCAGAGTGCTTTAACAGTGTGATCTTTTTCTTCCCTGGAAATGAGGTTATCATCTGGGTTCACTTTTGAATGGATTGTTGGGTAATATCATCAGTTCATTCTTAATCTAACAGATCCTTCAGGGGGTTAAACAAGGTGTATCAGATCAATTTAGCTGCTTATAGAGGAGGATTTAGCAGGAGAAGGTGGTGGTGTGGGGCCTGAGGCAGAGAGAATAAGATCTCAGCTAGGTATCTGCTGTATCTTTATTTCGCTGGCGGGGAGGAGGTAGGTGTCATATATGCTGTTATCAGCAGAGTAGGACTGCTTCCCATATCTCTGATATCTATGTTTCATCATCGGTATAAACAAAAGAACCTTTGAACAATGAAAAAAAAAAGGCCTTAGGCCGAGTATGGCCGTGTAACTGTCTTCTTTTCTTCCCATTCGTGTTTCCTTTCTTTCCCCCCAGTTGTCACAGTGAAGAGACCGAAAAGGAAATGGACCCACTCGACACTGACAGCCCACTCCGATTCTAATCTTTTCTCATTTGTCCGCCCCTGTTTAAAGAGCCTTTGTCACGGGTGAGCACAGGTGAAGGACATCAGCGTCTCGGCTCTATCTTGCCCTGTTCTTTCGCGTCTTCTCTTTTATTAACCGATGAAAGGTGAGGATGGACCTTGCAGTGGATTCGGCCACACAAGGGGACCACACAGAGGGTTTTTGAAAAATCTAATTTAAAATCTATCTTAAAATCTTTTGTGCTGTCAGTTTTAAAGGGATCCAGAATAGCTTCCGGTTTTATTCACAGCAAAACCGGCAAGAAGAAACCTCGTCTGGACTGTATGGAGCGCGCGGGTGCATGTGATACTTCACGCTATCAGTAATCCACCTTTGTTCCTTTGCCTCTTTTGTTCTCCGTTACAGTAGGACGTGCTCAAAACCTGCACTTCCCTCTGCATGTACAGACATCTCCTTGACTTCTGTTTTCATTAACCTCTCAGTGTACTCTATCAGAAAGAGGCGAATGTGCTACAATAATATCCCGGTGACGACACACGGGTCAGGACCCCTCTGATCCTGAGAGGGGAGAATATCTCATTAAGAGAGAAAGCCTCTGGGACATCAAAGCAATTTGGCTTGCCCTCTGTTCTCGGGAACCAATTAAAACATTAGCCTAAACTATCGCAGCACTCACAGATGTTGACGCAGCCATGACAGTTCTTTGCATAACACCGAAAAGTCAAAGCTGTAGCCATGACTCCCAAGGCTATAATGGTAATCAGAGAAGGTGACAAATATGCCCCATAATGCAAATTAAAACAGCAATCAAGAGAAAATGAGAAATGTGCTGCAATTATAATAAATATGTTTAAATAGCTTGTGCACCCATACTGTGCATATTTTTGTCCCAAAGTTCAGAAAGTTGTGTGTGCATTTCTTTTCGGAGCAAATGCGAGCGGAGTAATATAAATGCAGTCAATGAACTTTGATTCAGACTTGAAAAGTTGCTCCCCGACTGTTCTCTCCCACAGAGCTTTCTCACATTTTCTACCCTTCGATTTGATTCCAGTCTATTAATGTGTGCTTCCAGGCCAGCTGAGAAACTCTCAACAGCTTCATTCTGTGCTAATGAAGCACCATAACCAAATCTGAGTCTATGAAATTTCTCGATAAAACTGGCCCGTGCGCCGACCTTCCCTCCGATCTCTAACTCAATTCAACAATTACATGCAAATGATCCACAGACTCTTAAACTGCACTGGTGTGAAAGAAGAAAGTTCAGGTCAGGAACATCCATGGATAAACGCAGATTAAATGATACAAAATAGAAAGAAAGACAACTCAATTGACAAGAGCAGATTTTGTCCGTAAGCCACTTTTTCATGCAATCTGGTTCGGGTTCTTTCTCCAAAATCTCTCAGAAATATCTGATTACTCATGAATACTCTTCCTGGAGCGAGTAGTGTTCAATGCTGTGCCTTTCACAAGTTATAATCAGAGCTGAAATCTGTCTTCCAGAGGAAAGATACGAGCAAATGCAGAGTCCTTGAGTTAACTCAGCTACCAAACCATGAGGATGTTATTTTCTCAAGTCAAAACAATATTTACAAGTATTCAGACACGGTGCTGACAGAGTGCGGCAAAAAGAAAACCTTTAAGTGTCACCTCTGACCGCGGGTCCCCCTCCTAGCCGATATGACTGACAGAAGATGGGTGCTGATATGCTGAGTCCACAGGCCATATCCCACAGCGATGTCATTGCGAGGTCATGTGGTGACAGTTCAGAGTAGTGGGTCATCACCTCCCCCTGAATAAACAGCAAATAAACAGAGGAAACGTCCGGTGAATCTCAGCAGTTTACTTCAGAAAATAACAGACAGATGCCGGAGCTCTGTAAATGTGTTATCTGCAAGAATGACTTCTCGTGAGAGCTGCAAAATAAGTGCACTCCACTGTTTCTAAACTTTAAACACTCCATCAAACTCCTAAATCCAGCCAAAAGGTTACAGATTTCAGCTACTTGTCAGTTTTGATCGCTTCACTAACCACATTCACATTAAATGCAGATGGATGATGCCTCTTTATCCCTGCACTTATACAGGCTGATCATCACTCTGCAGGTCAGTGGTCCAATCACCCCCTCGACCTCGAGGGTGTTGGTTGGACGCGGGCCAGCACTTAGAGACAGACTGGCATTTCACCCACAGCACCTAACATCACTGCCAAAAGCATGCCTTTGTGCAAGGCCCTTAACAGTTACAGATCAGCGCTCCAGACATTGTGGTTTTTGGCTGACCCAGTGTACTGTGACCCTGCAATAGAGGATACTGTTTATGTGTGTGTGTATGAAAATGTTTTTATTAGCGAGAACCCAATATCCATAGACAAGTAAACCAACCTTGATGAAAGTTTGCATAAACATTGCCTAAGGGACTGTGAGTGCCAACATCTACATGGCGTACACAAATATTTGACACAAATCCCGCAATCGTACACATTTGTAAATTTGACAGTTCAGCTGAGTGACCTTAAAACTCGCACATGCGGCTGAGCAGCCGCTGATTATCGATTGAGTTAACAAAACAAGCCAGCTAATAAAGTTCGGCTGACCATGATAGTGTCTTGAGACATTTTATGAAGCTGTTCATTTTACATGTGTATATTGTACTTCTAACAAAGTCAGTATTGTTCTGGTAAACTAACCAGTATACAGGTCTTGATTTAACACCAAAGCAAACTTTGTTTGTTAGTATGTATTTAAATGTTCATTGCAGTTCTTTAACCATTATAAACTCAGTAATAGAGCGTGGTATGAACTCGGTATGGTCGCACTAAATCAGTCAGTGACGAAGTTTGACCACATCTAGATTAGAAGAAGAAAGGTAACAAGATAATGACCCGTTATTCCTGTGAGGTGTTGAAGAACAACAAAAACACATTGCAAGTGGTGAGCTGGAAGCAGTCTCTGGTGTGCTTACACTTTTCAAATCTTGATGCAAACAACATTCGCTGCAACCTTTAAAGTGCAAAATGAAAATCTGGCTTTGGCAACACATTCAATCAATGAACACCTGACCAAACGTAACATACAGCTGAAGCGTGTGCTGTATTTAACAGCATGAAAGTCAAATTTATCAAAGGACATTTATCAAAGGACATGCTAATGTTAGCTAACATTAGCATGTCTGTTGCCAGTGGATAAGAATCTGAAGTCTTGGATGATGATGATGGTGATGAAACGTTTAGGGACTCATTGATAGCTTCATCAACATCTCTTCAGATAATTAGGTTGTAGAATAAGTTGTCAGAGAAACTGTGCTTTTTCTTTCCACTGTGGTTTTAGTTGACATTTTAACATAGCATTTATACACAGGCTATACTTGTCACGTGGCCGGGTGGCCGGTACTGAACAGGACTCAGGTGCAGAAACCCAGAGCGGAGACAGCAGATGATGCAACAATTTATTAGGTTTAAGTGCAAGAGAAAAATGTGGCAAAGACAAAAAACAGCGAGACGTGGAGTCTTGGTGCGGCGTGGCCTGGGGAACGTGGCTATGGCGAGGGAATGAGGCCTGAGATGCGGAACGGAGCTGAGTGGGGAACAGTCACACTGAAGGAAGAGGATATAGGAGTTAGGTAGGTAGTGAAGGCAGCTCTGCAGTGGCCAGTTGTAAGAGCAGCAATTCTTACTTGCAGTTAGGGACCTGGAGTGTTGAGAGGGGGGTGATGAAGATCCAGGGGAGGCTGAGTGGTGTGGAAAAGCTGGCCTGAGATCCGGGGCTTCAGATGGAGTGTGATGGCAGGAGGGCAGGCAGGTGAGGCACAGAGAGATTTCCAGAATGATTACTAGGTATCCTGAGTCCAGAGGTGGAGTGTGAGCCAAGGTGGATACAGCAACTGTAGCACAAGAGAGTCGTGTTAACAGGATGAATCACAGCAAGAACTTAACGTATACGGCCTGTTACCAACATGTGTTGATGACGAACTGGCAGTGAATGAACATCAACGTGTGGTTTAAATCCCTCTGGCTTGATTGTCTGCAATAGGCTCCAGGTGTGCGGGAGCTGGAGTTGGCCCTGCCCAGGGGCGGATCCCAGGTCAGTTCAGGAGCCTTATGGAAATTCCAGCCACCCACCGCAGACCATGACAATACTGAAATATCTCATGAGCGTGCAAACCTAACATGTCATAAAGTAAACCACAGATTTAGTATTTAGAATGAGTAAAGTACTAAAAAAAGGTGTTGTCTGGTACAAATATTGGTTCAAACGTCAGAGCTACCCGATTCGACTCAGTAATGACTGCCAATCATCCCAAATATGTCTGGGATGCTTCAATATGGCCCACAGGAGTGTCTAAAACTGATTTTGAAATATATGTTTAAAATAAAATGACGCTGAGCTTAAATAACTATAATAACTTATTGCCCCCATTAAATGATCCCATGTGTTTTCCTTTGCGAAAAACAGAAAAAACAGTATTAAAAGCATAATCTTTTTTAGCAAGGACTCGGTTTTGTAACCGATATGTGAGAGCACCCAAAGATAGAAAAAAAGGTAAACATACACATTCATACATTCTGACACACACACACACACACACAATAGGATCCCTCTTGGCAATCTATGACCCAAATCCTCTATGAACCTCCTCCCTCTTGGCTCCTCTAGTTCTGTTTTCTCTCAGTCTGTCTTTCTGGCAAGGGATTGGGACCTCATACAGTTGCGAGTTTCGAGTAGAAATACAGGTTGTTTGTAAGTAAAATAGCATCTTAACTTGTGTCTGAGCAGTATTCTTCTCTTTTGCCCCTCACTGGTAATTATACTGATAATAAATCTATTTCTTGCCTGATATCTCTTTTCTATAGTCAGTCAGAATTATAATACCTCTGTCTTTGTTTTCTCTTTCAAAAATATCTTTACCTTTGGTACTATATCACCTCTGAGTGAGACGCTGGCTCCCAGTATGAAAAAAGAGCAGGTGTCCAGGAGAGAGAGTGGCTACTAAGGCTACAGAGGGTTAAATGCTGGCTCTGACCCCCACCGATCCCCCTGCGGAGTCTATAATGCCCCCCTTAGAGTGAGGTCACAGAGAGACACGTGGCGATGCTTTGGGAATATAAACTAGGCAAGACTTGTGCAGTTATAGAGAAAACGGAGGGAAGGGATTTCAAAGAAAGTCTTCTGAGAGTTGCCATATGCTCAATAAGCCCTTTAACGCCTTCTCTCTTTACCATAAGCTGTCATAAGGATGATGTTCACACACTCAGCAGACAGCTCCATCCCTCAGAGCATTCCTCTTCTTAAGTACATTGAGAGCCTCAACAAGATACTAATTTAAAGTACTAATTTAACAATATGAATATTATAAATTGCAAATAAAATTCTATGTTCATAATCGTATTCAGGTAGAATTAAGTCTGTTACACACAACCCTATGCAATCTGCAGAAAAATTAAAGCGAACACCTATCAGCTGCAGGGAGAATTTCATGGTTTTATCCATGAGCTGAAGCTGTTTCGTGGCCGCTTTAGTACATATTTGAGGATGTCAGTGGGGCAGTTTGAGCTCTTGTTGGCAGAGTTGGGAGCACATCTGAGGAGGCAGAGAAATTATTTCAGAGAGCCGTTTGACCCTGAGCAAAGTCTGGCTGTGTGTCTGAGGTAAAATACTGTTATATAATTTTTTGTATAATCAGTACCGGTTTGTGTTTCGAGCTACAGCGCACTTGTTGCCAAATGCAGTCGTCTGACTGATCAGATCTGTTTATTTGGAAAATTCAGTTTGGTTCGAAAAAATTAATGCCCCAAATTAAAAACGCACAAAATATTTGGACAGATTTTACACATGACAAAAGCGCTGTGGGTTCAAAGACAGGTAACTGCAAGGACTTGCCACATTTTGGCCTCAATTTTGGTGACGTCATTGTTCATCTACACAAAAAACAATGTCATGACCATAAACTAGGCTTCAAAAAATTGGAAAACTTTTTTACTTACAACACTCTGAGGTTGTTTTTACCTAACTTTAAAATAGGTGTAATGTTCTTATTCCTCTATGAATAAAACATCAAGAATTGCTCCTGGTGCTAGCTTCAGCTAGCTGTTTATTATTCTTTCTACCACGATAACTTCTTCTTCTACTCTGTATATCTTATTGATTCCAGAGCGCCCCCTGTGGGTAGCTTCAACAATAGCAACTATCATTACATCCCCTTTCCAAACAGGTTGGTGTTATAATAAGCACAATTCCAAAGAGAACTGTTACTCGGTAACATCTGAACATTCTTGTCTAACATTCAACATGTTATAAATTGTGCAACAAGCTACATTCAGTAGTATTCTTTTTTTTTTTTATAACCAAAAATTGTAGCACAAGTCAAACAAAATAAATCCAAATGTATACCTTACATCTTCCAGAATGAACCAAATGAATCCCATACAGCCCTCAAGCACATTAGAACTCTTCACCTTTGACAGCTTGAACAGTCAATAACACATAACTCAGCAGGTATCAATTAAGTGTGAACAATTACTATTCTAAATGAATTATTATCCGTTGTTTACTTGTGATTTATTATTATTATTTTTTAACAATTCTTTACCACAACAGTTCACACTTGTTCTATGAGCCTCTCTGTAGGTTTCTTAGGTCTGGTAGACCTTCTCAGTATCTCAGACATTGGGGAAGTTGAAGGAGGCTCACTGTGGTGCTCAACAGGGTTAGCACCTCGTTGTTCAGTTCCAGTCTCTGTGTCCTGATGTTTAACATCCTGTGTCTTTAACAGACTTCTCCGGTTTCTTCTTAACACTTGTCCATTCTCTGTCTGAACAGCAAACGATCTGGGCCCTACTTCGCTGAGAACTGTTGCTTTTTTGTCCCAGAAATCTGGACCTGCAATCCTCACAACATCTCTTTCCTGAAGCGGTTCCAGACGCCTTGCAGTTTTGTCATAGTTCCCTTTCTGTCTGTGCTTGAGTTTCATTCTTTTGTCGGTCAGCTTGTTGTCATGTGCATTGTCATTTTCCTTGGAAATGTGTGGAAGTGTGGTGCGGAGCTTGCGATGCATGAGTAGCTCAGCAGGTGATGCCCCACACTCCAGGGATGAAGCTCTGTAGCTTAGCAGAGCCAGGTAAGGGTCGGTCTTACTGTCTCTTGCTTTTTTGAACAATCTCTTTACTATTTGGACTCCTTTTTCTGCCTGTCCATTCGCTTGGGGATACAAGGGACTAGAGGTGATATGTTGAAATCCATATTGTTTTGCAAAGTCACTAAATTCTCTACAGTCATATTGTGGACCATTGTCACTGATGACACACTGTGGAATTCCATGTCTGGCAAAAAAGCCCTTCATGTGTGTGATGACTGACTGTACTGATGTACTGGAAAGCTGTGCCACTTCTGGATAATTAGAATAGTAGTCAATCACCAAAACATAGTCCTTGCCATCCAGATGAAATAAATCCGTGCCTACCTTTTGCCATGGTGCAGTGGGTAGGTCTGCTGCCAGCATTGGCTCTTTTGTTTGTTTGTAGTGATGTTTGAGACATGTTTCACATTTCTGTATCATCTCTTCAATATCCCTGTTGATGCCTGGCCAGTAAACTGCTTCTCTCGCTCTCCTTTTACATTTCTCCACTCCAAGATGTCCTTCATGGATACGCTGAAGCATGTCTTTCCGCATGGATTGCGGTATGACAATCTGGTTTTGTCTCAGCACCAGCCCATTAGCCATGCATAAATCAGCTCGCACAGAGTAGAACCCTGGACAGACTCCTTTTGACCACCCATTCTGTATAAGGTGGGATACTTTCTGCAGCACTGGATCTTTTGTCGTCTCCTGTACAATTTGCTGCAACATGACATCTGATGCTGGGAGTGAGGCAGTTACCATGTTTACATGTGTTTCAGCCTCCTCGGCTGTAGCGCTGACTAACCTGTCACCACTTGGTGCTGGCGCTCGGGATAAAGCATCCGCAAGTACGATATATTTCCCAGGCGTGTAGATCAGCTCAAAATCATAGCGCTGCAACACCATCATCATGCGCTGAATTCTGGGTGACATGTCGTTGAGGTTCTTTTTTCTGATCGAGATGAGAGGTTTGTGATCAGTCTCTGCTGTAAAGGTTGGTAATCCATATACATAGCTGTGAAATTTTCCACACCCAAACACTAAGCCCAAAGTCTCTTTTTCAATTTGAGCATAGCGTTGTTCAGTTTCTGTCATTGATCTGGACGCATATGCTACAGGTTGCCACTTGTCTTTGTTCCTTTGGAGCAGAACTGCTCCCAAGCCATCTTTTGAGGCATCTGTTGAAATTTTTGTTGGCTTTGATGGATCAAAGAATGTCAAGACCGGCTCTGTAGTTACAGTTTCCTTCAATTTTTTCCACTCTTTCTCATGCCGGGCCGTCCACTCGAACACTGTGTTGTGCTGTAGCAGCTCCCTTAGACATGCTGTCTTGGAGGTAAGATTAGGAATGAACTTACCCAGAAAGTTGATCATCCCCATTGCTCGCAAGACACCTTTTTTGTCAGTGGGTGCTGGCATATCCAATATGGCTTGTACCTTTGACTGATCAGGTTCCACCCCTTCACTTGTAACCTTATCTCCCAGGAAGGTCATCTCTGAAACACCAAAGAGGCACTTGTCTCTATTCAGTTTAAGTCCATTCTTGTTAACTCTCCACAAAAGTTTCTCCAGCCTTTCATCATGTTGTTGCCTTGTATTTCCCCAGACTACGAGGTCATCTATGTAGACTCTGGTGCCTTCCAGCCCTTCGATCAGGGACTCCATTGCCCTGTGGAAGATCTCTGGTGCTGATTTAATTCCAAATGGGAGCCTCAGGAAACAGTAACGCCCAAATGGTGTGTTAAAGGTAGTGTACCTGCTGCTTTCTGGGTCTAGCCTCAGCTGCCAAAATCCATGTGATGCATCCAGTTTGCTAAAAAACTTAGCTCCTGCCATTTCACTCATTATTTCCTCTCTCTTAGGGATCTGATAATGCTCTCTTTTAATATTTTCATTTAGATCTTTGGGATCAAGGCAGACTCTTAAGGCACCTGTATTCTTTTTCTTGACACAAGTGATAGAGTTCACCCAGTCTGTGGGCTCTTCCACTCGTTCAATGACACCCATTTGAGTCATTCTTTCAAGCTCTTTTTTCAAACTTGTCCGTAATGGAGCAGGCACTCTCCTTGGGGCATGCACCACAGGCACGGCATCATCCTTGAGCTGGATTTTGTAGGTGTAAGGCAATGTTCCATGTCCTTTGAAGACTGAAGGAAATTTACTGATAATGTCTGAACTTCCTTCATGCCCTTGGTGTTCCTGTCTTTTGCCTTGTTTGGCTTCTTTCATAGTGTCAGTATTAATCTGATAGATCCTCTTTACTAGTCCCAAATCCTCAGATGTTTTATCTCCTAAAAGTGACTCGTGTCCATCAGGCACGATGGTGAACAAAATGTTATGCTGTTTGCCTTTTGCTGTCACTTTAAGTCTGCATCCTCCTTTTGTTTGTATTGGCTGGTTATTGTAGGCCCTCAGCGGCGTGACTTTCTCTGTAAATCTTCTAGGCTTCTCAGTCAGTGCCTTGAAATCCTTCTCGTTGATCAAGTTAGCTTTGGCCCCTGTGTCAATTTTAAATGTTACCAATGTCCCATTGACTAACAGTGGAGCAGTCCATTTATCATCTGTGACTGAACTAACACTTTGGCCAGTGTTATGTCTTGAAGACTGTGCATTGACATCTTCTTCATGTGACACCATCTTAATGAAAAATGTTTCACTTAGATCATCACTGTCATCTGTGTCTTCCTGCACAGTGTGTACTTTTTGTCCCTTGTTTTTGGAGAGACACATTTTTGCATAATGGTTTTGTCCTTTACATTTTGCACATTTTTTTCCATATGCGGGACATTGTTTTGGTCTGTGTTTCTCTCCACATCTCTTGCAAGTGAACATTTCATTGTCACACATTCTGTTTTTGTTGTCGTTGTTTTTGAATTTACTCCATGGCTTTCTTTTAATCGACACTGCATTCACTGCCTCATTTTCCTGTTGCGCTGCTCCTTGAACAGGCTCTCTAAACGTCAGTACATGTTGTCGTGCTAGCTCACTGGCTTGACTTATCTTTATAGCACTTTCCAGCGTTAGTTCTGTTTCTCTCAACAGTTTCTCTCGGAGCTTCTTCTCATTAGTTCCAAACACTATTTGATCTCGTATCATAGAGTCTCTGAGATCACCAAAATTGCAGGACTGAGCTTTGATCTTGAGGTCTGTGAGAAAAGTATCAAATGACTCACCCTGATGCTGTAAGCGTGAGCGAAAGACGTATCTCTCGTATGTTTCATTTTTCTTTGACAGACAGTGCTCGTCAAATTTCTTCATGACTTCATCAAAGTTATCTTTGTCCTCGGGCTGAGCAAACACAAAAGTGTTGAAGACCTCTATTGCTTCTGTGCCGGCGATGGTGAGCAGCATGGCTATTTTCCTTTCATCTGCCCGTCGATCCACTCCGACAGCTGCAATATACAGTTTGAACTGCTGTTTGAAAGTCCTCCAACTTGCATCCACGTTTCCAGTCAGTTTCAACGGACTTGGCGGTTTTATTGCATCCATCTTGTTGCGTTGCTTCTTATTCTTAACCCGTCTCCTGGTACCATGTAATGTTCTTATTCCTCTATGAATAAAACATCAAGAATTGCTCCTGGTGCTAGCTTCAGCTAGCTGTTTATTATTCTTTCTACCACAATAACTTCTTCTTCTACTCTGTATATCTTATTGATTCCAGAGCGCCCCCTGTGGGTAGCTTCAACAATAGCAACTATCATTACAATAGGTGGTTACTATTTTAAGTCTAACACTTCTGTTTTTTGGGGGGTTTTTTGCTAGGCATTTAAACCATCAATCCGGTCGTTAAGTCTGACGTCACTAGCCATGTCTGGGCCTAAACTCCGCTGCAGGTCCATATATCAAACGATCACTATGGCATTACTGAGAGTTGAAAAACTGTCTAAAGTCTTTCATCTTTAATAAAATGATCAATGTTCTGCTCTACCAGGTGTAACAATTGAGTTTAACATCCAGGCATCCATGAAAACGGAATTTATGACATTTAACGGAGTTAGAAGTTAGCAGGAAGTTAGCTCGCTAGCTTCTATCTAAATACAATATAGCATGTCCTGACTGTGGGGTTTTGGAAACAAATTAAAACATACAGCTCTGTTATCACTTCCAAAATAAATGAAGACAGAAAACTAAACAGCAGTGACGTTTGTAGGGTTACTGAAGTTGGGCTAGCTGGTATATGTGCTACCTGACCGCTAGCGACACAGCTATGTTAGCATAATATAAACAAGCTAACCTTTTTTCCACTGGATAAAAGTTAACGTGAGTGTTCTCGGTGGTCAGGAACAAATGTAATCGCATGGCAGGATGCTGTAAAAGGACCAAACTTCAGCCAGGAGAACAACTGAGATAATCCATCCACAATACGAGGTTAGTCATTCATATACTGCTGCATGGGCTGGGCTGTAGTTACATCCTAAGGTTTTAAAAACTGAGCTTAAATAAATGATTAGCGGTAATAAAAACCGAGGGAGGTCAACATCGATCACTGACTGTTTTAGAAGCTTTTTGAGATTAAATAGAAGAAAATACAAAACATTAAACATGTTAACAACACAAAAGCCATATTAAACGCAGACTACTTTAGGCCCAGAAGTAGGATGCGTCACGTCATCACTTAACGACCGGATAGCTATTAGCTGGGGGGGTTTATATAACTCGTTACTATAACTTAGCCCACTGCTTTCAGTTAGTGCTATTAACCTTTTTAAAGCGTTTTTTTTAAGCATTATGTAATATTTCACCTGTCTACAAACACATACCCTGTGACAAACCAATGTGCTAAAAAAAAATTCAACATAAAGCTGATCGAGGTTATCGTTAATATTATTTAGACTTATTTATTTATCACACTGAAGGATCCTGAATCGTGAACAGCGTGGTGGAGGCAACTCAGGACACTGTTTTCAGTCTCTCAACTCCACACAACATCAAAGTCACTGGACTGCTGACCCCCCATAGAGAGACTCCCTCCGTAAGGTCTGGGGGCTGTTTTGGAAGGGGTCATGCAACGGTATGGGGGTGACTCAGAGCTCCATAATAAAAGCCCAAGCTACAAAAATAAATGACAGGGATGGTAAAATAAAAACACAGAGAAAAAGTTTACTGTATTAACTGGAAAATAATAACATTGCTTACCTGACCAATCCTGCTAAACCGCTGCAGGACCCCTGACAGTGACCTGATCTTGTGTCACTCCAGTGTCAGTGGCCTGGGGCATATACATGGATCTGCCAATACCTTCCCAGCACCCTCTCTTTACACACACCACTGTTTTTGCCTTCCTTTACATGAATAAATCTACACCCCCCTGCACACACTACACACAACCTCATATACACTTATTTTAATCTCTATTAATGTCAGCAAATATTCCATATCCATGTCTTGTCCTATGTTTACATGTAATCCTTATATACCAAGTGCCCCAGCAGTCTGCTTGGTAATGCACCGTGTATAAGAGTCCTTATTGGAAAGCTGCTGGAGTGCACCCTGATTCTATTGTTGCATAATACCTATCATTCTTCAGCTATCCCTGTCAAACATCAAAAACATCTTTCAAAAATGCTCATATATTTGTTGTTGCTCATGTTGAAGTGTCTTTTTAATTATATATACACTTCAAAGGGTTGCACATCTCTGGAGGGCTGTGAGGATTTTTGAAAGTGCAAGAAAAAAATGAAAAATACTTTTAAATAAATTTAAATGTATTATTTTCCCAAAAAATCTCACAATTGAAATTTTATCACTTTTTTTGTGAATAAAATTAAAATAAAATCGATGTTTGGAGAGAGAATGCCTTTCTCAACAATCAGTAACTCAAAAGCACCTGAAACGTGACTTTAATCACATATTTCTTGTGACATTTCATTCATATTGTTGCCAGCTAGAGTAAAAGGTATATTTCCCTCGGAAAGAAGTCAAATGGAAATTTAAATCACGCTTGAGAAAAGCACATCATATTCTACCTGAGTGCTTACACGCATTAGGTCACACCAGTTCACTGTGAACTACGACACAAAAGGTCAGTGTGGATCAACACAATGCCTCGCAAGCAAACACGGCCAGACCAACAACAAAGCGTTAATCAGCTTTCAGCTCTTTGTGGAACTTACTCCATTACATGGACAACTGTGTGATGAAGTCAGGAGACAAGCAGCAGGCTGATAATACACTCGCGCACACTGTTGCGAGGTTACTAATATCCACTCGGGCCTGGCATTGATGAATGAGATTCCCGGGTTAGCGTGGAGGTGTATTAACTGTGAGGTGAGAGAGAAAAGGATGCGGAGAATGGACAAAAGCAGCTGGGTGATTAACCAAAGTTTGTGTGAATGGCCCCTCTGATAGTTTCTCAAACGCGCATTGTTACGTTGGTGCTCGACCACGTTCGAATGTGGGGTCTTATTATTCTCATGGCAGATATTGAGAGGGAGGGAATTTTTTATGCAGACACTGTTTCACCAGGCAATCTTTTTCATGCTCTGCTATCCTATTGAGTTCTTCTTTGTGGTTTCAACAAAGCTATTTTTTTATGTAACCACACAGCGGCAATCAATATTTTATCGCTCATCTGAATTAAACTAACTCATGAAAATCTCCACAAGGTTTTAGAGACTGTCACAGAAAGGTTCAGCACCTTCATTTCGTGATACAGCCAACCCAACCCTCTATGATACAATTTAAAGCAACAATACATTTATCTAAAAACACAATTAAACATCATTTTAAGAACCTCGTTTTGATAGATTTTGGTCTATATTCCCATTGTAGCATGAATAAAAAGGTCAGTTGATAAAATACAATTCTGTGCAACATGATAGGGAAGATAAACCAAAGAATGAAAAAGGAAAAATAAACAATTTCACAACTTTCACAAGGCCTCTTCAGACACTCGTTCCATTGCCTATTTATCTACACTCATTAAAAAGACAGAAAACAAAAACACAAAAAGCAATTTTCACTTTTGGTTCAGTTGGAACCAGCTGGGAACCAGTAGTTGTTTCTATCAATGCGCCCTGCTCTTAATATTGTCATAACAGCAGTGGATTGAAAGCAACATTAATTCACAGTTTATATTTGCACATTTTCTTGCGATTTGATTGCAGCTTGTGCTGTCCTACTGTAATATCTGGATAAATGTCTAAAATAAGAGTCATTAGTAATTACAGTAGCTCTGGGAGAAAAAAAGCAAAGTGCCAACCAAACACCTTTAGCACGTGTCTTACAGTGTACAGTAAAAGGGTGAATTAAAGAAATGTGTCATCTGAAGCACAAATGTCAGTGCATTACAAAGAAGACAGAACATGCTGTGTGAAATGCTGCGGATTTCAGATCCGGCACACTTCTGCCTGTTTAAAGTAAAACTCCTCTCAATTTGACCTCATGGCTATTCTAAGGATGTGAGAGCACCTTCTCAGATCTATAAATGGGTGACTTATAATGAGTATGATGACACCAAGCAGAAATACTTTTCTGTTTCATCAGGGAACTCACACAGTCTGATTTACTCTATTCTTCTGTTTCAGATGTAATATATAGGATTGTCCTTTGTTCAAAAAGACGGTTAAGTCTCCGCTGGAAAAATCTGGAAAACCTTGGAAGTAGAGCCAACCCAATCTGTTATATTATATTTAAAATTTACACTGTCATTAGACTCTAATGTGTCTAAAACAATAGATGTTAGGATGTAAACAAGAATTAAGAATTTATGTGAAGAAAGCCGACATCGTTATTCTACTTTGCAGTGGGATTAAGCAATAAGGAAATGTTATTGGTTTTAGCTAAGAATTACCATATTTTCATGAGCACCTGGACTTTGAAGGGAAAGCCTTAAGAAAACAACATAACAGTCACTTTCAAACCAAAGGAAGACATAAAGGAAGTCCCCTGTTTTGTTGTGTCCATAATGCAGTAACTCTATTAAACTACATCTTTTATAGTTTAGGTATTGGCACTCTCCAGCAGGATTTAAAGGCAACTGCCATGCATTAATTAAAAAAAACATGTAAACATCAGCAGAGACGTTACAGGCAGCATAGAATAACTAAAAAAAACTGTCTTTTGCAACCCACTGCATTAATGCCAGCACATGTGATTCCTTTGCACCAGGCTTGTGGGACTTGTAGTCTGTCTGAGGAAGATTCTGTCTAAGTTAGCCTTTGCCTGCTTAACAACACAACAAGTTTGTGTTTTCAATAAACTTTCTAGACCAACACTTCTAGTGTATGTGCAGTACATACAAGAAGTTTAATGTAAGGTATGACCTCTTCTAGATGTGAAGCAACCTGTCACGCATCTGCACATGGACTGCACAAGTTTCCAGATCAGTTGTTGAGGAATATCCCTCCATTCCTGGATGAGTGCAGCTACAGGCCGCACTCATCCCCCTCAATCCCCGTTGTCCTGTTGAAACAGCTGGAAGAAAGGGTGCTGCTGCAAGAAAAGCACAAGTACAAGTTGGAGCAGTCAGATTGGCACCAAGAACAGTCAGATCAAAGATGGGCATGCAAAGCTGCTAATGCCAACACATACCGTGCCAATACGATCTTGGTGTGTTTCAGTCAGTCACAGCATGGTGGCACTGATGACAGTGCGATATAGCCACCAACCATTTTTTGTGTTCTTGGACCACTGGCTTGAGATTCCAGTAAATTGAACCAATTCTGAGGTTTACAAGTGAGTTGGTTTGTCCCTGGCAGAGAAATTACCAACCCGCCATTGACTAAAAACAGTCGACCGGAACCATGAACTACTGTTTGGGTTGTCTAAGACATTAAAATTACGCACTGAGGAAGGAATTTAAAACAAAGATTGAAAATGTTTTTTGTGACACAAAACTTTTGACACAAAACATCTCATATCATGTGGTTTACCAAGACATGAAAACAAACAGAACAAACCAATACCTCCAAGCAGGGCATCATGCAACTTGTTGCTGTGGTTGGAGCCTGTAGCTTTTACTTCACCCTCCACCAGGTGGGTAATGTGACACATTAGTATGTTTGTAAAAATGCAGTTTCTCAGAAATTCTGAATGTTTTCTTGAATTGTAACTCAGTCCCTGGGCTCCAGTTTCTAACTTTTGTTTTTGTTACCTGTAATGACCTTAATCATATCTGGTTTTCACTGCAGTGGCCCAGACAATGATGCACTGTTTCCCACTTAATTAAAGGAGCTACACTTATTGATAGCTTGGGTTTTGGTAAATGATCATCAGAGTATGTTTTATTTTCATTGCTGCTGTTTGTGCATGAGGGGAAGGTTATGGTGATTAATATTACCTCTGCATGTGCCTGAATGATGGACCTTGGGAAGCAGAAAGACAAGGACAAGACATGAATGCTCCACTGCACGTCGGGCTCAGTTAACACTGCAGCCACACAGGTTGTGGCAGAGAGTGAATATAAATGGGCTAATAGGTCCCCCCAGTGTATTGTTGTCAAGGTTTTACCCTTTTCTGTCAGATAATATATGTTGTATCCATACTAGCTACTAAAAGGAATAATTCTTATAGTTCACATATTACTACTTTAGGATTCACTATATCGAGATACAATACTTTAAAGCAATGCTTTAAGGCAATGCTTTAAGACCTGCTCTCTGACGCAGAGTAAGCAATATTTTTGATGCGCTTTTCTACGCAGAAGACAAATTCACTTTCCTGCGAGAAAAAATACTTGTTCGTGAATAAGCTTTGGCTTGTATATTTTCCATTTTTAAAATGAGATTTCTCTACCAGCTTAATACTGCAGTTTGCAGGGATCTGACTAAATGCACCAGTCGAGATACTTTTCTCACTGAGTTTAAGCCCTTCCTGTGGCACAAGTCATTGGCCAAGAAATCAAATTAATCTTTTTCCTTTAATGAAAACTTATTTGTTATAATTAATTGATAACTGTAACTGCTGCTTGCTCTAAGCATTGATACAAAATTCTTCTATATAATAACCCAATTCCAAAAAAAGTTGGAATACTGTGGAAAGTGTCAACAAAAACAAAATGTAAGGATCTGCAAATTTGAGTGAGGGTTACAAAATAGAGACATCTGGATTAGGTTAATTGGCAACAGATCAGTAACATGAAAAAAAGAGCATCTTAGAGAGACAGAGTTGCTCACATCTCAGTAAAGATGGGCACAAGTTCACCACCCTATAAAAAAAACTATGAGAACCATTTCAGAATGATGTTGCTCGTTGTAAAATTGTG
Source organism: Maylandia zebra (assembly GCF_041146795.1). NCBI lineage: Eukaryota > Metazoa > Chordata > Actinopteri > Cichliformes > Cichlidae > Maylandia > Maylandia zebra. The sequence continues at coordinate 14,850,317 of NC_135182.1, read as the reverse complement.
CAGACTTTGAAAAGCTTGTTATCTACAGCACATAACATCCTCAAAGGGGAATCTGGAGAAATCTCTGTGCACAAGGGACAAGGCTGAAAATCAGGATTGGATGTGACTTTCGGCCTTTAGGTGGCACTGCATTAAAACGCTTTGAACTTTCCAGAAATCATGATCTATGAACACACGATCCACAAATGCAGGTTAAAGCTCCATCATGCAAAGAAGATGGCCTGTCTCAACATGGTCCAGAACTACTGCTGTCGTCTGTGGGCCAAAGCACATTTAAAAATGTTACAAAAAGTTTGGACTTACAGCTCAAATACTTCTGAATACTTGAATACTTCTTTCTTGAAACAAGAAAACATTCTGTGATGTGTTGTTCATACTCTTCATGTAGTTCTGCACACTTGTAGCTGAATTTGTGCGCAAAGACTCGTAGACTGTAAAAACGATAACTGAATACTTGTTTGAACTAATATCATTTCGTGAGAATGTTTTTTCATGTTTCCAAATAATGATAGGAATATGATGAACCGCATCTACTCCTCCAACCTCTAAACGCTCAATCTATACTATAAAAGCAAAGAGAATAAACAAGACAGTACAGTTGTGGACCAGTCAGTGAAGCAATGAGTTGAAATGCTCTACAAAGTTTGAAAAAGCACACGGGGGTTGTTGATTTGATTTGTTTTCAGTTCTTTATGCGCTATTTTGAACTATTGATGCCTGCAACATGGAAGTAGACAGCAACAGATGAGAGACTGAAGTTCAAGTTGAAGCATCCTTTGGCTGTGTACAGAGGTCTGCTTACATGTGTCAGATTATCTCCCCCTGCACATGTACGCCTGCGTCGGCTCGCTCTTACATATCTTTCTTTCTCCAAATCCCTTCTTCTTAACACAGCCTCTTCTCCATTCTACATTCCTCCCTGTGTGTCTCTCCATCTTTCGTGGTGCAGTCGTTTGTTTCTAGCTGTCTTTGATCATGAGCTGAGGAGGACAGTAATCTACTGGAAGCCAAGTGTTTATATCTAGGACGGCTAAGAACTGGGTCACACGTGACTCCTTCTGCCCTCGGCCCACATGGGCGCTACCTCGAAGTTTCCTCATGGTTGTCTCACTACTGTGCCCGAGTTTGCCGGCAGTAACTCGGCAGAATGGATTGAAGTGTTCATCCAAGTGTCAAGGTGATACCATGACAAAGGACAGACGTCCTGTACAACATGCAGTGCTTTCCTGCCATTTAAATCAATAATGTGGCATCAGGCCAAGTTCAAAGAAGATTACAGTGATTTAAAGCTACAGCCTAGTACTACTGTCAGCATCTGGTTTATGTTACATTTTTAAAAATGAAATACATTACAATAAATTCATCCCTAGTACTGCTTATGAACTTTGGCATTCAGTATAAGTAAATGCTGGCCTGCTAAACTAAATGCTTTAGCATTAAACATTATACTTGCTCAGCACCCGCATGTTTGCACTGATATCGTGAGCACGTTAGCAGACTGACTTTAGCTTTTAGATCAAAGCACCACTATAACACAGTTTGCCTTTGTAGGTCACCTTTAGATGGAACTGGGGAAGGCTGTGTCATCTGGGGCTGATTGGCTTAACGTATAAAGATCAGACCTGGTCAGTTTCTCTCTGTTTTTCCTTTCCATATGGCTGACACCTAGTCTCCAAGCATACATGCCAACAAGCACTACTACTACTACTATATGAATCAGATTTTCATATTATTTTGAGTAGATAATCTAGTTAAATCATGGACTTTTGTAGACTTTTATGTGTTGTATAGAGTTTTTAGCCTCAAAAGAGCTTGACTCCTTTTTTCTTTCCTGCATGTCTCACATGTCGGGCACCAACAGCAGGGGCAATCCTTAAACAGCAGGACGGCTGCTGGCTGTGCAGACTGGTAAAATGGACCCAGGGAGTCTCTTTTATTTGTGTTGGCGCACCAGTTGGTTAAGGTGTGCTATATCCTGGCTGTGCTCGCTGCTGCATATCAGCCATTGTGTTATGTATCCATCACAGCTGATCAAAGCTGGAGACATATATCTGTGACCACTGCAGAGGCATCAGATGCTGATTCGAAAGCTCCCCACTGAAGATAAAACTGACTTATCAGTGGAGGGTTTGTTTTTTTTCTGTGACTCTAGATTATATAACCTCTCTGTTAAGACTCTTTTCGAAAACACAAACATCGCAGCGTAAACCAAACGGAAAAATGTCTCAGACATTAAACAAGAACATGATGTGATAGCACGATTTCTAAGCTGTTTTCATGGGGTTTTATTCCAAGACGATGACTGACTGGAAGTAAGCAGAGTGTAATGCCATTACAGACATCCTCGGTGATTGCATTACGCTCTGTTTAGGATATCAGGGATAAAGTTGTCAGTGATGATGCAAGTGATGAAAAGCTTTATCTGAATTTATCTTTGCAGTGTTTTGTTTATCCGATCAGAGAGACTATAATGATCCAATAATACTGCAGATCTTTGAATACAAACTCTGTATTCACTGTGTTTATCCAGCACAGGCTCTTATAGGACTGAAAACTCTGTTCCTTTAAAACTGTACATAAAACTGATGGGATGTTGCAAAAGGTGGGGGAAGCAAAACAGGAATTTTGGAAAGGTATTAGGCGAATAGGACAAATATGCAGCTGGAAGAAAAAAATATTTTCTGTTTTTAACACTGAACCTTTTTTAACCTACAAAATGAAGACTAAGGGGTGTGGTTGTACACTTTGCCTGCTTAGAGCTGCAAATATGAGGCTATATAGTTGCCTTTCTCGCTGACAGTTCCCTTTTTCAAAGTCACCAGAAAATACTCCAAAACATAAAAAAAAACTATTGCAGAGTCTCATCAAAGACAACGCAAAAACGCAGATGTGCAGCCATTGCCCTCTCTGAGGTTTTGTCAAATTCGTATATTAAAATAGTGGTTTGAAATTTGCCAGCAGACACAACACAGCAGGATGTCTAGTTGACTTTTTTTGGAAAGGTAATGCCATTGCGGATCAGTAATGGAGTGGCTAGGAAGGAATGAAATTTGAGACTTTAAGTAAAGGAAATTTACACATATAATGCTGTTTTTCTGCTGCTTTCCTTGCTTTCATTAGGCCACTGACAGAAAGCAGCACTCGGGGCCAGGAAGACTGCACGGTGATGTCAGAGAGGACGGAGGCACGTGTGCTCCCACAGATGTTCCGGTAATTACGGGGGAATGAATAGTGATGTTTTAAGAGGAGATCTGGGGCAATTACAGTGATTTAAAGCAATGGAGCTGGGCCCCGAACGCACACCTTCTAATTATCAGGCAAAATCTCGCAGTGAGCACGACAGATTTGGCATGTTTGCATAATCAAACAAAGGCTGCTGTATGATGTTTATCTTTCAATATTTAAAGGTCTCGATTCTGCTGGTGCTCGATAGTGCACTTGCGCCGTGATGTGTTTGTTTCTGCTGCCGCTGTTGTCGCTGTTAATGACTTTGAAGGAGCTTGGTGATATATTTAGCTGCTAATCAGACGAAATTAATCTAAAGTAATTTGGAAATTTTGTTGCATTGCAATAGCTTGCGGGAATGCATTAGATAGGAGTGTGTGTGAGGGGGTTGCCCACAAGAGGCTAAAACAGGGATATAATTTCATTTGATTGCCACACTCATCAAGTCCAAATGAAGATTAATGAACACATGATGGAGGATTGAAAATAATAATATTCCCGTTGTCTTTAGGGCTCTAATTTGTTTGAGAACATGCTGTCACGCTACAGAGGGCTTATTGGCATTTGCTAATGGACTGCTCATTGCAATGGAGACAAGGAGGGGGGCATCTGTATACACTAGTGAGACCACGAGCCATGAAGAGTGAAATGGGAATGGGCAGTGGATGTGTTTTTAAGCACTATCTGAGGAGACTGTTATTAAGAACAACTTTGCATAAAAGTGTGTGAGAAGGATAGAGTTAGTGCACTGGGGGGAGGTGGGGCAATTCCCTAAATAACTTGTTCATTGATCGCAGCGAGTAGATGCAGTATTGAGTGTTGTTCACCCAAAGGTCCCAGATCCACTAATAATTAATTGCAATAGAATGAGGAGGGAGAGCGTCTATACTGCATTGCAGTTCTACACAGTACACTGGAGATCCAGTGTGTAACAGTCTACGTTCAACCCTGTCTCCTTACTGATTTGCACAGCAGTTACTTTTTGAAGGAATAGTGATGCTGATTTATTTATGCATTTATGCTAATAATAGGAAAAAAAATTTAGTGGCCAGCTCCTTTGTTTTTCTGCAATATTTGCTGTTGCATCTGAAGAATAAAAGATTTTTTTATTATTATATTTAGGCAGTGCATTTCTTTAAAGGCAGAATAAATACACTGTTTGTTTGAAATTCAGAGAATACAAAGTGACTTGGATCAGACGACAGGATAAGTTGGATTGCGGACTTTTAGCCAAGACCATTGTTTAAACTGAAATTTAATTTAAACTAATTACACTCTGAATGAACTCATACCTTATATTTACATTTCCAGCCTGCCTTCTTTAAGATCTGTTTCAGCTGTTTCAGAACTTCATTCTTTGAAAAATAAGTATGCAGCAACTATAAGCACAGCCTGAGTATTTTTTTTCCAGCCTTCTAACATGAAGTCATTTGATGGGAAAGTAAACAACAGTTGTTTTATTTGCAATAGCAATAGTTTGAAGTCTAATGACGCGATGCACCATCCTTCACTATAAGAAAAAAAGTGTCATGCTTGAAGTCAGAGCTTTGACAAGTTGGAAAACTCTGCAAAATGCATTATTTCTTATAAGGGCACAACTTGTCTTATTCATGCATTCCTCAAGCCAGTACATAGTGCACTGTACAGTACACAGTACACAGCAGCAAGTATCAACAAACGTTCACAGTGCCAGTATTGTAAGTTTGTAACTAGCTGATGGTTTGAGAGATTAATGAATTGATTTTTTTTTCCCAGATGTTCATAAACTCGGCAGCTTTGCATGTGAGATAAAATGCTTCAGGCTGTCATACCTCTCTTAACAAAATTACTGTTAATAGTTCAGTGTGTTTCACTGCATCAATGTTAGATTGAGCTAAGTGTGTCACAAAAATGATTTGTTTAGGCCTCAGTCACACTGGCCTAGAGAACATTCAATAACCCTGATGTTGCCACAGTTGCTCGTCTCTTGTCTGCACACCTGCAAATTACCCTACAAGCAGAAACTGTGAAAGTGTGCAAAATGGATGAATTGAAACCTTAAACCAAGCCATTCACCTCCCAAGTGAACATTGTGCCTTATTGCTGTAACCAACACATTTAAACAACTTTTACTTTGAAGGCTAATCGTCTCCGTTTCTGTTTTGCATCACGTTTTTTTCAGTTTCCACTGTTTGCAGACCAGTTGGTGTCTTCCATGCAAACTACAGGCAACCGTAGCAATCTGCTTGTGACCAAAGCAATCAAAAGGTTGTTAGTGCAGCACTCTCTTGCCAACTGGTTGAGGAATATACATTTTTCCCTTGACACTGACAGCTTCCAGGTGGTCACTCTCCCTGGCTCATGGTAACTAAGGTCTAAATAAATAATTTGTGTGACTCTTAACTCACATCAACACCAAAGAAATTGCAAGGTTTCCTGTGTATGCCTCTTTACTACTAATTTCACACAAGTGACTCCAGAAACCACTCACCAATTGGTGCTGGAATGTACACTTCTCCATAGTAACAGGTGGTTGCCAGGGGCACAGAGACTGGTTTCTTGGCCTGTTAGACTGGGGCTTTATTATTCAGCATCACAACAATCTCCATCAACCACTTGCAATCAGTGACTGTGACCCACATGACTAGTGGTTACCAGATGGTCACTAACCAGTCTCTAGGCCTGTGTGACTAAGTGGATCTATCACACATACTAGCTTATTTTGCAAATGTTGTCAGCTTTCTTTACATATTTTAAGTTGAAGTAGGTTAATGCAAACTTAGTGACTTATATCTGAATAGCTTATATTGTGTTAATTACGTCAGTGTGTGTGCATTCTGCAAATCTAAGGAGATGCATAGCCATCAGAAGTTGTACAGTACACCACTGGGAAAAGCAAATTTTGGGACATAAGATGTTGACTATAGCCTTGTTTACAAAGTCTGTCATTATAAAGAGTGAAAGGGGGATGAACAATTATTGCTTCATATGACATACTTTGGTCTTTAGTGCTTGAATAAAGGTTGAATGAGTTTAACCAGCCCTGCATTGCACCTTATCATTACAATGCATTGTCATGTCATGTTAAAAAAACATTACCAATATGATTTAATTAATTAAATAACCTAGTTGTTATTTTAATCATGTTAATGTTACATGGAAACAGTATACAGGCTTTAATATGCACTCTGTCGATGTGGCTGATTGTTGCCATGTAGTGTTAACCTTTATTCTTCATCATGCTAAAAAGTGATTTTTGTTCTTTGTATTTTGCCATTTCAGATTTGTTGTTATCGCATGCTTCAGTTTTACAAATGCAAATTTAAATGGCTGCAGTAACATTCAGTGCAGTGAATGTATAAACAATTTTTTACGGTTATTGATTCAGCTGTAGAAAATCAGTACACCAGCAACTTCGGTGACCTATGTTAAGTTATATTTTCATGTTTACAAAAAAAGGATCCAGTTTTGATTGACTCAGGCTGCCAAATGTACTACCCACACAAAGTGATATGCTATCTACACAAGAGACAGAGAGCACGTAGTCACTCCAGTATTACAACTATATTTACACACTTGAAATAAATAATAACAATAGTAATGTAATAATAATAAGGTCAGTGCTACTACAACCATTTTTAGTTTGTATCGACACTGACAGCTATCCAAAACCCTCCTTACGTAAAGTAACGCCACACTGAGAGGACTAACCTGAGACCCAACCAGGATGATTCAGAAATCATTCAAGATCATTCAGAAATAATGATCTGTATAATGGGCCAGAGCCGTTGTTCAGTTCAGTTCAGTTCAGTTCAGTTCAGTTCATTTTTATTTCAAACATTTCAAACATGTGCCTTCACAATCATTACAAAATATCATTCCATTATTTGTTTGAAAAGGAGTAGGCTGAAGTATTTACTTATTTGTCCCTACCCCCTCAAGTTTTACCTCTCATTCATTTAATTTTTTTTTGTCTTAAATTAAACAAACAACATATGAAACATATGAAGTAAAACAAAACATAACATACATAAATCAAAACAAGAAATTAGCAAGCCCCACCACAGTATAGTTTCTTTCATATGAAAAATACAGAATGTGTATATTTGCAGATACACAAGTTATGGAAAAACAACAAACCAAAACAAAACAAAAAAAACAAAAAAGAACTGCAACACCATTTCCAGCAACATTACCGTCCTGGATTAACCCCGTTTTCTTCATTCTTATACTTATTTAAAATTAGGTTTTTATATTTTACTTTAAACTGTTTTATGTTTTGACTGTCTTTTATTTCTTCTGTTAGACTGTTCCATAATTTAACTCCTGCAATTGAGATTGACATAGTTCTTAAAGTTGTTCTAGCACTTTGTATTTTTAAATTCCATTTCCCTCTTAAGTTATACCCACCTTCTCTTTCTATGAACAATTTACAGATTTCTTTGGGAAGCAGTTTATTTCTTACTTTATACATTATCTGCGCTGTTTTAAGCTTCATCAAGTCTTGGAATTTAATAGCTTGCATTTTGACAAAGAGTGCATTTGTATGGTCCCTGTACCCTACATTATTTATTAATCTAATGGCCCTTTTCTGTATTATAGTTATTGTTTGTGTGTTACTTTTGTATGTGTTTCCCCAGACCTCTACACAGTAGCTCATATATGGCAGTAGTAAAGCACAGTATAAAATGTGCAGTGCTTTCTGATCCAACATATGCTTTGCTTTCCCCAGGACGGCAATGCCCCGTGCCAATTTCCCCCGAACATAAGTAATGTGTGGCTTCCAACAGAGCTTGTGGTCAATGATCACCCCAAGAAATTTTATTTCATTTACTCTTTCTAAATATACATTGTCAACACATATTTCTACTTCGATGTTTTTCTTTTGGTTTCCAAACAACATAAATTTGGTTTTATCTAGATTCAATGATAATTTATTTATATCAAACCACTTCTTTAATATCGTTAATTCCTGTGTGATCATTTCCAAAACCTGTGGCAACTCCACACCTGAACACAGTATATTTGTGTCATCTGCAAATATTACAAACTTTAAAATCTCCGATACTCTGCAGATATCATTTAAGTACATAATAAACATTTTTGGACCCAGTACTGAACCTTGAGGTACTCCACAAGCTATATCCATCAAATTAGATTTATATTCATTTATTTGTACATATTGTTGCCTATTCCCTACATAGCTTTTTAACCATTCCAAAACCACTCCCCTAAACCCGTACTTTTCCAGTTTTTTTAATAGAATTTCATGATTAACAGTATCAAACGCCTTCTTTAGATCTAAGAAAACTCCGAGCGCATACCTCTTATTATCCATACATTCCGTTATCTTTTCCATTAAATCTATCAGTGCCAAAGCTGTTGATCTGTTGTTTCTGAACCCATACTGACTATCTGTCATTAATTCATATTTTTCCACAAAACTGTCAAATCTTTTTATGAAGAGTTTTTCCAGTATCTTAGAGAACTGGGAGAGTATTGACACTGGTCTATAGTTTGTAAAATGATGTCTTTCACCGGTTTTGTAAATGGGAATAACTTTAGCAACTTTCATTTTTTGTGGAAAAACTCCTTTTTGAAACGACAAGTTGAATATATATTTTAATGGTTTTACGATACCATCAATAACTGTCTTTACCGTTACCATATCAATATTATTCCAGTCTGTACTGGTTTTGTTCTTAAGTCCTCTAACTATGTCATAAATCTCTTTCTCTTCCACTGCTCTTAAAAACATTGAGCTACTATTCCTTTCAATATTTTCACCAGTGTCCCTTTCTATTCCATCCATCCATCCATTCACTTCCGCTTATCCTTTTCAGGGTCGCGGGGGGCGCTGGAGCCTATCCCAGCTGTCATAGGGCGAGAGGCGGGGTACACCCTGGACAGGTCGCCAGTCTGTCGCAAGGCTAACACACAGGGACAAACAACCATTCACACTCACATTCATTTGCACATTCACACCTAGTGACAATTTGGGTTATCCAATTAACCTATCCCCACAAGCTGCATGTCTTTGGACGGTGGGAGGAAGCCGGAGTACCCGGAGGGAACCCACGCAGACACGGGGAGAACATGCAAACTCCACACAGAAAGACCCCGGCCTGATGTTGGAATTGAACTCAGGACCTTCTTGCTGTGCGGCAAGAAGGTCAATTCTATTCCATCAACCTTTATTTCTTCTGCCAGTTTTGGCCCTATGTTTACGAAGAATTCATTAAAGCCATTTACTATCTCTTCCATGTTATTAATACTTCTTGTCCCTTCTATAAAGTACCCAGGGTAATCATGGGTTGTCTCCCATATCCTTATCTGTTTAAAGGTTATAGAGATCTTGAACATCAATATAACAGCTGTCTGTAAAGACAAGAGAATATAGTCCTCAGGAGAAATTCAAGTCACTCTTTCTTCACATGCTAAATTAAGCTTCTCCATTCTGCATTTTAGTGGCCAGTCCAGTCTCTCCCTTTATTCTTAGATTCTATAAGAGCAACATCATTCTGCATCACCATGCACCCAACAGGATCCCCATGAAACAGGAAAATTTGGAAAATAAATGTATTCATATACCTAATGTATGTTATGTGTGTCTACTTTGCTTTAATACATTCGACATGAATCTGGTGACCAAAAAAAGAAAAGCCAACAAAGGAAGCACCACTGAAAGCTGATGGGCTTACTGTAACATTTAATGGCCATTCAGTGTATTTTACAATGTTGCTGTGGGATAATGGTTGTGCTTGGATTTATTTTCCTTTCCGATTGTAAGTGAAACACAAAGAAGGGGAGGACGTGTGGCTGACATGCTAGTCTGCTGTGGTCTGAGATGCTGGTGCACTAGCGAAGCTTGAAGTCATGTAGAATATAGTACAGCAACTTTAAAGCAAGTGTTTGTTAGCTCCACGGCTCAATAACACAGTGCGTTTGCATGTGAGTTATTAATAACTGCGTGCTCACGCTCTCAGCTCTCATCGGCTGACACTGCAGCTACCTGACGTCTTATTCCAAGCACCGTTGTCTAAATTGAAAGTACGGAGATGCCTGAGGTTTATGAGTTCTGTCGCAGTCAGGGCTGGGGGATCACGTGCAACATGCAGCTCAAATGAAATGTGTGATTCGAAAGGAGAGAGATGACATCCCTATTTCCTGAGTCATCAAGTATCCACTCTAATGCCTTCTGTCTTTCATCTCGTCTCTCCTTTCACTTCCCGCTATGTGTTAGAAAAATGCAAGCCTAAGTTGGCTGCAACTTTATTAACTTTTCAGTCTAAAATAAGTTGGAGAAACAGGGGAAGGCTTATCTGTTGGGAATTGAGTACGGTATGCAGTACACTATCTGTGCTGTATTTTCATCCCATCCCAGCCAAAGGTTCATATAGGTGGGCTTACACTTAAGCGCATTCACATTTATGCACAAACAGCAAGATTTCTCCTACTACCTCATGCAGAGGAATAATGTGTAGGTGTGCCCCTAGGCACTTTCTGATCCTTTGCAAAAACTGAGACAGAAGGAGGAGGTGGAGGGGGGAGTGGTGGGGGGGCAAAAGAGAAAAGAAAGCTTTGTAATGAATGTCATAAAAATGTCAGATACTGACATCTCGCATGACCTTTGGAAATACAGCTCTCTTGTTAAGTAGATTCACTGCCTATAAAAAAAATAAATTATGATTGAACTTATTAGTAAAATCTTTTTAAGCTGATTAATACGGAGCCCCGCAGGGGACATGGGAGAAAAAAAATTAAGACGGACTTTTGCGAGATCTCGCAAAACAAACTCGGGATCTCGCAAAACAAACTCGGGATCTCGCAAAAGTTTCATACATCTCCGAAAACTTTTGCAAATATGTGATGTCTTGTAAACCGAGCAGATATCTGACGTTTACACAACTACATTCATGCCTCAAAATATCTTTAAAGTGTATTTTGTGACCCAGAAAGAGTAATATTACAACTAAATAGCTGCCGCCATTGTTGGAATTAAATTTTTGTGAGATCTCACAAAACTTTTGCGAGATTCCGAGTTAGTTTTGCGAGATCCCGAGTTAGTTTTGCGAGATCCCGAGTTAGTTTTGCGAGATCCCGAGTTAGTTTTGCGAGATCTTGCAAAACAAACTCGAGATCTCGCAAAAGTTTTGCGAGATCTCGCAGTTTTTTTTCTCCCATGTCCCCTGCGGGGCTCCGTAGATTAACATTAACTAGTTGTATAAAAGAATGTTTTTGCATTTGTATTTGTTATTTGGGTTCAAATTCTAATCTCATAGTAAAGATGCCTCCATCACAGACACTTTTTTATTTGATGTCTAAAATAAACTGTTCTTAACAAGACAGCAAAGATTGCCGGGACTATGCTTTCTGTTGCACTGAATGTTCCTTCTTGGCTCACCTTTTTTCACTTGTTAATCTGTGGCTCCCTTCCCCAAAGAGTTTCAGAGTGCATTAATTTTTAAATTAATGCACTCTGAAAGTTAAGCCACTAGTATGTTTAGCCTTCTAGTTCCCAACCAATTGTGAAATGCAAGTTGTGCATCCTTTTTATTATTCACAAATGCAAGCATTTGGAATAACAGATGTAGTTAAAGTAGTCACAGAGGACTTTTTGGGAGCGGCAGCCAATCAAATCAAAATCAGGTATGTTTTTTTCTTATTATGAGCCAAGGTATAGTTTGGTGTAATCTCAACTTGCGATGAGTTGACTTGTGCTAAGGTGCTGCATAAGTAAAATGAAACTGAATGAAATTATTGTAGGTTATTATAAAGAAGATAATTAAACCTATTTGACATTTTGAGGGTAAAATCCTGAGGAAACTCTAGTCAGACCTTAAAGAGAAATCAGAAAGCCCCAGTTCTGTCCTCATTCATGCCACTATTATTCATCATCTGTCTAACAGATTGTCTCTCATTATCTGAGTTTTTAGGTCTTTTTGTAGGTTAAGAATATAAAGCAATATGAGCTAAAGTAGGTGATGGTGATAATGGATCTTTGAAGAAGGCAGAACAGTTTGGAAAATAAAGTACTGGTGCTCAGTTTGAGATTTTTTTGGCAATAGAGCACAAGCTGCTATCTGATGTGCCCAAAGTCTCTCATCTGTACACATGCTGTTTCATATTCATTTTCATTTTATTTGAAACTTCAGCTATTACCATGTTGGCAGCATCATTTTATCTGTAGTCAATCTTTCGTTGTGTGATCATTATCATAATACCAAAAACAAAGGAGGACACAGAAACCGATGGGGATACAGATTGCAAGTTTTACTGAAGGTTTATTAAAGCCAAGGATTCTCTCAGAATGCAACAGATAAGTGAGAGACTGGAAGGGAGCGTGAACTCTGTTGACGAGGAAACACAAGTTAGTGATCTATGGAAATTAAACAATCAATTTCTTTCGTGTGTCCAGTGATGGATTAGAGTTCTTACTTGGATTCTTAGTAAGTGTAAGTGTATCTCCTTTCTTTCACAGATGTGAACTCGGGTAAATGTTTGCATGCAAAGAGTATGCATTATTTTCCTTTGCACGTGATGAATGGCTTGATAAGTACGCAGCTGTGGGTGTGGGAAGTCGTTCCTGCAAAGCAAATGACTTTCAGGTTTCCAGAAGTATCCAGTCATCGGGGTAAGTTTCACTGACTGAAGAAGTTTTGTATCAAACAGACCTGATTACCACTGCAAGGGCAAAAACAGTCTGGCACAAAGAAGATGTTCAAGAAGGTCCTTAAATACTGTGGATGATGAATGGCAACCCACTGGTGGAGCAAACACAGAGCCAGTCCAACTATCCACCTAAAGCAGGATTTAAGGTTCAGCAGGGAGAGCGCGCAGAGAGCTCTGCTGTCAGAGGGAGGCAGTGTACAAAGCTACAACCGGTCTTCAATCCATACTTGCTTGTGCTGTTGTTGGTCCACTACCACAAAGAGCTAAAATAAGAAAAGAATGTTAAAAATGACGAAAAGTGTCCACCGGACCACGTGTCAGTGCTTTTCATGCTGGATTTTTTTTTATCTTTGGAAGATTTTTCTTAAATTTCCTATTGTTGCTTCCTTGCTTATTCCAGCCTACTTGTCAACCAATCGCCATTCAGCAGATGCATAGGTCATTCGCATCTTGTGACAGGCCGTTACGATACTGGAGGACTGCATGAGAGCACATCTGTGATGGTTGAAAAAACCCTCTCTGTTTGCTTTCTGAACATAAGCGTGTAAGCTGACGGATGCATTTGCAGGACCATAAATTACATTTGAGAAAGCGAGAGAGAAAGAGCTGGAGAGGTGAGAGAAATAGAGAAAAAGGAAAACAAAGCCAAGATATCCCCAGCACATGACAATTTTACTCATCAAATTAGATTTACATTGTATTTTTCTTATGCAGCCCTCATTTGCCTTTTAACTGTCTTTCTGCATGCATACAGTATGTGTACTGAATGTGAGTATCTTCAATATCTTCAACACAAGTTATTCTCCTCTAAGAAATCGATGCTTGCCTTCGTTGATAGTTGAAAGGCATTTTGTCCATGAGGAACAAAACCAAACATGAGTCATAGAAAGTCAATGATGAAAGTCTGTGATGTCCCACTCCCAATGAACAACCAACATTCACACCCATAAACTAATACTTCACACCTTCACAACCAAAGTGACATGCACACATACGCTACGTTCAAACTGCAGGTCTTAATGCTCAATTCCGATTTTTTGATCAAATCCGATTTTTTTTGTCTGCTTGTTCACACTACAAATAAAATGTGACAGCAAACGCGCTCTAGTGTGAACGCTCAAAGCGGTCCGCATGCGCAAAAGAAGACGTCACACACAACGCGCTCTGTTTAGACACAGACCAAACAGTATTGTTTGACTGACGGCCCTTAATATAAAGACTTGTTTCTGACTTTACGTTTCCCAATTTTGCTTTAAGTTATAAAGTTATTTTGTTATTTACATATGGCATAATAATTATCCTTATTGCTGTTTTAGAGGAGCAGTGCTTCAAAGGATAGTTGCAGATTTCTGTCAGAATCTGCAGATTATACAGTGCAAATAAAATGTTCACGTTTCTCCAACGTTGTCTTCCAAACAGCATCATTGACATCTACATGGGATGGCCAGGAAGCGTTCGCGATGTCTTCGCGGGCGCTTCTCCGGCGTCTGTGTTGTGTCAGTGGCGTAAAAGACAGATTTAATGCGACATGACCATTCAAACAGCAGTACGGTGTACATTTTAGGACATCGTCAGGTATCAGACAAAAAATTGTCAGGTGTCAGTTGTCAAAAAAAAAAAAGTCAGGTATCAGAAAAAAAATTGTCAGGTGTCAGTTGTCAAAAAAAAATTGTCAGGTATCAGACAAAAAATTGTCAGGTGTCAGTTGTCAAAAAAAAAATTGTCAGGTATCAGACAAAAAATTGTCAGGTGTCAGTTGTCAAAAAAAAAATTGTCAGGTGTCAGAAAAAAAATTGTCAGGTGTCAGTTGTCAAAAAAAAAAAAGTCAGGTATCAGAAAAAAAATTGTCAGGTGTCAGAAAAAAAATTGTCAGGTGTCAGTTGTCAAAAAAAAAAAAAGTCAGGTATCAGAAAAAAAAATTGTCAGGTGTCAGTTGTCAAAAAAAAAAAAAGTCAGGTATCAGAAAAAAAATTGTCAGGTGTCAGAAAAAAAAATGTCAGGTATCAGAAAAAAAATTGTCAGGTATCAGAAAAAAAATTGTCAGGTGTCAGAAAAAAAAATGTCAGGTATCAGAAAAAAAATTGTCAGGTGTCAGACAAAAAAGTTGTCAGGTGTCAGAAAAAATATTGTCAGGTGTCAGAAAAAAAATTGTCAGGTGTCAGAAAAAAAAATGTCAGGTATCAGAAAAAAAATTGTCAGGTGTCAGACAAAAAAGTTGTCAGGTGTCAGAAAAAAAATTGTCAGGTATCAGAACACAAGGTACCAGAGAGAAAATCTTCCTGCAGGTGGCGCTGTTGTCATGTCCCACCCGAATTGATTTCCAAATACGTCATCAACGTGTGACCGTGGGAGAGCGTAAGGTCATTGACCTCACCGGAGTTTTACCGTGGTTCAGGCTCCTAACGACACAAGGTAAGTTTAACTTTTTCTCCCTTTTGTTCATATTTTTGCCACAGTTGTGTTATATTAAGTTGCAGTTATGTTGTGAAAGTTACATATCAGAGACGGAAAGCCAGTTTTGTACGAAACCAAATCAGTACTATTTTTGTCTGGCTAATTCATTCTAGCTAGCGACAGTGGTGAAACGTGATTCAAATTTAAACTGTTCAGTAATTGTTTTGTATACATTTCAGCAAATGGACAAGCTGAAAGCTCACGAGCAGCCTGCATCCTTTCTGTCGCTCTTTTTCTTTATTTCTCTTTTCTATATTGCTACTGTCGGGATATTTTTTGATCCCGATATGTTTTTTTCTGTTGTTGTTTTTAGACTTTGCTGCAATATGTCATCTGACGATGATGAAAGGAGTATCCGACTCTGGCTGGTTCCCATGACTGTACCAAAAATACTTTTTTTTTTTAATTAAAAAAAGAGCATTAAAAATAAATGACTAAAGTACAACTTATTTATTAACTACTGTTCACCTCTTTCATATCAAAGACGTGTATTTTTTGCTACACATGTTTTATTTGTGGGCACTGAATAGACGATGCTTTTAGTGTAATTGCCACATAAAAAGATTTAGTACTTTACTGGTTAATTACTTATGTTCAGTGTAAGAGGTGGGTGATCAATTAGACTGTTGTTGTTACACTTAACCTTTCAAGATATGATGATAATAACATTGTTCAACAAAGGCTTAAAACAAAAGGAAATCAGCTGTGCACTGAATTCATATGGGCATAAAATAAGGTAAGTCTGCATTTCAACAGTTTCCGTGACAACTCTCTAAAATGACAAAACATGCAGTTTGCATTTAATATAATGTAAGTCTGTGTTGTCTTTTAACAGTGAGAGGCATCTGAGACGAGTTTTAAAACTTCTAGGGTTGAAGCGAAGATGCCCCCAACGACCTTTTACTGAAATCCACAAAGCTGTGGAGGTAAGCGTTAAAACATCAGTGCAAAAAATATATATTTTCCTGAAGTCTGTGCCATGAGCTATTGTAGAAACAATAAATGTTATTTTCTGTAGTGATTAAAAAAAAAAAAACATTCAATTGTCTGTTTGTTTGTTTTTTAGAGTGAGATGAAACAGTGGTCTCCTGAACAAGGAATCAGGGCAATGGTAAAGCGGGTAAGGGATGTCAGAGGAGTGCGGCCTTGTTACAGGTTGGTTAAATAGTGTGTATATGATCAAGTGTTCTCTTGTTTTACTGTTGAGCTCAGAGTAAAATCTATTGTTACTGTAGAGACGATGTTGCGAATATAATGAGGTATATGGATGCAAGTGGTCTTCAGAGGAGATCTCCTGGAAAGAAGAAAATTCCCTGTCGGAATTACATCAGCCGTGGTCCAAATGACACACGGCACATTGATGGTATTTATTTTATCTTTTCAATTAACCTTCCAAACATGTTTTGATGGTACTTCTGTTGAAACAAATTGTAATTATTATTTGTTGTTTCATATAGGCAATGATAAACTGAAGTTCTTTGGAATGTGGATACATTTGGGGATTGATGGGTAGGTTTGAATATGGCATTCGCTACTTAATTTATTATATTCAGTGATAGTACAAAGTTGCTTCAAGATAAGGATGTGCGGTAAACTGAGGTGTTATCTCTCCTGAGTAGTCTAGGGCAGGGATGGGCAAGTCCAGGCCTCGAGGGCCGGTGTCCTGCAGGTTTTAGATGTGTCCTTGATCCACAGCTGATTCAAATGGCTAAATTACCCTCACAACATGTTTTGTAGTTCTCCAGAGGCCTGGTAATGAACTAATCATTTTATTCAAGTGTGTTTACCCAGGGTGATATCTAAAACATGCAGGACACTGGCCCTCGAGGTCTGGATTTGGCCAAGCCTGGTCTAAGGGACCAAGATAAAGTATGAATAGTGAAGGAGGATTCAAGATGGCGGTTTTTAAAAGGCTTATTTCCTGCTAGTCTTAAAGTTCCATTTCAGACTGGCAGTTAATTTCAGGGAGGGCCAAGACCAACACAACAAACAAAACATCCCTGATATAAAGTAAACAGAATTTAACTCCAAAGAAAATAAAATGTACAATTTACGATAACCTACCTAACCAACACATAAACAGGAGAATACAAGGGATTACAAAACAAAAGGCAGCTCTCCCCTCGCGTCAGTCTGAACACAGTCAAGAGTCACATTCAATTCCAAAGGCATGTAAGCCTACACAACTATGGCAGTCAAAATGGCTGGAGGAACCAGAAACAACGCCTAGACATAATACAATGGAAAACCAGCATACTCTTGGGGAATGTAACAAAAACCAAACATAGTGCCAAAACATGATTAAATCATATGTACAAGTGGCCACTTTTCTGTTTCTTTCTTTTCAGATTTTCCAGGAAGGTTCTATGGCTAAAGGTGGGCACATCCAACCGCAAGCAAAACTTTGTGGCCAGATACTTCTTTGAGGCTGTTCAAGAACAGGGTGGTATGCAATATACTAAAAAATGGGGGGTTAAAAAAGATTACATTTTGTTAATAAATTTATTTTTTCATCATTCACTAATTATCTTCAGTTTGTGTCTTTAGGCTGTCCTCAAATGATTCGGGGGGACAGAGGAAAGGAGAACCTTGTTGTGGGTCAAATGCAGATGGCATTTCACATGCGAGATCTTGGGAATCAGGCATGGAGGTGCTTCAGAATGGGGACATCAGTGCACAACCAGGTATGTCTTTAAGCTGGTAAATGACTATTTCTAAAGTAACAACCTGACAACAAAACTGATAATGTCATGTTTCTGTTGTTTAGAGAGCTGAATGTTTCAACAGTATTTTAAAGCGGACATGGATTAAGAAATGGCTGACAACATTTGAGGTAAAGCAAATCTTTCACCTGTAAAACCTATTAACAAAGAGTAGCCATCCAAATTTCGTTAAACATACGATGGATTAGTTTATCTGAAAACACAAGGCCAGAATCTGTGTTTATGTACATCTGTACCTTTTCACTAATGAAATTCTCACCTTCACAACTTATGTCTTTTTCAAAACAACATGCGTAGGCCATGATGGAGTCTGGGATCCTTGAACTGGACAATCCTGTGCACATGTAAGTCAATATTTTTAGACATGAAAAATAATCAAGCAGCAGTATGAAAGTATGTGGTCTAGGAATGCCTTTGTTTTTTGAGTACTGATTAAAATTTAGCTTTTACTTATTCTACCTCAAAGAAGCAGATGAACATATTAATTTTTTAATTCTCCTTTTTCATAGCAACTGCTTGCAGTACTCACACTTGCCACTGCTTCAAAGAGACTTAAAAACGGAGCAAACAGTTTGGAACACCCATGACATCCGCAAGCAACGCAATGCACCTGGTCCATTTGGGAAACCCGACCTTCTGTTTACCTCACCACCTCCTGGTATGTCATTTGAAAGCCTGTGGGGTTTTATTTTTTTGTTTGTTTTTTAACTTTCATTAGTTTACTTTTACTTTGATATAGCACTCTTCACAGGATAAAAACCACAAAGTGGCTTCACAATAATATAAAACAGATAAACATAAAACAGCACAATCGAACATACAGAATAAATGCAATCAAGGAAACGTAATGATGGAGGCAGAGCATTCCATGACCTGGGAGCCACCGCTTTGGAAGATCTCTTGCCTCTGGTCTTCTGGTGGGACTACTAACAGCCATTGATTAGATGATCACAGGCTGGGAGAGGGAGCGTGGGGTTCTATAAGATCAGAAATTAAGGCAGGAGCTTCACGATTCGGAGCATTGAAAGTCATTACTAAAATTTTTAAATGAATTTTCTAAAATATACTGGAAGCCAGTGTAATGAGCGTAAAACTGTTATAATGTGCTTTCTCTTTTGTGTCTTCCGAAGAAGCCTACTTGTAGTACAATAAGAGATTTCTGAATTTCTACTGTCAATACTAAAATGGCTTCATATTGACACCTTTAACTAAAAATTTATCTAAATGTTTGAGTGATATTTCCATCTTTAAGTTTCTGTAATAACATCTGTAAACACTGACTGCTTCTTATACAGGTTCTAGAACAGCTTTGTCATTATTCATTTATTTTTAACATTCAAAGTGAACATCTTTTCAATATTGCCTTTCATTCGCAGGATATGGCAATGTGCTGCACATTGTTGACCCAGACCTTTTAGACTATGCCAAGCAATTAATCTGTGAGAGGGAAGAGCCTTCACTGGTAGCAAACCAGGAATTCAGAGACATGTGCCAGAACATTTTAGAAAACAGCCAGTTTCCCTGCACACCTGATGGTTGCCTTGCTGCATACCTCATGCTAGTCCAAGAGCTCACAACTGCCATGAACAGAAATGCAGTTCCTACACTTTCTACGTTTGCCGAGGCAAATGACATATACATCTTTCTGAAGAGAGAGAGGATGGAAGGTGCACCAGTAAACATTTCCAATGACCAATAAAATCATACAACAGTGTTTGTTAACATTTATTTATCCTTGTTTAAAATCAACAGGTAATTTGAAAACTGTCTGACCAACAAAATGTACAATAAAATGTTGAAATACAATTGACAAGGTGCCATCTTTCATAATGATTCAGTGTTTCATTTACCACAACTTTTGTTAACAATAATGTAGAACATAATTCACATTGAAAGACTTTTGAACTGCAGACTGTAGCAACATTACCACTTGTAGCCATATCGGCTCGTAAGATCAAGGCCTGACTTGAGAAACTTAACAACATCAGATGCGGAAGGCCTTGAGTCTGGGTCATAGCTCACCAAACCACCAAGAAAACTGTTTTTGTCACTGAGATGTGATAGGGCATGTGGTGGGGTTTTGGTGGCCATTAGTGCAGCCAGTTCTCTTTGTTTTTTAACCATCCACGGAGCGGAACCCGTCAGGATCTCCAGATATGTGGCTCCGAGGGACCACATGTCTGTCTGGAACGAGGCCTCTTCAAACATCAGTATGCATTCAGGGGCCATGTAAAGATATGTGCCACCAGCTGGACCAGTAGCCTGGGCAGTGAACTTACTCCCTTGACGAAGCATCACAGTGTCTCTTATGTTTGCCATGCCCCAGTCTGTCAGGACTGCCTTCTTAGAAGGGTGGTGAACCTATAAGGTATACATATGAGAACTTACCAGGTTGTCTAAAATTTCACAAATGTTATCAAAAATGTCATTCCAAAGACCACAGCTCATAATTGGGGAAAAAAAAAAACCCTCAAAGCTTTTAGCACCCAGATCACCCAATCACTGCAGATTTATTCTGAGATTGTTTATTATACCCAACATTAAAATTAACAGATTGGTTAATGATCCAACCCGGTTTTATAGTCCTGTGCATTTTTTAATCCCCATTCCACTTAAGCAAGTGGTACAGACTAATAAAATAATAGAAACTTTCAGTTTGTAAAGCCTAAACTTACAACATGTTTGGGAATTTTGTAGGTGTGCAAGAACCAACATATTAAAGAAAAATTGGACTATTAAAGAAACAATGTAAGGCTTCTTACTTTAAAAAAAAAATCCTTTATATGAATATGCCAGAAAAGTTTCTCATTGTTCAAATGTAGTGTTTAATAGACTGAAGAGAATAAAGTTAAATAAATAATATACTATTTTTATTTTGATCTTCAAAAACAAAGTGGAGAAAAAGAAAAATACAATATGGCTTACCATGACATTTGCTGGCTTTATATCCTGGTGAATGATTCTCTGTGCATGGATGTACTCTACTGCCATGGATAAGTCCAGTGATATGAAACCGGCATCATCCCCTTCAAGCTATCAAGACAATATATAATATTAATAAAACAATGCATAGCCAGGTGTGACAATCTAACATGTCTACCACTGGAAATGTATTACTTCAAATAGGATTAGTATTCAAATGCAACTGCTCGTGAGCTTTCAGCTTGTCCATTTGCTGAAATGTATACAAAACAATTACTGAACAGTTTAAATTTGAATCACGTTTCACCACTGTCGCTAGCTAGAATGAATTAGCCAGACAAAAATAGTACTGATTTGGTTTCGTACAAAACTGGCTTTCCGTCTCTGATATGTAACTTTCACAACATAACTGCAACTTAATATAACACAACTGTGGCAAAAATATGAACAAAAGGGAGAAAAAGTTAAACTTACCTTGTGTCGTTAGGAGCCTGAACCACGGTAAAACTCCGGTGAGGTCAATGACCTTACGCTCTCCCACGGTCACACGTTGATGACGTATTTGGAAATCAATTCGGGTGGGACATGACAACAGCGCCACCTGCAGGAAGATTTTCTCTCTGGTACCTTGTGTTCTGACACCTGACAATTTTTTTTCTGACACCTGACAACTTTTTTTCTGATACCTGACAATTTTTTTTTTTGATAACTGACACCTGACAATTTTTTGTCTGATACCTGACGATGTCCTAAAATGTACACCGTAGTACAGCAGTCGCTTTCTAAAACATCAGATATGTATCGGATTCAGTACCACATACAAAAGTGACCCAGATTGGATTTGAAAATATCGGATTTGTGCCGTTCACACTGTCACACCATGATCGGATATGGGTCGCATAGGGTCAAAAAAGTCGGATTTGATGCGTTTTCGCCTGCAGTGTGAACGTAGCCATAATGACTGGTGATGTGTGATCAACCTGAGGAGCAACAACATACATCAAACCTGCTAGCTTTGTCAATAGCAAGATATTGATTTGGACCCCTGCCCAGGAGGATGATGATGTGTCTGCTTTGTTAAGCCAACTGACAGCAGTGATTTTTTTTTTAATTTCTCTCTCTAGCACCCACTCTTCAGTCCCATACATGCCAGACATCCCGTCTGTCGCCTCTCATCCATCTCAAAGTGCCTTTTCCGGTGTGAAGGGAGACCCGGGAGAGAGCGGCAGGGGCATCTGAGACATGGCACGAAGATAAGGGTTATAGTGCTTAACAGACAGTGTCTGTCTCCAAACCCCTCGGCCAGATGGCCACTGTCTGCCAGGGAGATGGCCAGTCCCCCAGGTTCACACGTGCAAATTCACACACACATGAACACATATTAAAAAAATTAAATATGCTACTGTAAATTGACTTTACAAGTGTATTATTCCAAGAGGAACGCAATAAAAAAAAATATAAAGTGGTGTGCAGAATCTTTTTAACTGCTAATTGGAGCTGCCATATCAGCTGAGCCAAAATTGAAGTCAAAGGTAATGAAGCCCTACACAAGTAAAAGGCATCATGACGTTTAAGCCATATGTGTTTTCGGCAGCCATATGCGGTTTTGTTGTCCATCCCGTCGTTGGCAAGCAATGGCTGTGACATGGCTGCCGTGGAGCGCAAAGCGAGCCTGTGTTTGATGATATCTGCCCAAGACTCCCCACTCTTCCAGGGGGAGATGTAACAGTATGTGAGCCCCTTGGATCCACAGACAGATGGAGACACTCATCTTTTCTCCTCCCCCTCCTCTCTATTCTCCCAGGCGGAGCCGTTCATCCTGCCCCGGGGAACATATGTGCTGCTTCAAGGAGGAAGTGCACAATCGCATACAGAGGCCAGTTTTAGAGATCTGGCTAAGGGCCTTTTTATTGTTTAGTCAGACCTTCTTTTTCAGCGGACAGGGTTGGATTTATTGTCGATGTAGCACACAGCAGGCTGTGACTACCTCTTGATGGCCTGTGACCACCTTGAAGTTAAAGTATATGCAGGCATAAGTCCTGCACTCCAACGTGAAGGATTAGTACAACACAAAGAGGTTATTAACAGTTAAGGTACGGCCTGTCAGGGGATGAGGTAACATTTTTTCAACCCTTTCAGAACACAGTGCAGGTTGTTGGCTCTTTCAGGTAGCTGTTGAAAACCAATTACGCCATCCAATATTCCTTTCACTTTGACAATGGCAGAGGATAATTAAATGTGATTTTCATCCAGGTAGTAGGCTATTAAATGTCTCCACCTCTGCCACTCAGCATTCAACCCTTCATTTAATTTTTCTTAAAAATTGATTGATTGATTGATTGATTGATTGATTGATTGATTGATTGATTGATTGAATCTTTATTTTGAACATGTTGAAAAAGTATAAAAAAAAAAATAGAATTAAAAGAGACAAATGAACAAAGCAAACAAAAGGAAAACGAGCAACCACAACTCCAAATAACGTCCATGTTCAAAAAGGAGCAGGAAGAAGCATAAGCTTATTTAATCCCACCCCTTTTCCACTATCTAGTATCAATAGACTACAGAAATACCTCCTTGTAATTACATTATATGTTATGTGTAATTTTTTTTTTTTTTTTTTTTTTTTTTTTGTAATATATACACATATATGTTTCTATCTATCCATACCTACGTATATACACACATACGCACATATACACATTTTCAATAACCCCATTAACACCTGAAGGATACACAACCTACAATTTTATATATATATATATATATATATATATATATATATATATATATATATATATATATGTACACAAGATCCATAGAGGCTGGGGTCTATCACACCAGGCAAGACCCCAGGTGCAGGCTGTGTAAAGATGCCCCAGAGACAATCCAGCACATAACAGCAGGGTGCAAGATGCTAGCAGGCAAGGCATACATGGAACGCCATAACCAAGTGGCCGGCACAGTGTACAGGAACATCTGTGCTGAGTACAACCTGGAAGTCCCGAGGTCAAAATGGGAGATGCCCCCAAGGGTGGTGGAGAATGACCGAGCTAAGATCCTGTGGGACTTCCAGATACAGACGGACAAAATGGTGGTGGCTAACCAACCGGACATAGTGGTGGTAGACAAACAGAAGAAGGCGGCCGTAGTGATCGATGTAGCGGTTCCGAATGACAGCAATATCAGGAAGAAGGAACACGAGAAGCTGGAGAAATACCAAGGGCTCAGAGAAGAGCTCGAGAGGATGTGGAGGGTGAAGGTAACGGTGGTCCCCGTGGTAATCGGAGCACTAGGTGCGGTGACTCCCAAGCTAGGCGAGTGGCTCCAGCAGATCCCGGGAACAACATCGGAAATCTCTGTCCAGAAGAGCGCAGTCCTGGGAACAGCTAAGATACTGCGCAGGACCCTCAAGCTCCCAGGCCTCTGGTAGAGGACCCGAGCTTGAAGGATAAACCGCCCGCAGGGGCGTGTTGGGTGTTTTATACACATACATACACACATACATACATACATACATATATATATATATATATATATATATATATATATATATATATATATATATATATATATATACACACACACACATATACACATATATACATACATACATACATATATACACATACATATATACCCATACCAACAAACCCGTGCATGCGCACACACATGATAATATTAGACAAGAACACCCTATCAAATCTCTACCTTTTCCCTGTACCCTGTAAAAACCATATCCTTAAACCGCTTTTTAAACTGCGCCATGCTTGGACATTGCTTCATATCTTTACTTAGTCTGTTCCACAGCTTCACTCCACACACAGAGATGCAAAAACTTTTTAATGTTGTACGGATACGAGGATGTTTTAAATTTAATTCCCCCCTCAAATTGTATCCCCGTTCCCTTTTAGAAAACATTTTTAGAATATTGTCAGGAAGCAGGTTATTTATTGCTTTATATATAATTTGTGCTGTGAGAAAATGAACCAGATCTGTGAATTTTAGAATTTTTGATTTTAAGAATAGTGGATTTGTATGATCTCTGTAACCAGTTTTATGGATTATCCTTATGGCCCTTTTTTGTAATATAAAGATTGATGATAGCGAACATTTGTAAGTATTGCCCCAAACCTCTGCACAGTAATTCAAATACGGTGCAATCAGGGAACAATAGAGAATGTGGAGTGATTTGTGGTCCAGAATGTGTTTTACTTTACTCAAGATTGAGACACTTCTTGAAATTTTGTTATGTATATGATTTATATGAGACTTCCAGTTTAATTTATCATCTATAATCACACCAAGAAACTTATGTTCAAGTACTCTTTCAATTTCCACACCATCTACATGAATCTGCACTTGTGCATTTCTAAGGGAATTCCCAAATAAGATAATTTTAGTTTTACTTAGATTTAGCGATAGTTTGTTCCTGTTAAACCATTTTTTAATTTTGCACATTTCTGAAGTAATTGTATCCAGCAGCTCCTTTAGATTCCCCCCAGAACAAAAAATATTTGTGTCATCTGCAAATAATACTAATTTTAATATATCAGATGCCTTACAAATATCATTTATATAAATAATAAATAATTTTGGACCCAGTACAGACAATGGCGTGTCCAGCGGGGTGGCCTGGGGGGGCACAGGCCACCCCCCCAACCAGACTGGCCACCCCAGGTGCCACCCCAAAGGCAAAACAATAAAATTCAATCAAATATCAAATGTCCGATTATGTTTTCACGGTGACGCTCAGATATCCGAGTGTAAGTGAATGCAGCATCGGCTTCTGCGCTATGTGCATCACGTTAGCAAAGGTAGGAGAGCCAAGCACGAAAGATGTCACTGCAGGAAACAATTTTTCGGTGAAAGAAAATGAGGACAGAATAAATGTCCCGGTAAGTAATATTAAGTTTGTTGAGTTTAGTAAACTTCGGCGAAATTAGAATACCAAGGAAAAAATAACACTTAAAGAATTATTGCAGCCGTGGAATATTTCAGACAGTATGCTACAGAGGGGAGCTAACATAAGAGTTATGAGTTATAAGATGTAATCTAAGTCGTAACATTGCTGTATGGAGCTGCAGATTTGGTTGCAGGTTAACATAGCTGGACTGGCCATCGGGCTTATTTGACTTATTTTTTATTTTTTTTGTAACGGCATGAACAATGAGAGGTGGTGGATTGGCCAGATGCAGGTCGATGTGTAGAAATAACTCCGTTGTTTGGTGGTGGCTATGGCGGGGCTTCCACAGAGGCAACAGGTGGATGAGGGAAGGGGAGGCAGGAGGAGAGCCCCGAGGCAGCCGCCAGTCCGAGTGTCAGGTGAACTGAACTTCAGGTAAGAAGTTATGACCTGCAGTCTCTCTGGGTCAGATATGAACTAAGTTTAGGTGGAGTTTATTTTCGTTGTGCTGACTTTTTACTGTCAGTTGCAATAACTCATACTGCGTTCTAGCCAGCTTGGAGTTTTTATACAGCTGTTCGGTTGCTATGATGTTACTGATAGTGAACTTTATTTTATTCATAAGGTTAGTTAGTAGAGTTGCCAACGGCTCCTTAAAAAAATGGAATGGTCCCTCAATCAGAGAAAATATTACACGTTTCGTATTGAGCTGAGAAGAGACGCAGTTTGTCCCGAACTTCAGCTAGAATAGAAAAAGACACAAAGCTGGATTTATTCTGTCGTTATGCTGCACAGCTGCCTCTTCTTCTCTCATTCTCTCCCCCTCCCTCTCCTGTTGCTACTTCAATCATGAAACTGATCGATGATCAGCTGATCGGCTTTTCTCTCTTGTTTGTTTATCGCCCACTTTGCGCCAGAAAGATGAAACCAGCAGATGTCGCGCTAAACAACAGCAGCACGTTTAAGCTTGATCGGCTGTTGTTAGAATTTATTTAATATTAATTTCTAGTATCAGCTGATGTTTGCTGGAGCCACAGCTGTAAAGCTGCTGGTCATGATGTCGGTTTGGATATCTGGTGAGAGGGAAACATGAAGACCACCCACCAGGATCCTTTTTTATGTAGCTGACAGCTGGTAACTGTGCAGGGGCGGGTCTAGCAAAGTTTTGCCAGGGGGCCAGGTAGGGCATTAACAGGGAAAGGGGGGCACAAAGAAATACTTTTCTTTCCTATTCTCATTTAAAATATCTAGCTTTTATTAAATAATTATCTAAATCTTACAACCAAAGTTTTTATCTGACGTAAAATGTATAGAAATCATACATATACCAAAAAGACTGTACATCACTGTCACAACAGGGTTTGTTTTCATTCAAAGGCTTTATGGCTTTAATACCTGGTGGGCCAGTCTGTAGTCAAAATGCCCGATTTTCTGTCCCAGTCCAGCCCTGCAGGTTATACTGGCAGTGTCACCATGCCAGCTGACTGTATTTCATCATCAGCCAGTGTTGTTCTTTATCAATATTACCAAAGTTTACCATAAGGCAGCATAGAAAGTATTTACTTGCTTTCAGGTTTTATTCAAATATTAGTCTTTTCAGTTGTTTCTCCACTTTTTTCCTGTTTCAAAATCAAACACCAGTTTGTGAGAAGATTATCTTCTTTTTTTAACAGGCAGAGAAAGTTTTGCATTGGAATGGCTAATTTGTCAATTGTTTGCTACAAATGTTCGTATTTTAATATTCAAAAATGTTTTTGCCCAAAACATATGTGCAGTATATGTCAGTAAAAATACTATGCAAATATTGATGTCCTTGAATGCTGAGTAAACACTGACAAAGCACTGATTGTATCTCTTGTACTTTATCAACGCAGTATCTAAAAACTTTGCACCGTAGTGGTTAAAATCTCATTCTAATAAGAGTTAAAAGTGCATTTGGTTATTAGGTTTATAGGATTATTGAATTATGGTTAAGGGTTGGTAGAATTTTTTTTTAAAACATTATCTGCCAATTAAATCTGCCACCCTTCTCCAAATCTGTGCCCCTACCTGGCCCCCCCAACAAAAATTTTCTAGACACGCCACTGAGTACAGAGCCTTGTGGAACACCACAAGCAATGTCCAAGCATGATGAGGAATGGACACCCAGCTTCACAAATTGTTTCCGGTCACTTAAATAATTTTTCACCCATTGCAGTACAACCCCCCTAATCCCATACCGTTCCAGTTTATTAATTAATATGTCATGATTGATTGTGTCGAATGCTTTCTTGAGATCCAGAAATACTCCAGCTGCATACTGTTTCTGATCTATAGCATTCGTAATCTCCTCAATTGATTCGATTAATGCCAGAGATGTTGATCTTTTTGATCTGAATCCATATTGACTGTCAGAGAGTAATTTATATTTATCTAAGAATTTGTCTAATCGTTTATTAAACAGGTTTTCTAGGATTTTGGAGAATTGTGGTAGTAAAGAAACAGGCCTGTAATTTGTGAAGTGGCGTCTATCCCCGGTTTTATACAGCGGCACAACTTTAGCTATTTTCATTTTGTTTGGCACTTTTCCCGTCTGAAATGATAAGTTGCAAATATATGTTAGAGGTCCTACAATTCCTTCAATGACCTTCTTGACGATTTTCATGTCAATATCATTACAATCAGTGGATGTTTTATATTTACACATGTGTACAATGTCAATTATTTCTTTTTCCTCCACTGATGTGAGGAACATTGAGTTAGGGTTCCTATCAATCAGGTTTTCACTACAGTCTACTGATGGCAGTGACTCAGGAATTTGTTCTGCCAGTTTTGGTCCAATATTTACAAAATAATGATTAAAGCTGTTGACCTTATCAGCAGTGTTTTCCATAATATTGCCATTATCGATAAAGTATTGTGGATAACTTTGTTGTCCAGAATTATTTTTAATGATACCGTTTAAAACATCCCATATTCCTTTCATATTATGTTTATTGTTGTTCAATATTTTACTATAATACTCCTTTCTACATACACGTATAATATTGGTCAACTTATTTTTGTATTTTTTATATTTATTTTCAGCATCTTTTGTTCTTTGTTTTAGGTATTCCCTATAGAGTGTATTTTTCTTTTTACATGCATTTTGTAAACCCTTAGTGAGCCATGGTCTATCTGAATATTTGTGCTTTCTGTTGTATTTTATTGTTGGACAGTTTTTATCGTACAACTCCATGAATATTCTTAAAAATATGCCATATGCAATATCAATATCAGCTTCTTTGTACACCTTGTCCCAGTCCTGATTTAATAGATCGTTCTTAAATGCAGTCATAGTTTCTTCTGTCCTTACACGTCTGTATCTCAGTTGTTCTTCATGCTGATTTTTCTTATAATTAGTGTCATAAACTGCAAAAACTGGTAGGTGATCACTGATGTCATTAATTAATATTCCGCTCACAATGTTGTTTTCCATATTGTTAGTGAAAATATTGTCAAGTAAGGTGGCACAATGTGGTGTAATTCTGCTAGGCCTGGTTATTTTAGGATGTAAACTCAAACTGTACATAGTGTTTAGGAATTCGTCGGTCATTTTATGCTTTTTTGGATTCAACAGGTCAATATTAAAATCACCACAGATAAACATAACTTTTTGATTTGTTTTAGAGAATATTTCCTCTATGAAGTCATTAAATACTTGAATACTAGAGCCAGGTGTTCTATATATACAGCTAATTATTACATTTTTTTCTTTTTCCTTATACATTTCAATTGTTATACATTCTAGTAAATTATCAATTACAGTTGTCATACTTTCTACCACCTTGTAGTTTAGGTTTTTATCCACATACACAGCTACTCCCCCTCCACTCTTGTTCCTTCTATTTACAAAATTCACTTCATATCCCTCCAGTCCAAAGTCCATTCCTTTCTCCGCATTGATCCATGTTTCAGAAATGGCAATAATTCCAAATGGATTTGTCAACTCATTTAGATATTCCTTTATATTGTTGAAGTTGGCATACAGACTTCTGCTATTAAAATGGATTATTGATAATTTATTTTCCGTGTTGATGGTGTGCTTAAACTGTTCATCAGTGAAGTAGCAGCAGTTACAGCTGATGTTGTAGAAGAAATTATTTTCCGGGTCTATATCCTTTTCTAAGTCTAGAACATTATGGTCTGTGTATCGAAATGTTCTCAGTTCCAGATTATCATAAAGAGAATTCCAATGAGTCATGTTGATATTGTTGCCGGATGCAGATGAAGTTCTTTTGGACTGTGCCATGTGTTGTGTTGTGTGTCACGTCACATGTGTATTCATACCTCCAGAGTAAGTTGACCTCAGTATTTGTCCAGCTCTTCCATATTTCTGATGACCAACACTTTGGCTTGTTCCGGTGTTCCATTGAGTTTAATGAATACTTTGCAGTTGGTGGTCCATGTATTTTGAATTTTTCCCTGTTTCTTCAAGTAACGTGCTTTCCTGGCAATGTCTGCATTTCTTTTTATCAGATGTTCGTTCATGAAGACATCGGATCCTTTCAGTTTCCTTCCTTGTTTTAACAGTGCTGTTTTCTGTTTTCTGTTTGCAAATCTCACAATGATGGCTGGTTTGTTACTGTCATTTTTTCGGGGTAGAGGGTGGCAAGCCTCAATGTTGTTATAATCCACTTCCACACCTTTGGACCGTAGAAAGGTAACCACTTGATGCTCCATGGAGTTGACATCTTCCTCTCCTGGCCCTCCTACATTGTCAGTGGCGACCGCCCGGGCGTATGACCGGGGTTTGATGCGAAGCCCCGTGATGATAACATCGTTCATCCGGGTGTACTGCTCCAAATCCGCCACTCTGTTCTCCAGGTACGCCAGCCGCCGATCCTTCTCGGCGTTCTGGATGCGGAGAGCCTTAACTTCCTCGACCAGGTCCAGGATGGCTTTCTGCTGCAGTTTGACAGTAGAAATCTCCTCTGTCATAAACTCCAGCGACTTCTTAATATCGTCTCCTTCCTCGGCTGACAGAACTTTTTTCGGGCCCATGCTGAGAGACGCTCTCGTAGCTTTGCCGTGCCGTGCCGAAAAATAAAAGGAAAGAACTGTAAATGCAAAATTATTGTGAGGTATGTGCAAAGAGAGTTAACCTAGGAGTCACTATTACAGTGCAGTTTATAGTTACAATTTCTTTTTTCTTATTGAAAGTGTCTGATAATTATTGGTCTTGCACCTTTTTTTTGTCTTCACTCAAATAACATTCACCTTAGACTTAATTTGCAGTACGCACACTAACTGAGTAAGCGCTGATTATGTTATTAGAATGACATGTTCTCTTATTACATTACATTTTATTATGTTGGCAAGGGGCTCATAAAATAAATTTAATGCAAATTATTCTGTTGAGATTAAACTTTTCAGATTAAACTTAGTACTGAAGACTTTGATTATGACTTAAAATATGTACATTTCATTTTTTTCTTCATTTAATTCGGTTTTTGCTGTTTAATCATTTGGTTTTTTGTTTGTTTTTGGATTATGAGGTTGAATAAAAAGCCTCTAAACTCTACAGCAAGGTTTCCTTTGGGGGACATTTAAGTGGTTCCGGTCCACTTGCTTCCTTAAGGGGAAGGGTCAGTGCAAAGTTTTTCTGAGTGACCTTCACTATCATATCAGACTATGCCTCCATCCAAAGGGCATGAACGGTCAGTGAATTAATCATATCATAAAACCTCCACAGTCACATGACCTCAACCCACCTGTGGTAGATTTCAGACTGGCGTGTTACACAGAGCACTCTCGTCACTGCCGACGTCAAGACACCAAGCGGGGGGAACGTATCACAATTTGTGCAAAATGTTTATGTTGCAGGACGCCCTGGAAAAAAGTTCAGTGTTTTTAATGAGCTCCTTCAGGTTAATAACAGGTATGCATTTGCAGCTGTTCAGGAAAGTGAGTGAACATTGCTTTCAAAGGTCAGAGGTAAGACTTTGTTCAGGTAAGATTTCTCTGTTTCTCCAAATGCTTGAGTTCAAGTAAGTGCTCTCTAATTTCCTCAGGTTTGAACCTGGGTAAGAATTCTCCTGTGGGGCTAGAGTGGGACTGGCAGGTTTTTCTAGAAACTAGGCAGGAGGGTACATCAGGGCAGAGTCTGCGATGAAGGAGGACAAGTCAGGTAAGCATATAGTAAAGGTTAGCAGGCAAGTGACATCAGATGACTAAGAGGCTCAAGTAATACTACCACGCTATGTGGCTTAACGATCCAGTGAGGAGGTGAGAGGAGGACTGTGGTGTAGATGGGAAACAAGTGCCAGTGGTATCTGGGGTGGCCACATTCACTTCTGGAAGGAGGTAGGCTGAGTTAATTCACTCACACCCAGACACACATGAGAAAAGGATAGAGGTAGAACAGACAGGGAAGACAGGTCAGCACCTGAGAGGACGGGGGGAACATTTCCTCTCAGGTGCATTTTGCAACTACGTTGTTCAACACAGCTCTGTGAAGTTGGAGGATGTAAAGTAAGTAAGCTGAAGTCCTCCTACTGGCATGTGCTGTTCCTACACACTTCATGTTGGTTTTTTCCATTAATTTGAAATGTTTTTGTGGCACCCGTGTGAGTTGTTAATAAGAAATTTCTGATATATTTTTTTTAAAGTGAAAATGTTTTTTTTTTTTTTAATAAAAGCATTCCTAATCTGCTGAGAGTTATCCAGAATGTCTGCAAAATTGCAAAATGCCTTCTGTAAACAATAATCCGTTCCCTACAATACAATTAATCTAAATAAAGGCGCCCTGGGATATCTGAGATGTCTCTGAACAGCTCTAGCTAATCCTTTCCATTCTACATGTAATTCTCAATTATGGAATATTCCATGTGGTTCAGAAAAAGCATCCACTCGGCCAAATGTTAAATTTCAATTTTTGTTCTGTTTTATTGCTCATGATCAGTGTTGGTCAACTTACTTTAAAATAGTAATTAGATACTAATTACTGATTACTTCTTCAAGAAAGTAATCCCATTACTTTACTGATTATGCAGTTTCAAAAATAATTAGTTACTTATTACTTAGTTAATTTTTAAAAAACACGATACACAACCTGAATACGTTATAAAGCAATAGACCTTTCAGCCCAATTCTATTTTTTCTGCATAATCCACCATATAAAATTAAATCAAAGGAAAAAGTCTATTTTTAAAACTTGTGTTATTAGTTTTAATCTTTTAACTTTATGCATATTGCATCAAGTAAAAATTAAATTATATGCAAGATTCTCTGACCAGAAGATATTTGTTTAACATTTAACTATTTTCTGCATATTCCATTAATAAAATAAAATGCAGTTTCTGACTCGTGCTTCCAAGAAGCAGTTTGCATGCCATTTAAAAAACAAGACAGATGTTAATTATTCCATGTACAACAGACAACTACAATACAAAATGTCTCCAGTCCTGCTTATCGATTTCTCATTTTTGTTACTATTATATGTAAAACAACTATAAACTATAAACTACTCTTCGCATGCTGACCCAAGTTCATACACCAGTTTACAACAACAACCTACACTAGTATCAAATGACCTGATTACCTCCACGAGGGCAACAACAGTCGGGCTCACAGATGATGTTCAAGAAGGTTCTTAAATACTGTGGCTGATTATTAGCAACAGGTGTGACCGCTGGAGCCCAGCGACAACCGCAGAGTAGATTAACATAAGCAGGATGAATTTAATAGAGTGCAATATGTTAAATTACAAAGTTAAGTAATCAAGATAAAATATACTACGAGCTACAAATTAAAGATCATAAGGAAAACTTTTTCAATGTGGCTCAATACATTTAAGCAAAATATTGGCCCTAATACAAACTGAATCATTGATGCTGCAATCAGGACTCTGGTGGAGCCACGCCTTCTGTTAAAGAATGCCTCTTTGTTTAATCGCTGAAGCTAGTTTTCTGTCACTCTGTTGTGTTTCCGCTGAATAAATCTGAGACTGATCAGAT
Source organism: Maylandia zebra (assembly GCF_041146795.1). NCBI lineage: Eukaryota > Metazoa > Chordata > Actinopteri > Cichliformes > Cichlidae > Maylandia > Maylandia zebra. Next base: position 14,816,460 of record NC_135182.1, on the reverse strand, counting down.
GGTATTGTTGCTTGATGGTATTATGTGATACAAACACCTGAAGTGCTAACACTTCTGGACAGTACTGTCCATAATTATAAATGAAGTCAGTCAATTAGTGCTGCATGTTTATCTTTAGCATGCATTAAAATCAATGTATTTTTTGGTAATGAGGGGTTATTGCATAATTCAACAGTGACTTACAGAAAATAAGCATTACCATGATTCTATGTAAAGGAGTGGTTTGGAATATATGGCTGACATGCAAGCGAACACATACAGTAGCCCTTTGCTGTATTTATGATGTAGGGAAAGGATTGATCATTTGCCAGATTGGTAACAAGAAGAACACAGAGTCTCGACTGGGGGTGGGCCTGTGTTGAGCGCAGATCATACGAGCCATCATGGTTCATGACTGAGTGTGATGCTAAGAGAGGAGAACGGAAAATTACCACACACCAAATTAACTTGGCAGAGTGTGATTAAAAATATTTTTTGTGAAACTAATTTGCACTTACTGTACCATAAAATTAAGGGTGCGTTGGAACAGTTGGTTCAATTTTCGGAGGACCATCAGGACTTTTGAAAATTTAATGAGGATCCAAATTGCCTCTTTCTCTCCTATCCACATCATGTATTTGTGACATCCCAATGCCGTCTCTGTCTGTTAAAGACCAAAGAGCCATTGAGCAGAGATGCATTCAGCCCAAGTGGAGCTATTTGGCAGGATTCAGAAAATATTTAAGTTTAACTGTTGTTAGTGCATCTTTTGATTTATTTTAATTGGATTTTTTACTTTTTGGTTTGTTTGTTTTTTAACATACAGAGAGATGCATTAGACAAAATTAGTACAAATATTCAGACTGAAAATCCAAGACTTTCCATCAGTCTTGAGATGACATAGCCATTACATGGATGACCTATTAACCCTTCAGCTACAACATAGAGTGCAGGGATCATTTGTAGCCCCACAGCAGCTTATTAAGCAACTTAAATGACTCCATATATGACTCCCATTTGCTTAATCTTCCTCAGGTTACGAAGGGAAACATACCAAAAGGAATATAATCTGAATAAATATGCACGTAATCAGCTATGATAAGAGAGCTATGCCATTAGAATTCCCGTCATTAAAATAAGTGTTTTGGGTTTTGTTGGTTGTTGTTGTTTTTTTACATATAAGACACTTCTAACCATGGTTTTAGGGATCCATAGCCGAGGTAAAGGCTTTGTGTATGTGCTGCATTGTTCCCTCTTGTGGTTGACACAAAGATCGGCCTACTTGAAGTGAAGGCAGTGGATCTCTATGAGCTTCTCATGATATGGCACGAAGACATTAGGGTGACGGGTGTTCTAACCTATTCTCCTCATGGTCATTGTGTGTTGAAGAGAAATGTTACAAGATGACAGCAGAGAGAGCAAGCAGAATATAATCATCCTTTACCTTTCCATGGCCTCAATCGAGTGTAGCGGTCCTTTGCGTGTCCGCTGCAGACATCCGTGGTCTGTCTGAAATGACAGAATAAGAAGCCATGACTGACTTTGATTTGCTGGAAAAGACACAAGTTATGAGCCCTGGTGGTATTTTTATAGGCTAACCTTAACCCTTCTTACCAATGAACCGTTGCTCACATCACAAATTTTTCAGTCATTCTGTAAGAGGCCAGTATCTGTAGAAACAACCAGACCGGCCTCAGTATGGAATGAGCATTATCTTCCTAGAAAAGCTAGCTAGCTATCTAGCTACATTAATAATACATTTTTTTTTTAAGTGGATACAGAGAAATAGCAAGTTTTAAAATCTTAAACCATCATTTTTTTAAACCACAAAAAGGCTGTAAAAATGCAGTACTGGGTGATTGGTTAACTGTCTGACTAAAGTAGAAGTATGTCCTGGTAGTTTTTGTTACTGGCCAAACCAACACAATTCATTTTCAAGTACAAATCAATCACCAAATTGAAATATGATGTTAGAAATGAGTAAAACAAACTGCTACTGCAATAATGGTAGTATCGATCAACATTGATGAAAACACACAGTATGTCAATCCACGAAGATTAAAAGTCACAAGTGATGAAACTGCATTTTTCATTTAAATCAATGCAAAAATAAATGCAGATCTACTGTGATGGCATCAGCCACACATGGGTAAAACCTGTCCATTCATTCGTTTCATTGGTTTGGTTTGCAGTTATTTCAGTAATATAATTCATTATTATTCTTACTTAAACCTAACAATGATATTATGAAGCGCACGCATAGTAGCATTGTGTGATTTTTAAAGATGTTTTCTGTTATATTAATTATTTTTCTCCTTCTTTGAGTTACCTGGTCTGGGGAGGCCGTTTCCTGTCTGGACAAAAGGCGTGGCCAAGGCCTGACTTTGAAAACACAGGACCAACTAAGTGTTTGTCAGAAACGGGGGCTGTTTTAGGTTTAGTCATGTTATTTTTGCGCTTAGTTGGTATTGGTGTTTGTTTTTGTTTCCCCTATTGTGTGTAAATGGTTTGGTGAAACCACTATATAGGTTACCCTCCTGTGTCTTTGTGTTTAGGTCAGTTTGTGAGTTAAGTTGTGTCTATTTTGTTTGGTTAAGTTTCTGGAAGTTACTCTTTGAGTAGAGTTATATTTAGTTGACCTCTTTTAATGGGCTCAGTAATTATATTTTGAACTTTGTCTTTTTGGGGTTAAAATTTTAAAAAGCCCATTTTGAAGACATTTTTCCTGTTTCCTCTATGCCGTTGCTGCTTGGTCCCTCACACCTACACATTACACAATAGTCCAGGGGAACAGGTGAAAAAATTGTTCTGGTGACAAACATTAACAAACATCATCAGTTCTTTCTCTCTTGTACCAAGACGTCTTGCAGCAGGATCAGAAACACCTGATCTCAGATGCATGGTTGTAGGTAACCTTGTACCTACAGCGAATAAGCCACAGGAGGGGATGTTTCTGCCTCAGGCTGGACACATTTAGTTGAAAGGACTGTCTTAAAGTGACGGATCTGAAAGGCCTAAGCTTCTATGAGGATGTGTAAGAGCAAGTGTATCAAATGCAGTAGACTGCAAGGGGGGAAGGGGTCTTCTCCAGTGCATTTGTAGAATTTGGATTGTTCTGCTGATACCAGATTTGTTTTAGTCTAAGATGGTTCAGATCTAAAACTTCATTGTTCTCAGTAATTTCTCTGAAACGTTATTGCTTTGACAAAACTTTTGACAAAAAAGAACTTTGTAAACTCTTGTACTTTTGCACAGAATATAAAAAGTAACCTTGGTCCTTTTAATGTTAAGATGAGCATTAAAATGACTGCTGCCAGAATTTCTTCTTGTAAGCTGGTAAACTATGATACGTCATGAAATTGATGAAGGTAAAGCTGAATTTGTTTGATTTTCCTATATTTCAGGAGGCTCACATTTGATTCAAGCAGCAGAATCCAGTCTAGCTCATAGCTCCCTGCCACTATGAAGTAAACAAAAAATGGGGAGTGTTGAGTAAAAAAAAAAAAAATACAGAAGTTAGCAGACATGCAAACAACACTAACATAACAGAGTGAGAAGTGTGAAAGTTGGCAGGGTGCATCACTATGTCATGCGAAGAGTGAGTCATGTTAGCATATGACACAGTGCAGTTGACTGCCTAAAGTACTCTGCATTACATAACATTATTATTTTTCCATGGTGATTTTAAGGTATTTTTTCATTTAAAATTGTGTCAAATGTCTTTCTTTATGAGAGGTTTGTGTATAATTTAGTAAAATGTCACTATGAATGGTGTTCCCCAGGGTTCAATTTATGGATCCTTTCTGTATCCATCATTAAATAGAGCCAGGTAATGAGCCATCATCCAGTTTAAATACACATTTGCAGTTGTGTATGCTGCCAAAGTGGGTTTATGGGTCTTGAGTGGGTTGGGCTGTTGCTCAGAAGCAGTGTTGCTAAGATTTTAGTTACACAGGCACAAGAGACTTGTTGGAAACTATCTAGCAACAACCAGTCTTGAGTAAAAATGTGTCTTCCCATCCAGTTGGTGAATGGTTGCTAGAAGTTGCTGGTGATTCCTTTGTTCAATAGCAAGTTGTCATGGTTGCCAGTGGTTAGCATGTCATGTCTGAAAATACAGAGTCACATTACAGTATTTGTATTGTATATATGTATTTGTACTGACATTAGATTACACACAGGTGCACTCCATTTAGTCATTAGTACTCATCAGGCAATGTCTATGGGCAACTGACTGCACTCAGACCAAAGGGGGCTGAATAATTACGCACTCCCCACTTTTCAGTTATTTATTTGTAAAAACAAATGTTTGGAATCATGTATGATTTTCTCACGTGTATACCACTTTGTATTGGTCTTTCGCGTTGAATTCCAATAAAATTGATTCATGTTTGTGGCTGTAATGTGACAAAATGTGGGAAAGTTCAAGGGGGCCGAATACTTTTGCAAGCCACTGTACTTGCGAACAAGCAGTTTTGAAACTGTAAAAAGTATAACACAAATGTTGTCTGTTTCTAGTTTGCATTGCACTTTTTCAAGTTTATCTTCAGCAGAGAAAACAAATGGCAAGTGTTTGTTCAGATTCTATTTCACCTGACTATAACCAGGACCCTCCAACAACCAGTGAAAGAATTCACATTTTTCCCTCGTGACTATGGTTGTCAGATGGTCACTGACTGGTCTCTGGATCTGTGTGACTGAGGTCTGGAGCATTAAATGTTCAATAACACTGAGTCTTGAAAAATGCAAAATAGAATTACCAATAAGCTTTCATCAAAATGCAAAGTCCAAACAACCAATTATAGAGCAGCTCACATACACACTACTTGGTTGCAAACTGTGAGCTACTCTCATACATTCACCCTAAAATGAACCAAAAACAATTGGAACAATTATTCTAACAAATGCTGGGTTGCATAAGTAACAAATTTCCATTTCTTGATTATTTTACAACATAAAGAATTGATTTTGCTTGTCTTGAAGTAAGTTTCTACACTTGGTAATTAAAAAGAGAGAGCAAACATGTACCCCATATTAACTATCTGTGTCTGCCAATTTGTGTGCAAAATGAATCAAAAATCACATGTTAAACAAATCAGTTCATTTGGTTTCAACCTTGACTCGTTGTCATTTAAGAAGTAAAACTGGCACTTCGTACATGCAAAACTGTTTCTGTTTAGTGTGTGTGTGTGTGTGTGTGTGTGTGTGTGTGTGTGTGTGAGAAATATGTCTTTTAAGATAAATTTTATTTTCAGTGGTTAGAGTCTCCAGAAATTCAATGTGACCCAGTATAAGCTGATGGTAATGCATGTAGAAGTTGTTTGTCGACCACCATTATACAACAAATATACAAGAAGAATGCCTTACAAGCTGCCAGACCTCAGACAATAAGGCATGGGAAGATTAACCATTACCACATGAACAGAAGATGCCAAGGTACAAGGGAATTCAGCAAGCCCTGAAACAAACAATCCAATAGTAAATATGTGACAATACATCATTTACATTCAAAATATCTTTGAAGTACAAACAGAAAATGCTCCTGAATCTCTAAAGGGGCCTCTGTAATAATTTATTGAGAAGCTGAATTGTAGTCATTGTAGGGATAAACCCAAACAGCATATATATATATACATATTGTATATTTTATCCAAAGTGCCCTACATTTCGACTCTCATGCACCAATTTGCACACTAATAGTGCAGCAAGCTTCAGTGCCATTCAAGTCATTAGCATAAACATCTGTAGGTTCTCAAGGACACTTTGACAAGACAGAAGAAGAATACTGCAATTAGCTGCTGACCTCTACCTGCTGGCTCACAAAAAGAAACACATAACAGTATTCCTATTCCCTGAACTCTAGTGGTAATATTTATCAGTCAGGTTTGGATAGCCACCACCTTTTCTTCTCTGCAAGGACAGCGCAAGGGCTTTTAATGAACAGTATAGTCATTCGATTTTTAACTAAGTCAAACACATGAACAAAAACATAACAACAAATTACTCCCAATGCATGACTGAAAAGTAAAATGTGCATTTTTTTTTTTTTTTTTTTTTGGAAAAAAGGGGAAGTCTTCATTAATTCAAAACTCTCAAGAAAAAGAAGAAAATTGCCAAATGATTGACTCCCTATCTTCTACATATTTTAAAAGTCCCCAAACCTTTGCAAATAACTTTTGTTTTTCTTTCTGGATATATGTTTGGAGTTTTTTAGTGGAAGATTTGATATTATTTGTCATATCCAGCATGTAATATTTGACCAGTGAGTTTGAATCTAGTGGAATACCATTATGCAATACTTTTTAATAGGGTTAATAATGAGTAATAAGTAATACAATACTTTTTTAAAGTAATCACACCAGCATTGTTGATGGCCTGGATTTTCAGTTGGTACTTTGCGGTACTTTACTACCCTCACTCACCACCACAAAATCCAAGACACAAACTACAACTTGTAATTAGTTTACTGTTAACATGAACCCTCATTTACACCCACAAATACAAAACAAGTGGAAACCACTTGTAGAATAAAAGAACAAGGCAACTATTATGCCTTAACACCATTAAAGTTTAGCTGCTCCGCTGATATCAGTCATTTATCTTCACTAATCATAGTAGGCTAAATTTACAGGTCCCTCTCTCCTCACAGAAGCAGTGGTGTGTCTGAAGACTCAAGCAGTGAGCGTTAACCCACAGCTGCTCTGACTTTGACGCACAGCGCGTGGTACTGCAGGTGGACAGCGCTCCACTAACACCCCCTGCAACTCTCGATCAAACAGCTTTTCTAGTGGAAATTCAGCATTTCTGCAATTGATTAATTTTCAAAATCACGTCTCATTGATTTTTCCACTTAATTCAATAATCTAATTTAGAATATTTGACATGAATAGTTGATAGCCCTACTCTCTATAGCCATGTGTCTCATCTGGACAGACTAATCAAAACATGAAAACAAATGAATCAAAAGATGCACATGAATTTTTGAATAAATTATCTCTCGTGTACATATATTACATGCTCTGTGTTGTAATTTATGCACTCTGTGGCCACTGATAGACTCCCTAGTGTGAATGCCATTGGACCATGGAAGGAAGCAGGAGGACCTTGAGAAAAAGCAAAGTGCCATGCAAATCTTGCCCAGAGACACAGCACAACATGTCAGCTAAAATCTAAATCTTTATTGATTTCCAATCAATAAAATCAATAAAATCAAAATTACTTTGATATATTTCTTTTGTTTTCAGATGAGGGAAATATTGTGAGCTGGCAATAAGGGGTAGCACTGTATATGTGCCTTCTTTCCTTACACTAGCCCCATCTCTGTGGTCTCTAATAACACACTGTCAATACACTACAGTTATGAAGTGCCCCTTAGGGAATCACATCATCCGTCCTTCAAAATAGGTTGTTTGTTTATTGTGCCCATTGACATAAAAATGAAAATAAAGTCATAAAATTCCAGACAGACAGATGGACAGAGAAATATAAAGTTTGGATAGGCTCAAATCTGGGACTTCAAAGAGCTTTTTTCATCACCGGCTTTAATGAAGCCTTCTCAGAAGGGAGTGAGCAGTGAGACTTGCTTTATTAAAGCACAGTCACTAAGGGCCCCCTATGGACCCACATAACAAAGTGTGTCATTAAAAATTAACTTTGGGTGGAAGAGACTTAGTCACAGAGGAGAGAAGTAGCACCCAATCAGTCAGGTCTAAAGCTAAGAGGCATGGCAGAGGTAAAGCTCTAGGTTTAGGCTACGTGAAAATCCCAGATATCACTGTACAGTGCAGAGATTAAAACAGATGAAAGGCTACTAGATTTCTGGAGAACAAAAGATATCTGGAGTAAGAAATAAAGAAGAAACTGGAAGGGCATCTGATAGTCTGAAATCTGGAAAGGGGGCAAGATCAGATCATTTTCCTGTTGATTTGCATGAAAGTGTTAAAATAAAATAGTTAGTACTACTGTTATCACCATGGCAGCATTAGCTTTCTATGAACGGTGCTCTAAGTATATTACTTTCAAAGCATGGGAAACTTTCTATCAAACATGAGAAAATACAAGTTCTGATCTTAAAGGGATATGAAGAATTTTACCAAGAACAAGTCTAAATGTGTCAACCAGTAATAAAAATAATAAACACCAGAAGTGATTTTTTTTCTTTCTTTCTGTTTTCACTGTAAGGCAGGGTTTTCATAATGCTAGAAGAGTAAATATTATAAATAAAAGTCAGATAAAGCACAGATACAGATGGCTCTGTTTGTTCAATGTGCTGGAAAATTTCTGTTTGGAAAAAATTCAGAAAGTGTGTTCAGCTGATTCCAAGCACAGACACTTTTTTGGGACAAACAGGAATAATTCACACCCAATTTCTTTTTAAAGAGTCTCCACCATGGTTGCCATCTGTCTGCACTGCTGTTTACAACTTCACTAACAAATCTATGGAACAACGGTGGGACCGACTAAGCATAAGCTATCATTATATGCTGATGATGCCAGTTTTGTTTTGCCTTATTACAATGTATAAAATGAAGTCAGAAATTTACTTTCTAGTACAAATAAAAGAAGGAACCCACTTGCTTTACTGTTTAATGTCATATAACAATTCCTATACAAATTGTGCCAAACACAGAACAGGTTGTTTGTGGTAATTATGGACCTGTTTTCACTGACTGGCACGTGTTGTGAAAGTTTCAAAACTACCTTCACATGCGTATTTATATAAAACACTGCAAAAGCTGGCTGGTAAGTATATTATTAAAAATTTTGTGTGAAGAGTATTCAAAATAATCTGTCTCTTTGTTAATATAAAGTCCCTTTTGGGGTAACCAGATTTTAGCCCAAGATGAGCAGATGCTACATTTAATTTTGGGTCCTTTGGGATTTAAAAGAAAAAATTTAGAATTAAGGTACAAATACTGTATACTGTTAAGTCGAATTGTTGAATGTTGTCATTGTGTTTCTTAAATTTGTAAAGTCTTAGTTCAAGCAGTAGGATCAAAGACATTCCTTTGTCTCTGACCACCTCCCCTAGCCACTCTGTGCTGGGGAAGGTTTTATTGCAGATACATCCTATCTGACAGATCTGTTTCTTGTGACCCTTTTGGTCAGCAGGAGGTCACACAAACACACCCCCATGACACACACACACACACACACACACACACACACACACACTAAACAGAAACTACAGAAACAGTTTTGCATGTACGAAGTGCCAGTTTTACTTCTTAAATGACAACAAGTCAAGGTTGAAACCAAATGAACTGATTTGTTTAACATGTGATTTTTGATTCATTTTGCACACAAATTGGCAGACACAGATAGTTAATATGGGGTACATGTTTGCTCTCTCTTTTTAATTACCAAGTGTAGAAACTTACTTCAAGACAAGAAAAATCAATTCTTTATGTTGTAAAATAATCAAGAAATGGAAATTTGTTACTTATGCAACCCAGCATTTGTTAGAATAATTGTTCCAATTGTTTTTGGTTCATTTTAGGGTGAATGTGTGAGAGTAGCTCACAGTTTGCAACCAAGTAGTGTGTATGTGAGCTGCTCTATAATTGGTTGTTTGGACTTTGCATTTTGATGAAAGCTTATTGGTAATTCTATTTTGCATTTTTCAAGACTCAGTGTTATTGAACATTTAATGCTCCAGACCTCAGTCACACAGATCCAGAGACCGGTCAGTGACCATCTGACAACCATGGTCACGGGTTTTACGGTGGGAGGTGCTTTTGCTGTGATGTGTATTGAACTGTTTTTCCCAATAAAAGGCAGCGAGCGGAGGCCGGATTTGGGGTCATTTTGTGGTAGGATTCGAAGTGCGTTCCTGAGATACCGACGAGGCCTCCCTTGCGCAAGTAAATCGATGGATTGCTGACTGTCTTGTTTTCTTCATGATGAATAAGTCTCTAAACTAGCGGGGCTTGTGGAAACACAGACCCAACAATACTCTAAATTGTTTTTTTGTTTTTTTTTAATTTCCAAAACTGTCATGGCCCCGAGTGCCCTTCTCACCTTCTTCCTCTGCTCTGTGTTTTCTTGCTCCTCTGTCCTAATCTGTATGGGCAATACTTACCTGCCTATAACATCGCCCCGAGGTGAGTCCTACCTGTCCTACTCTGACTGACACACCTGCCTTTCATCTTCTTCTTTGCCTTTGTGATATTTTTCCCTTTACTTACTGTGGTCTCTCATCTTCCTGCTTCAGGTTCCCGATCTGTCAGCCTGTCATCTGCCTCAAACGTCACTCCTCATCCTCAAGAGTTGTGTGTGTTAGATACCTGATGAAGATCAGGGATTTTGAGTTCTTCATTATCTTCACATTAGCATGTTGTTTGTGCAGATGCTATAGTGGACTTGTTTCATTCCAGAAGTGGGGGCACCAGCTACCATGCCTCCACTTCCATTTCAGCTACGCCTGAAACATGATTACCCCAACACCACTGGATCAAAGCACAGAGAAGACGAGTGGGGATATTATTTAGTGGAGGACAACACATATGTATAGATATATATCAATGAGTCAATAATTATGATCTAAGAATATCATGTGTATGATTCTGAAAATGGCCTTTTACATAATGAGCACATTGACTCTACATATTTTAAGTATATTTTGATGATAAAACTAAACTTTAAAATTTTTCTCACCTTCAGAAAACTATTATAAAACTCAAAGTTATGTTTAAAGTTAGTGCAGCACCATTTTCACATAATAAATATGCAATGGGACACAGAACCTGAACATTGTGCCTAATATTTTCTACTCCGGTTTTCTATGCTGGCTCTTATTTCAGATATTTTTTTTCAATCCTGGAAACACCTGAGTTCAAGTTGTTCAAGTACACAGAAAAAAATGTCTTTTTTTTTCTATCCATCTATCGGATAACTGAACCTCTCTAATGCAAGTATCAATGTACAGGGTGGGCCATTTATATGGATACACCGTAATAAAATGGGAATGGTTGGTGATATTGTGGGGATAGGTTAATTGGATAATCCAAATTGCCACTAGGTATGAATGAGTGCGATTCGAAAGTGAATGCGAATGGTTGTCTGTCCCTGTGTGTTAGCCCTGCGACAGACTGGTGACCTGTCCAGGGTGTACCCCGCCTCTTGCCCTAGAGCTGGGATAGGCTCCAGCGCCCCCCGCGACCCTGAAAAAGGATAAGCGGAAGTGAATGGATGGATGGATGGATGGTTATATTAAAGTCCTGTTTGTGGCACATTAGTATATGTGAGGGGGCAAACTCCTCAAGATGGGTGGTGACCATGGTGGCCATTTAGAAGTCGGCCATCTTGGGTACAACTTTTGTTTTTTCAACTGGAAGAGGGCCATGTGACACATCAAACTTATTGGTAATGTCACAAGAAAAACAATGTTGTGCTTGGTTTCAATGTAACTTTATTCTTTCATAAGTTATTTACAAGTTTCTGACCGCTTATAAAATGTGTTCAATGTGCTGCCCATTGTGTTGGATTGTCAATGCAACCCTCTTCTCCCACTCTTCACACACTGATAGCAACACCACAGGAGAAATGCCAGCACAGGCATCCAGTATCCATAGTTTCAGGTGCTGCACATCTCGTATCTTTACACCATAGACAATTGCCTTCAGATGACCCCAAAGCTAAAAGTCTAAGGGGGTCAGATCGGGAGACCTTGGGGGCCATTCAACTGGCCCACGACGACCAATCCACTTTCCAGGAAGCTGTTCATCTAGGAATGCTCGGACCTGGCACCCATAATGTGGTGGTGCACCATCTTGTTGGAAAAACTCAGGGAACGTGCCAGCTTCAGTGCATAAAGAGGGAAACACATCATCATGTAGCAATTTCAAATATCCAGTGGGCTTGAGGTTTCCATTGATGAAGAATGGACCCACTATCATTGTACCCCATATACCACACCAAACCATCACTTTTGTTGTTCCAACAGTCTTGGAGGGATCCATCCAATGTGGGTTAGTGTCAGACCAATAGCGGTGGTTTTGTTTGTTAACTTCACCATTCACATAAAAGTTTGCCTCATCACTGAACAAAATCTTCTGCGTGAACCGAGGGTCCTGTTCCAATTTTTGTTTTGCCCATTCTGCAAATTCTGTGCGCCGATCTGGGTCATTCTCGTTGAGATGCTGCAGTAGCTGGAGTTTGTAAGGGTGCCATTTGTGAGTAGCTAATATCTGCCGAAGGGATGTTCGACTAATGCCACTCTACAGTGAAATGCGGCGAGTGCTACGCTGTGGGCTCTTGCTGAATGAAGCTAGGACAGCAACTGATGTTTCTTCATTAGTGACAGTTTTTTTGCATCCACATTTTGGCAAATCCAACACTAAACCAGTTTCACGAAACATAGCAAGCAGTTTGCTAACTGTAGCATGGGAGATGGGTGGTCTCGTAGGGTGTCTTGCATTGAAATCTGCTGCAATGACCCGGTTACTGCATTCACCAGATATCAACACAATTTCGATCCGCTCCTCACGTGTTAACCTCTTCGACATGTCAATGGCTGTGAACAAAGAGAAACTTGTAAATAACTCATGAAAGAATAAAGTTACGTTGAAACCAAGCACACCATTGTTTTTCTTGTGACATTACCAATAAGTTTGATGTGTCGCATGGCCCTCTTCAACAAAAGTTGTATCCAAGATGGCCGACTTCTAAATGGCCACCATGGTCACCACCCATCTTGAGGAGTTTGCCCCCTCACATATACTAATGTGCCACAAACAGGACTTTAATATCACCAACCATTCCCATTTTATTACGGTATATCCATATAAATGGCCCACTCTGTACAATTATATTCTTCCTATAGTTACACAGGGAACAACGACTGAAGTTAGTAGAGTACTGTGTTACATTACAGAAAAATGTAACACTTACATTTTAATGTGTTACATTGTAACCCATTGACCATCAGTGCGATCACCAGTGTGGCTGTTTTTATAGTGCTGTCATAAAATCCTTGTTCCTTTTTTTTGGTACAATAGTTGGTTCATATTCCCTGTAGATTATAAAAACTTCATTTTAAGCTGGTTAGCTTACAATATTAGACACAGACTGCAATACTGGTTCTTAATGATGTAGAGAGAACTTTGAAATAAAGTGTAGCTGCTAGTAATTGCTCTCTATTGCTGTGTAGACTTGTACTTCTGTTCCTTGCCAAAATGAACACCTGGCTCTTGGCTTGATGCTGTAATAATGAAGGAGGAAAAAAAAAGACTGCAGCTGTGCTATAGTTGTATTTAGCACCTAAATTAATAAATATCTTCTACAGGTTATGCGGAAATTGATAAGACAGTTTATTGGATGTGTCTACTTTCTTTTCTCCCATTATGAAACATTGTCTTTTTCCTATTCCCTCATTTCTCCATTGAGAAATATAGGGAGTGTCATTACTTAGAGGCCACGCAACAGTGTCGTCTAAGTGACCACGGTACCTGGGAGCTAGCTAGAAAGATGGCAAAGACAGCACACTGGGGCAAAGTTAGCATATCTGCCTTCATTATAACAACCCCACTGACATAATATCAACTCTAATGCATGACAAACACAGGAATTATAATATTCAAGGAATCAAGGTCAAGAGGTCATTATAAGCAGCATTTTCATAGCTATGCTATTTTTTCCTATGGTTTAGCTACATGTTGAAGAGTATAGGAAGAAAAACAGATTGAAATCAGCAATAATATTAGCACAAGTTTCATTTGTTTTGGGTATTTTTTTTAATATATTTTTTTTTGCTTTTGTGCCCACAGGAAGTGAAAATATCCACTAAAGCCACTGCTCTTCAGAGGGAATATCAAATATGGAACAGTCAGCAGAGGGAATGACAAATCTTCCTTTAAATATTTACACTGCACTATCATCTGCACTATAGCCTCATGTACTTTTTTGGTGCTGGACACAGACCTCTGATAGCAATTTCCTGTACACCTTGAGCCTCAGTTGAACAAGCAAGGCTAACTTTGGTCACTTAATTATAATTTTCAGGTAGCAGGTTTTCTGAATAAATTATTAATTCTGTTATTAATCTTATAGAAAATGTTGAACTCTTGCAAAAACATTTTAAACATCCTTTAAATGAAGCTTAAGAATTTGAATTCTTAATTCTACATCTTTTACAATCTTTTATCATAGCATATGATATCAGCTGGTAATTATTTTACCAGTGTCGATTTAAATAATGCTAACAATTATGCGCCTCATGCAGGTTGTGCGCTGCAGAGGCAACATTCTGTCTCCATTTGCTTCATGTGATTTTGCACTCCCTCCTCACAGGAGGAGAAGAGCTGATTACAGTGTTCTCCCTGTCTTTTTCAATAAGCTCGGCACTGTCGCCTCCGCTCACAGTCAAACACATGTGTGGAGTGACTGTCAACCCGCCAAGGCCCATTTACTCCAGCACACACCACATCCAAACTCCCAGTGCTCTCTCTACATCACATCTCCTCCCCAGCTCACTCTCAGCTCATAGTCATGTTCTGTAGCTTTGAACTTTTGAATTTAGCTCACCGCCAGCCTTTACCCCACAGCCCCTTTCCACTTCCTCTATTTCTACTCTCCTCCCAATCTTATAACCACCCCCCCCCCCCACCCCACCCCCCCTCGAGCTGCACTCAGGGCTACATGATAACACACTTTGGAGTGAGCTGCTTTCCCCCAGAGCAGCCCAAACTGTGAGCATATTCACTCCATCATAACAGCACTGTAGCAAAACTGCTGTCACGCCGAGTTTGCCATGCTAATGTGGCTGTAGGCGACACTCGCCTGCCCTTAAAATGCAGTGATGGAGGTGTGGGGCGTGTTTTGTGGGTGTTGGAGGGGAGGTGCGGGGTGTTTGGGGAGCTACATGGCACAAATCAGGGTTTCTGAGGCAATGGAAAGAAATATAATACAGAGAATAAGATGTAGAACAACTCTAATGCACCCATCCAAGGAGTATTTTCTCTCCTAAACAAAAGATGTCTAGTTCACTACTAGATGCATGGCATAATGTGAAAACACTAATAGTAGTTCCGCGCATTCTTTTCCATCTACCCTTTGAGAGCGGTGATAGAAGAGGCTTCAAAGGGCTCGATTGAAACCTGGCAAAGCTTTGAACTATGTCCTTGGACTGTCATGTGGAAAGACAGACACTCCCTTCAGTCATCCACTTACAAACAGAATAGTATACAGACAAATGTACTCAGATCGTACCAACATGTCAACACTGCTTTACCCTTATACCTAAACGCACACTTGTTCAGCTGTGGCTGGAGCCAGGAACTGATTAGCGCAACAAGGATCTTACTATTCTCCAAATGAGCAATTACTTCCTACTGGTAACATGTTGCTGTTGTCTGCAAAATCACTGAGACTCCAATGAACCAATTACCATCACTGCAGTTTTCTGGGTTAAAGGTTCCAGTCTTTTATAAGGCACACGTGGGAAGCATGAAAGTGAGTCCTCCTTTGATGTTTGATAATACTTCTTGAGTTAATGCTTCTCTGAAATGGCTGGTAGCCTTTTTTTATATATGTGTAGAGTTAAGTGATGCAAATAATATTTGGACATTTTGAGAAAGAGACTTATTTGCTTTCTTGAGTGTTTGATAAGAAGATTAGTACCAATCTCATGTCTCCTGCAAATTTAAAGCCAGCAAACATCAGAATGACTTTTATAAGTCATTTTTCGAACGTCCACGTAAGGAAGCTGTTTTGTAACGTCAGGCAACGTCTTCTTTTCCAAGTCTACTGAATTCTATTGTTGACGTCTGTAGGACCTCTGAGCACGGGCTATCTTCAAGATGGCGCAGCTCTTGAGCTAAGTCAAAAGTGAGCAGCCGCTCGGTGGATTTGGAGCAGAAATGTCCGGAGCTTCTCACAGACAGTTTTCAAAATGTGCGTATTGACAAAGACTGTCGAGCAGATAGTTCAGGTTATACATACACACTTACACACTCTTCTCAGTCCTTCTACCAATCACAATCACATATACTTCCTCGTACAAAGCTCTTCACAATAAAACAAGATACCAACCTCACTAAAATAAAAACAAACCAATTATAACTCAAACGGTCTTTTAAACATATTAAACGCATTGTACTCCTTTCTAAATACTTCAACCATTTTTATTTTACACTGTAACATGGATTTCAACATTTTTAATATTTCAGCACTTTTTCATAAATGACCGTTTTAACCTTATTATGAACATTTTCTTTTATTTATTGTAGTTAAGGAAACACAGGAAAAGGTAAAATAACAAAAACCAACCCACATGTACTGAGTAAATCAATAAGACAACACATAATAAATTGTGTTTGTTTATAAATAATCCTTATCGTATCATTTTAATAACAACAATGCTGATGTTTATAAATAAAATATATTACATTTATTAATCAAATTTCCTGCACCTGTCATAGACATCCACATGACATCCCAAATAATTACCAAGTTCAAATGTTGAACTTCATATTCATGTCCAGGTTGGGTCACGATTGGACATCCAAATTTTGGACCAAACTCAGATGTGGTATAGATGTGCAGAATTGGCCATGGACCAACGGACCCAATATAGACATGATCTGCACGTCTATCCAACATCAATATTTAGTGGGTTAGCACAAAGACTAACACAAAAACCAAAACACAAAAACAGCTAGCTCGGTTGTGTCCAAAGCTGATAAAATATGACTGCCGGCACTTTTTAAAGGTGGCTAATAAAAAGAACTAACAGACTTAAAAACTCCTTTGTCCAACACGCCATCAGACTGTTTAACTCCTCCCTGGAGGGGAGAGGGAGGGGAAACAGGAGGACAAAGGAGGGGGGAACAACTAAGCTGTAGTGCCTCTTCACCTCACTGTGCAATACCTTTTGTGCAATACTTTTGTAAATAGTCAACGGTGCAATAGACTCAATACTTGAAATGTGCAATTCACTTGTATTTTTATTTTTTATTCCTATTTATTCTATTTATCCCCTTCGTATATTTTATTTATATTGTCTCTGTATTTATATATATGTGTGTGTGTGTGTGTATATATATATATATATATAATATTCTGTAACTCTGTAACTTCTGTCGGTGCTGTGCTTTTTTGGAAATCGAATTTCCCAGAGGAACCCACCCGAGGGATTAATAAAGTTCTATCTAATCTAATCTAATCTAATCTAATCTAATCTAATTAACATGTCATTTCTCATTTTATGATTTAACAGGTGATAGACTTGGCTTATTCCTGGTTATTTTTGGTAGGGAATTACAGAACTTCCTCTGATACACATAGCTATACCAACTATTTCAGTGTGAGACTCATCTTTCACCCTTCAAACCTAACTTGACTGGAGAAAAAAGACTCTTTAGCTATTGTTCGAGGAGGCTTTTTGAATAACTTTAAATTACCAATCTAAACTACAGCCACCTTTTGCAGAACTTCTTACACAGGCACACCTCTTCTGTTTATTGCTCCTATCTCCCGCTGTGTGTATTTTCCATTCACTTTTCTTTCTAGGGCTACTTCTGATGTTTCCCCCCGCAGCTGTAATTTGCTCCATTTTCTTTGTTATTGTTAGTCTTGAAGTATTTAACCAGATGATTTCCTTCACTTATTGAAGGAATGCCCCAACCAATAACCAGTGTTGGGGAGTAACGGAATACATGTACCGCCGTTATGTATTTAAAATACAAAATATGAGTAACTACAACAACAAAAAAAAAGGTGGTATTTAGAATACAGTTACTTTGTTGAAATAAATGGATTACATGGCAGTATTTTCCTGTTTCATATTGTGGCGGGTCAGGACTGTTTGGGTTTTGTTTGACAGCTACGGCAGCGTTATGGTTGCCATGGTTAGAGGGCGACACGCTCTCTCTGCGACTGTGTGTTTCCTGGGTGAGAGAGGCCTTTTTGTTGTTGTTGTTGTTGTTGTTGTTGTTGTTGTTGTTGTGCTAAGCTATGCTGAGCAGTTTGGTTAGCAGCAGTGTGTTTCTGTTGGAAAATAAACGGCTGTGCTCCCTGGCAACTCAGGGTAGCAAGACCAAACGACACCTCTGTCTCCTCCTTGTCTGAGCTTGCCACAATGTGTTTGGCTTGTTTCCTCCGAAACAATAAGTTCCGTTGGAGCAGCCTTTCAACGCCTCTCTCACATCAAAGTTGACCCAGACAAGTAAAGCTATTTTTCGGCTACGAACCGGACTTATTAGCCAGAGGTCCCTTTACTACGGTTCGGAGCCGCAGACCTTCAGTAATAGTAATAAATCACACAGCAATAGTACATTCATGTAGTTGTAAAAAGCATGATAATATATTGAGTAATCCAAAGTATTCAGAATAATTGAGTAACGTAACGGAATACGTTACAAAATACATTTTGGGGCATGTATTCTGTAATCTGTAGTGGAATACATTTTAAAAGTAATCTTCCCAACACTGCCAATAACACAATTTGTGTGAATATAATGTACCCAAAAAAACTAATGAAATAAGGATTAAAAGCCTGATTCTGATCTGTTCTTAAAAAGAAGACAGGAGCATATATGAACACTGAACCAGGTCTTCTTGCTGTTCTTTCATTCTATATATACAGCCATTTTAAAACCCCTTCCTTTCAATGTAAGTGATGTGAGAGACATTGTGCTCAAACATGTGGTCAAATATAGAGCAAGAAAAACCTCTTTTTATGTCATTATGGGCAACCAATACAAGCAAGAAGCCACAATGTGAGCCTGTCCATTAAAAGAAAATCGAAGTGTTCACAACAGCATTCAGAATTCTTCACAATACAAAAAAAGCATTAGTGAAGTTTATGAATCATCATCTTTTGGCCTCCAACAGTGGACTCAGCTCTCTGCTGGTCCTGCTAGACCGCAGTGCAGCATTCAATGATAGTCACCACGACACATGCGTCCCTTAAGCAATATAATCAAGTAAGGGCTAACATTCATTGCTATACAGATGATACCCAGCTCTCTCTATCATGAAGCCAGATAACAAACACCAGTTAATTAAACTACAGGAATGTCTGAAAGGTATAAAGAACTGGATGACCTCTAATTGTCTAACCAGAAACTTACTCTGCATGGCATAATCTTGACCTCCAGTAACACTTTGAGGAATCTTGGAGTCATTTTTGACCAGGACATGTCCTTCAATGCGCATATTAAACATGCATTTATTACTTGTAGGGTCTACTGTTGTACTTCATTGTTACTGGGCTTTCCTAAAAACTCCTTGAAAAGTTTTCAGTGGATCCAAAATGCCACAGCAAGTACTGACAGGGACTAGAAAACCAGAGAATATTCACCCATATTGCTTCTTTTCATTGGCTCCCTGTTAAATCCAGAATCAATTTAAATCCTTCTCCGCTCATACAAGGTCTTGAATAATTAGGCCTCATCTTATCTTAAAGACCTCATAGTACCCTCTCACCCCAATAAAGCACTTTGCACTTGGTCTACACAATTACTTGTAGTTCTTAGAGTATTTAGAGTGAGAGGCAGAGCCTTCAGCTTTCATGCCCTTCTTCTGTTGAACCCAGTTTGGATTTGGGGGGCAAACACTTGCTATACCCTCAGGTCATCTGGATCCGGTCTTTTATCAGTTCCCAGAGTCAGAACCAGACACGGAGAAGCTGCATTCAGCTTTTATGCTCCTTATATCTGGAACAAACTCCCAGAAAGCCTCAGATCAGCTGAAACACTCAGTTTATTTAAATCCAGGTTGAAGACTCACCTGTTCTCAGCTGCATTTGAATAAAGCACCAAATCCACACTTTAAGCTTAAATTTCAAAACTTACATTTAACTACTGATTTTATCTACTGTTCTGATTTTATCTGTTTTGATTTTATATACTGTTGTTTGTTTGTTTGTTAATTAGTTAGTTAGTTTATTTGCTTGTTTTATTCAATTTTAAATCATGCTTTTTATTTGTTCTTGTTTCTAATGTCTCTGTAAAGCACTTTGAATCACCTTGTTGTTGAATTGTGCTATACAAATAAACTTGCCTTGCCTTGCCTTGCCTATACTTTTAAGATTAGGCTTAAAACTTTGCTTTTTGATAAAGCTAATGCTGGATCAGGTGACCCTAAACTCTCACTTAGTTACACAGCAATAGAATTTGGCTCCTAGGGGCTTTCCGTACTGAGAATTTCTTTTGCACTCATCTCTTTTCACTTTCTGTGTGTTTCTGTGCATTACCGCTCCTCCACAGTGTGTCTTTTGTCCTGTCTCATTCCCCTCACCCCTTGTGGCAGATGGCTGCCCCTCCTTGAGCATGGTTCTGCCGGAGATTTCTTCCTGTAAAAAGGGAGTTTTTTGTTTCCACTGTCGCCAAGTGTGGTCATCTGATTGTTCGGGTTTTCTCTGTGATATTCTACGGTCTTAACCTTATAAAAATAAAGCACTTTGGGATTAATTACTGTTGTGATTTTGTGCAATATGAATATAATTGAATTAAAAATCGAATGGAAACCATCATTTAATATTAGAAACCATTATTAATCATGCATGCCATAAGGAGTATGAATTCTAGACACTGGTGGTGCTAGGGTAAAAAACACTGAGTGTAGTTTGGAATGAACCTACTGGAAGGACCCTTTGGCATGCTGTTCCTGATTAAAACTGAAGGTGAATGAAAAGGAAGATAACTGGCTCACAGGGCTTATGGAAATATCTGACGTAAAGACTGAAGTAAAGATCTGAAGACTATAATGCCTTAAGTCAGCTAATTTATTTGGAAGCAAGAAGGAAAAAGAGAAAAAAATGTGAAGCACCAATATGAAAAACTTGGAACTTTTCCTTTGTGTATATATGAAACCTAAAGGATTTGTTCTTCTCTGTCACTGACAAGCATCAGCTTTTGAGCCAAGGTTGGCGTTTTTACCCATAAATGCATTTTATTCTCCCTTTTCTTCCCCCTTGCTGATTTGTATGAATAGCTAAACAAAGATTACGGTTTTGCTGCAGTATGGACTGTCATCTTGTCATTGTGCTGCCTGTTGAGATATCCTTTCACTCCACTCTGCTGACATGTTGAAGTTTACACAGTGCCGCCTGTATGTTTGTGTGATGCACAAGTGAAACCAGAAGCAGGTCAGGAGTGAAATCAAACCATCAGGTTGTTGGTGTGATGGAAAATGAATGATTGTTAATTCATGTCTGTGATGAATAAGTTATCAGCGCTACAGTTCGGGGCTAGACTTAAAGGCATGGGGCATATGGGAAATGAGGAGGGGCACAGATGCTCCTCGGGGCCAGAGGGCTGATGGGCAAACTGAAAAAGGGACACAGAGAAGGGTGAGGAGGCATTGTGGCAAGTTAAAAACATAAAATATCATGCAAAAACAGCAAGAAACGACATGCTTACTCTGCCTCAAAGGCCAACTGTGTTCTCACTGTGCAAAACTAGCTCACTAACTCAGCCCCAAACCCAATATCTGAAGTTCCAGTTCACTGGAGGGGCCTGCAGAGAGGCTGCTTGAAAAGGTCTATCTTTAAAGTCCTGCGCAACTTTGACCTCCCACATCAGTAAACGGCTCAAAGAGAAAAGCCTCTCCACCTGTGTCAATAACAACACTGCCCTCATGGGAGCGAGACGCAAAAGCACATAGAAAACACAGGTGTCCGTATTAAAATGCTCCCAAATATACCAGCAATAATGGCAAACATGCAGCTGATATTCCCACAGACACATATGTGGACACATACTGCGGAAGCATCGAGAGGATCTCAGCACCATCTGCTGGCGGCTTTATGAAAAATCTGCTCCACAGAGGCAAAGGCAAATCAGTCCCCTAAAATCATTTTCTCCAGCATTTTTGCCAAGCTTCCCGCTTTCCATTTACACCTCTGTCAAGCTGAGAAACTAATCTGATCTGATTAGTTACAGTTTGACATGGCAGCAGCACACTGCATTTTTATCACTCATCAAGACCTTTTATTGTGAAGAATATGCAAGAAGGCAAGGGGGGGTTTCCCACAATTTGATGGGTACCTCATTTCTCATATTACAGCAATACAGTTTGTTTCATTAGAGGCTCTGAGCATGCGCGCCAACTGTGTTTAAGCTGTAAAATAATTAATCAAACAAGAAAAAGGTGGTATTTGACTTCATTGCATAGTTTGCTTATGCACTGATGCTAATTTAAAAGTTCACTAACAGAAATATATAACATTAACGTGAACCTCAAACAAGGACAAGAAATGACCTACTATACTTATATTAGGGGTTTCTCTCTTTCAAACGATTCTAGGCACATGTAACAAAATAATGTTGTCCCCTTGAATAAAGGGAATGCTTGAAGGTGGTATTATTTTTGGCTACCTAAACTATGTAGATGTAGAGCTGTTTTGAGATGGATTCTGCTGGCAGTGTGCTTTTCATATTCATCTTATCGCCTACAGAAGAACAGCAGAATAATAAACTCTTTTGTGTAAAAATTCTCCTCCCAGCAAGAAGAGCTTGTGGGGCATTTAGTTACAGTGGAAACACACAGCTTAGCATTTCAATGTCGGGGTCTCGGACAAAATGCGCAGGCTATCTACACTTTCTCGACTATGTATCCGCCCATAGCAGTTATGGGTCTGTATATGTGTAAGTGTAAAAGTGCTCCTATCTTCCTACAATTACAGACTTATACATCAGTTTGTTATCAATGGAAACAGCTGTTCAGGAGCTGATTGTGAAATGGTAATACGCTTGCAGAGAACAGTGACAAGACAAATCTTTCTCGAAGGAACATCTTTTTTAGAAACCACAGCGTGATCCCTCACAGGAGCTATCTCCGGCTAGATCAGAAAATGAGTTGCTGCTATATGTATAAAGGACTCCCTCGTTCTACTCGCAGTCCTTCAGGACATAGTGTGAAGCAACACACAGGTCCTTCTTTATTCTATGTAACCACAGTGAACTAACGCAGGGAAATGTAATAAGCTTGTTCTTGGTGTTGTTTGCTTTCTCTGGTAAGTTACTGTAATCTGTTTACGTATAAGAATCAAGAGAACATGATGTACTGCTGGAGCAGAGATTTCCTTGATGATGTCGCACCCTGGCATCACAAAAATACACGCTCACACACTCACACATGCGCACACATTTACAGAGGGTGGTAATGAGGGACTAATAGCTTCTCGGAGAAGGAGATCCAACCTAATTTGCGCCATACGAATCCCCCCCGTGGTGACTACACCTAAAAGACGAACATATTATTGCTCAGTGTGTGTCTGCGATGCTGTGGGGAAAATAATACTATACATGTTGCTCTGAGGAACGGAAAGAGACTGCAGTATGTGTATAACGTAAGAGAGAGAGATAAAAACAAAACAAGGAGAAGAGGAGCGAGATGCTATTCAGCGGTGCTAATCTCTTTGATACCCACACTATGGTGTTCTGTACCACGATGAGAAACACCCAAATTATTCTTTTCGTCTTTTATTCATGACCTGCGGGGCATCCTCCCTTGCCCTCTTACTGCTGTGCTCATAGTCTCACTCCTTTCTCGCTATCGCTCACGCACACTCTCGCGTTCTCCTCATTCTTTCATTTGCCATCTTATCAACCCCGTGTGATATCTCGCCAAGCTTATGCATTTATGAGCAATTACTTATTTACATAAAATATATAGTGCAGCATTAGGAGTTTGGGTAAAGCGTGAGCCGAGCATTAGCGAGTATGTTTTTCATGATTAAAATCAGCTCTAATTATGCATTAAAGGTAGTAACATCCATTTGAGAAATTAATGGCAGGTTCATTTAAGACTAGTAAAAGGGGCGATGTTATTATATTATATAAGATGAATTAATGCCCAGATTGATATATTAAAGGTATTATACAGTGTTAAAATTACTGATGAGGGACAGAAAACTTTTTGTGCACAAGAAAATTAGTCAGATTGTGATGTTTTAAATAAAAATCAAGTGGATTTAAAAATAATAATAATGATTAAAAAATCAGTAACTAAGCATTTTAAGCAGTTCTCTGTTCTGTAATCCCTGTTTGTTTGTATTGGACAGACACCTTGCTGTTTCCTGTTTTTGTTTGTTGCTGCTGTTGTTCGTTTAATATTTTATTTTGTTGTGGCTTATTAAATGGACAAATAGACGACTGTTCCTTTTAATTCAACTGAATTCAGCTCATTTGTACTTCCCAGTCACACACGCAGAGGTTCAATGAGCTTCTAAGGCATAAAAACATTAAAAAAAA
This sequence comes from Maylandia zebra, assembly GCF_041146795.1. Classification (NCBI taxonomy): domain Eukaryota; kingdom Metazoa; phylum Chordata; class Actinopteri; order Cichliformes; family Cichlidae; genus Maylandia; species Maylandia zebra. Next base: position 14,792,284 of record NC_135182.1, on the reverse strand, counting down.
AAAGAAAAAAAGAACTTTACTGTAGAAGATGCTTACTTGATTTGTTCCCCTGTCAGATGCATTGATAATGGAAGTTTAATGTTTCATTTCAAATCTCAGGTCTGTGTGGAGTTTACAGTTTGCATGTTCTCACTGTGCCTGCATGAGTTTCCTCTGTTTACTCCAGCTTGCTGACATGAATGTCAGGTAACTGTTCATAGCTGGGAATGTGAGAATGAATCATTGTGTATTAGTACACTGGGTGTACCACACTCTTAACAGGCATCGGCTCCAGTGTTTGCATGATGCTAGCAGGGCTGTTAACTTATTTGTTTAGGCTTTGATATTTTTGTAGATTACACCAGTTTAGGCTTTCTTTTCCCCCCTTTTTAATGTGACCTTTTATAAGTTAAACCTTGTTGGTGATGTTGGGAACATAAAAATACCACAAAAGCTAAAGTATCTTTTGCAGTAACATAATTTTAGGTACCAATCTTTTTTCCTTTAATATCCCATTAAATGTTATTAAAAAGTTATTCAAGCCCTTACTTTGGTTAAACGTCTTAACAGTTAAAAATGATATATTATTCCATATAACATTACTACAGTAGCTTCTTAATACTGATGCATCAGTGCTTGAGTAATATTTTGCTGCTGCTGCTTGAGATGAAGCATTAACTTCTTTACATACACTGTACAGTAGTTAGCTTTTGCACTCCAGTGGTTCAAATCTTGGTTTTGTGCCTCTTCCAAGGGATCAAGGCAGAATGTAGAGCCTCAGAAGGTGATTAATAGGAGAGAAAAGAAGAAGTAGAGGAGAAGAAACTTCTCCTGCATGCATTTGCATTCATGTTTCAACTTGATGACTTTGGACGCTGTGTAGACAAACTCTGCAGTAAGACTTTATTATGGCCACTTACACAGTACAAAAGAGAATCCATGTTTTATGATATTTATTATTGTATTAAACCTTATAGTTCCCATCCTATATGTAGTGGAATAAAAAGGCAGCTAGGCACTATAAATGAAAATACCGTATAGAAAAACTGTACAGATACTAAACTAAATGTTTTTCTAGCAGTGCCCTGTTCTCACTGTATTTTAGATTGTCTAGATGCTTGTTTTTCTTAGCACCCATGTTAGCTGAAAGCTAAAGGTTTATTGTTGACCCTGGATAGCAGTTTTTAGTAGTTGTAAAAAGATTTATCAGACGGTGCTCAGTATGGAAATAAATAGTATAATAAACATTAAGTAACTAGTATTTAAACAAAGTAAATATTTAGGAGGGAACGTGATCACTCATTGATTACTCACTTTTTGGGGGGTTTTTTTAATGTGGAAGTGAAATGGGCTGGCACAGTCTGTCCCGTTTATCGTGCTACAAATCGTGGTTGAACAGACAAAATAAATTCAAAGTTCTGTAACAATGGAATGAATCAGAGTAGTGAAAATGTCAGCTCTCCATTGTTAAATAACAATCAATGGCGGCAGACATTTGGAGCATTTGGTCTTTTCAAGGCCTAAGTTTAATTCAATAACATTCACACTGAGTTCGTGAGCAATTGCTATTGATGACCACTGAGAGCCTGACAAGTTGTACAGACTGTTCTGCAGATTTGTTGCTTCTGATGTGCATCGAGCAACACGATTTTTATTTATGGTTGGGTTCACTTTGGGGTCTGTTTTTTTCAATAACATTAGCTACAACATTTGATCAGGTTCCATTAGTACACATTTTGCTCACTTCTCCACAGTTTTGCGATAGAGAAACTACACAAAGTGTTACACTTTACAAGGTAATGCTGGACTTCTATTGAAAGCAAATTAATTCAAAGCATTATTAAGACTGCACTCAGAAACGTCCAAATACTGATACAGAACAATGGACATGAAAGTCTAAATTGTGATAAATAAAACACCATCTGTGCACCTTTTATTCAGCACTTCACACAGCAGTCTGCATCCTATAAGCCTCGTCGCACTTAGCTAAGAACACAAGTGTTTGTTTCTTCTAAATGCCCTGGCCTTCTTCTCCTCGGTCACATAACACCACACATGTTGCAAGGACCTATTTGACAGGTGCATTACGTAGCAGTCCCTTTTCACCTTGTTTTCTTCCTCCGTGTCCTTTTGGTGACGTACGTGTCGAGGCCAAAATATGCACGTGTCCCTAATCTCCCAGCTGTGTGGCTGGCTCTCAGCCCTTTAATGCCATCACTTCTGCAGCTAACAACAATCACTCTTGTCACTTATCCTAATTAGAGAGGGGACACGATGTCCTGTCATTCTTCCCACACAGTTGGTTCTGCTGTCTGCACCATCCCCGAGCACTCAGAGGTGTCACACATGAGAACTGATGTTTTGCTGCATCTGTTGGAGAAAAAAAAAACCCTGGCATGAATGAGAAGACAAATCCAGCAGAACAAAGACTCATTTGATAACAATTGCAACAGACAGCTGAAAGTTTTGACAGCACATTTGTTTTATTCATTTACTTTCATCATCTGGAAATGCATTAACAGACCAAATTCAAAATAAGTATGACATAACACTCATTTCAACTCGCATAATACTTGACAATGTAGTGTAACAACTACAGCCTATGCTTATTCCGAGGGCTGTACTGATCATTGTGATACAAATCTAATTTGAAGATATAGATATATAAAGCTAAATATAGAGACATCTCTCGGCTGAAACTATTCATCTAACAGTGCAGAGAAAAAAACTGAAATAACATTTTAAACAGGCAGGGGACATTTGCAGAAATATAACAGTTGCGTGTTTAATGCTATTAGCAGCTATCACGCCTCAAGCTGAGTTTAGGAGTAGGCTTAAACTGGTTCTGTGAGCTCACTTCTTTCTAATTCTACACCCACATTTTTCCCAACTTTTGGTTTTCACCCCAACCAAGGTTTACTTAAGTGAGATCACTTGGAACCATATGAATTTTAAATAGCTTGCTCTGGAACCGCAAATGACTTTATGACATTTTCAACATATTACAGGCACCAAACACCTTATTAGTTACAGCTTGCTACTACTGGGTTGGCTTCCATTGTTCCTTGCAAGCCATCTGGTGACTGTGGATGCCATTTGAGTACAATGATTTCATTGGCACATTTAAGAAATCATTTTGAGCTGGACTGGGTTAACATGTTGGAACAGCATAAAATGGGTAAACTGTAGTCAACAACAATACGCAGATGAGCTGTGATATTTAAATAATGCTCATTTGGTACTAAGAGGTCCAAAGTTGATCCATTCTGTTGTGTTGTTTATGCCAAATTCTGACCCTACAATACAAATATCATGCCAGAGACAAAGATGTTCATCAGATCGGGCAATGATTTTCCCTTTTTTAGTCTTCTGTTGTGCAATTTTGGTGAGCTTGTGTGAACTTTAGCTTAAATTCCCTGTTCTTAGATGAGAGGAGTCACACCTGGTGTTCTGCTGCTGTAGCCCATCTGCTTCGAGGTTCTCCATGTTGTGCAGTCAGAGATGCCCTTCTGCATACCTTGGTTGTAAAAAGTGGTTCAGTTACTGTTGCCTTTCAGTCAGCACAAAGCAGTCTGGCCATTCTGCTCTGACCTCTGGCTTCAGCAAGGCATTTTTTACCCAAAGAACTAACGCAGGATATTTTCCCTTTTTAGAATCATTTTCTCAACTCTAGTTATGGATGTGTGAGAAAATTACTCAAGATCAGCAGCTTATGAAACACCAAGACGACACAAAAAAAGCATCACATGTTCAAATCACTTAAATCACATTTTAATTCCAAATCTGATGGTTGATTTGAACTTGGGCAGATTTTCACAACCCTGTCTACATGCATAAATGCATCAGGTTGCTGCCATGTAATTGGTGATTATATTCTTTTACATTAACAAGCAGATGAACGAGTACAACTAAATAAGTGGTCAATGAGTGTATTTGTAGTAGAACTACTCTGGACTTGTAAATGAATACTGATGTACAATCAGTGACATGGCCCTTAAATCTCTTTTAAAAGAGAAAAAAGTTTAAGTTTGAACTCATTATAACTTGACATGCAGGGCCTGGTGGCAGACAAACATGACTTTCTAAAATCCTACAGCCCTGTTTTGAAATGCCAGCAAATAAAAAAGTTGGATGTCATGTAATGCTGTAACTTCTAGTCCGTTGTCTTCCAGTACACTTTGCAGAGCATGCGGTCGGACATTTGGTGAGGTTGACAGTAACTGGGACCTTTTGGATAATGTCATCTGCACTGAGATACCTACTGTCTTACCTTTAACCCCCTGACACATCTACAGGAGGGCATTTGCTTGCTAATCCTATCCGTGGTCGCAGAGAGACATGTATAATGTGACCAAACACTTACAAACCCTGTCACATACCATCATTCTCTTGCATAGTATTCCACTAAAACTCTGCTTTGAAAATGAGATTTTTGACATTTTCAGATGTCTCTAACTGATATGTATCATTAATGCTTTTCAGATTTTACTGCTGCCTCAAACACACATAAAGTACAAAAAGGAAAATCAAAGCAAACAAACAAATAAAACAGATTAAAACGTACCAGTTGCTTAAAATGCAGCTCATCTCCATGCAGGTCAGGCTCAGCCAGATGCTCATGAATACAGTTGTAAGTCGCAGACCAGCACGGGTTGCGTGTTGTGAAGTTTTCGAAAGCTCAAGGTCACTTGCGGCTCTTCTGGTCACAAACTTGCTGTCAAGGCACTGACTGTTTTTTTGCCCCCCCTCTTCAAACTGTGGCATAACGACATGACAGTTACTGTATTTAATTTCATATTCGTTTAATTCATCCCCTTTTTTCCCCCTCACTTTGACAGCACTGTTGTACTTTTATAAATATACGATTCTCCTCGGATCTCCTGGCCACTGTTTGCACAAGGTTACTGCACAATTAAGCAACAAAGTTATTCAGTGAATGTCATCTCATCGTTCAACTGTTAGAACATCAAACTGAACCGCATATTCCTCAGTGGGCAAAACAAGGAAAGGGAAATCTAGAATGAGCACAAGTCTTAGGTAAAGAAGAGTGTGTTTATCACTGAAATCACGTGGCATGATGGCTTTTGTATAGTAATTAGCTGTTAACTTTTGAAAGACATAATTAGTCTGTGTCAATTCTTGTTTTGTCCTACCTCTCCTCTGCTGTGTTCAGAAGGGGGGGAAAAAAGAGAGGCAGCCAAAGAAAATACAACCAAAACCACATCCTCTTGTGATCATTAAAATGAAAAAAAAGGAGGAACAGCTGCTCAGAACAAAATAAACACATTAACACCAATGTTCCACAGTGTGCAATCACACAGGCCCGAAGAGACAGCTGCCCGCTTTTAATTACACTAGCCTGACGTTTGTCTTCTCTTCTGTTGTTTTTTTATTCTGACAACTTTTCAAACTTTTATTGTCTTTATTTTTGATCTTGTTGCATCCCAGTTCTTCCCTATGCTACAACGAAATTGTTCAAACACAGATTCTTTCCTCCAACAAGAGCTTGATCAGGTCTTGTTAGGAGGTCGTATGGCTGCTCCCTTGGCCAGAGAGAGAGATTTACGTAAGAGATTTTGAAATCTACAGGATGTCAGAGGTTATGTGGTTCAGGTGGTAGAGCAGGCCATCTACCAATTGAAAGGTTGGATTGACTCCCGGCTCCTCATCCTTGAGTAAGATACTATTCCCTAAGTGGCCAAGATGCAACCATCGGAGTGTGAATGTTGGATAAAAAGGCCTTAGGTATAGATAAAAGCACTGCATGAATGAAAGCGCTTTGAGCTTTGAGACAGAGTAGAAAGGCATAAAGGTTAAAAAACTTCTAAGTTCAGAAAAATTAACTTTATGTGGACTTTTTATAAGTTTCCTTATTTCCTGCCATGTCTGTATATCTAAATACAGTATATTGAAGAATCAATGTTTTTGCAAGTAATGTCTATGAACCAAAACCAGCCAGGCTTCAGACTGACTTTATTCTATACAGTTTTTCTATTCTTGGCTCCATGTGCTGTCAAACAGGATTCATATCCTTAATATGTAGATCTCAGGGGTAACCAGACTTAAAGAGGAGCTAAATTGACTTGATTTACACCTCAGTCTTACATGGCTAGAGACCACTCCCCACAGCTACCTCTGGTTGCTAGGGGAAAATGTGTATTTTTTTTAACCACTTGCCAAGTGGTTACTGCCTGTCACTACAATCATAAAGAGGATGCTGCAGCAAATTGCAGATTGCTAGCAAATTGGCCATAGTTTGCATGGAGGACACCTACTTGTCTGCACGCACTATAATGTAAAAGTTTTGCCTGCACACTGAAACTAATACATTCTGAACGGTGCTGCTTTTATTTTGAAGGCAAATTATTTCTGTATGTGTTTTGCATCACACTTTTAACAGTTTCACTACGACTTAGCGAACAGTTGCAGACTTTTAGACAAGTTGGTATCTCGTATACAAGTTACAGGCGATCGCTGCTATAAACTCGCCACTAAAATCATTGCAAGATTTTCAGTGCAGCACCTTATAGCTCTTTAAAATGAATTTCACCTAGCAACTGCCAGCAATCTCCAGAAAACCACTCCCCAACCAGGCGGGGAAATACAAATGTTTCCTAGTGACCAGCCTCTTGGTGTGTTTGTCTAATTATTGACCAATTATGCTCATTTTAGATCCATTTTAAGGGAGATATTGGCTGTAGCTATTTTGCTTTTACCCAGAGATCTGCCGCTCACACATGTTTTTTTGTTTTTTTTTTTAATTCTCAGTAAATCCCAAGTTATCTGTAGCTTCTGAGATACTAGGCCCATCTGGAAATATATAAATTTACTATAAATAAATAAGATAATGCTTTAAGTCCATAAGTTCAAATATAAAATTTCTGAAATCTGAGATACAAAAAAAGGCCTTAGCCGTGTTTTTCTGCCATTGCTCTTTTTCTCCTTCAAGTTTAAAGTGGAAATGTCCCTTTAATGTGTACCTGGAGATTAAGGGTGATATCAAACAGCACAACATTTTGCTTCTAAAGTTTAAAACAAAGTCTAGCTAAATTTGGATAAAATATACCTATCTATATTTTATTAAAAACATTTCAACTGTGTTTATTCAAACAACGTCCTCAGAGTCATTTCGAATGCATGAGCGCTCATGCATTCGAAATGACTCGTGCAAAAAAAAAAGAAAAAAGAAAGCTCCACTTTTAAGTTCTTCACCGTCGTGAATTTTCCCTTTTAAAATGCATCTCATCTCAGACAAGTTGGCTGATTAACACAGGATTTTTTTTTAAAGTCATACAGGTTCCCCAATGGCCTAGAAAAGATTGGATTGTGTGTGTATGGGTTTGTTTTTTTTTTACAGCATTGTTTCCCTTGAAAACGCAGCCAAACAGTGAACAGAAAGAATGACAAATGAGGACGAGCCCTGTGTTTTACAGGAATGATTCTTAATTACATACATAGCTGCCATTTAGAGCCTATTGTCCTGCCTGAAAGTTGGCAGACATTAGCACAATGTGTTCACTGCATCCTTCCTTTCTCTGTCTTTATTTGTTTTTCTCCCCCCATTTGAGGGTTACACAGCACAGCCATTCTAAACCCTCCATAATTTCCACAGTAATCAGTCTGTTCTTTTTTTTGCAGTAAAGCTTTAATCAAACATCTCATACCCTATACCAGGCAGAAATGTGTTATTCTGACAGAAAAACAAAAAAGCATGCAATTACTCCCAGAGGAGCCGTCCCTCCTCTCCACTACAGCTGCAGGAACGAGGGCACTATTCCAAGCGCATCCTCCTCCTTTTTCCTTTCACTTCTTCTCTGTGCTGAAACTCCTCCTCCTCCAAACAATAATGACAGAGGATGTAAAGACGTGTTTTGTAATGTACACAAAGTAAAAGAACAGTAAGATGGCGCTCTCGTCCTCAAGAGAAATGTCACTGTGTGATTAATAATGAGGGTTTATCCTGTAATTGCATTCGTCATTTGTAAAATTTATTTCGCAAACCTATTTGTCATCTTTATTGTTCTCCCATCCAACAAAACACCCGTCATCTCGAAATAGTAAAGTACTACCTACTGAAAGGATAACAGCCCTAAAAAGAAAAGCTGTTTTTGATGACTGAAGAGCAAAAGACAAATGTATGCCGAGTGAGGCACGAGTGTTTGCCCTCAGTGGAAGAAAGGATTTTGGAGCTTTTGTTAAGTGCTTAAGCAAATCTTTACTATTAATTGCATGATAAACAGATTATCATTATCACCCAGATAAGAAAGTCAGCATGTGGGAAATTAAAAAAAAATTTTTTTTTGTTTTCACAGGAAAAGAGGAAGATCACAGAGAAGATGTCCGGATGCAGCAAAGGAGGACGAAGAGAGTGTTGGTTTGACAGAGGAGGATGCTCAAGGGGCAGATGACCCATTGCCCACACAGAAAAAACCATAAATCACCTAAATGATGGGTGTTGTGCATTGTTTTTAAGGCGCCTGCCAGGTAGGTTGCTCAAAGCATCTTGAAGAACTTCCCACTGTCCTGTGGCAAGGCTGTCTCAGCTGCTCATCGACACTATCTGTTGCTATAACCCCTTCTTGTAGCTGATAAGATGCTTTATGTTTTTGCATTGCTGCAAATTTAGAGTTGTTTTTATTTGTGCTGAAGAATAAATTTGAGGCCAGTCACATGTCTCCCTCATGATACTGTGTGATGTATCTAAAGTGCCAAAAAATGTTGCAGTGTTTAATCAGAAAATACTGCACTGATTTCTTCTTGCAGCTGTTTCTCAGATTTATAGTGTACATATAACTTATTAATGCAATTTGCACTACTTGCTTGCACAGTCTTACTTTTTACTCCTCCTTAACTTGATCTCATTTTTATTTCATATTTATATCTATCTTTTTTTGGCCAGTTATTATAGTATTACAGTGAATTATAGTAATTTTATTATTAAATCTCACTTGTTCATTAAAAAAGCAATAGCAACTTGCTTAATGCATTGACTGTCACTGCATCGGGTGGCTCCCAGACACATTTTTATGCGCTCTCTGATAGTTAGGGATCCTGAGGCCGAGGCCCCTTCACTGTCCATGTGTACACAAGTAGAGACCAGTTTTGTTTTGTTTTGTTTCCCTGGTTGTCGTATGTTACCCACCTTTATTTAAGAGTCCCAGATATTATTTAACAATGAGCCACTTGGTAATCTTGTGATGAGACAAAAACATTTAGCATAATTTGAAATACTGTAACATTTCAATGGGCGTTCCACCAAGTAAAAATAAATGTGCAAACAACTGTAACTTCGAAAAATGTATAATTATTGAATCTGTATGTGTAATCAATACACATGTATGCCTACAGTATAAAGTGTGTCAGCTAGTATTTTTGTTAGTATTGTATCAGTTTGTTACATTTAAAAATCCTACTGACTATGAACGCAACCCTAGCTTGCTCTCTTAGCGGTATATTTGGATTGGACGGAGTATTAGCTAAAGAAAATGGGTGACGACTTGGGTGACGAGTGGTGGCAACACGAGTACAAATCAGGTATTTGGGTTAACCATGTACATTTGACTTATCTTGTTGTATTGGAGGTCCTGGTGTAGTCTAAGGAAACACAACGGTAGCTTGGAGCTGTTGCAGAAATTGTCGGCTATAGTAAGCTAACGCTAGCTAGCAACAATCGCAGCAGTCTGAGTTACTGTTAACCCCTGGGTACATTCGTGCAATATTAACCTAAAGTACACATAGCGGCAAGTGAAAAGACAAAGCAGTGCTAACTGTGACTTACGTCTGGTTAGTTATTATCCGCATTGGTCGCAGTAGTTATTATGAGCAGGGGGTGTATTAACACGTGTTTTTTTTTCACCTGTTTTTTATGTGCGGGTCACTGCAGAAAACGAGGTTATAGGACAGGTAAAGTTGCTCTAATGTCCCCTATCGTGCCCTTCGCTTTCTTTCAACTTAAAAATGAACTGTCTTACACGCATAGGTTTAAGCATCCAGTGGGCTGTACCCACGTTTCTTGCCACATATCAACACAGGAAGTTCCCTGCGGCTACTTCTGGAACAGCTTCATGCACTCTGCATACCAAAAGAGGGCAGTCGTGCTGTTTTAGGACGAATGACCTGATTGTGTAGCGATCATATTGGAATGTGAGCATGATGCTGTATTTTCGAGAGTCATTAGCAATTTTTAAGCTAAATATGTTCATTCACGTTTTCTGCATTTGTTGTCTCCGCACATGCACGCAGAAACGAAACATAATATGCCAGGTGTTAGTGCACATGTCAGTAAAATATATTGAATTGAGCCTCAGTTCAATTTCTGATCCTTATTACGTTAGTTATATAATGCAATATACCGCTCTTTAATATTATACAGGTGTTAACGTTGCTTTAAAATAATAAACATCTGTGTGTTTACAGATCAGCGCAGACTTTAATTGATTAGTTGATCTATTACTTATATAATACATATATTTTACTTATATATTAATTTATTAGAGTTTGCCTATTTGTTTACTACAGTTTCCTCTTGGGGCTGATTGACCACTTCTGTAAAATCTGCATTCTTTCATAAAAGTTGGGATTTGTTCATGATGAAAGTCATGACCAGGCAGTGAGAAGGGTTCTACAAGTTGCCTGTTCTCCATGTGTCCTGGGCAATGAGCTGTGATCACTTTGAAATGCTTCAGCAGAATGTATTATCTGCACAGGTGATACTCTCCAACCTTTCATGCTATTACTTATGTAAACCCATGTGTGTTTTTATGTCCAGAGATCTGTGCAGCGCTTTCTTTTTGTAGGTTTGCCCCTGGCATAACCGTCCTTCCGTGCGTTCATATCACAGAGCTGCTTGACAGAAATGGCTGCAAGGCTGACAGAAAATTGACAGGGCTGTAAAGCAGAATTGAAGTCTGTTAGACGGAGGATGGGATTGACTTTGAAGTCTTAAGAATAAGGCAGCAATTTGCAAGAAGCAGTGCAACTTTTTCCTGCTTTTTTCTATATTTTTTTTTCTTCCTTTTTTGCGATGATGTGTCTCGTGGCCAAATTCTCAAACCAATAATAAAGGGTCTCACAAGAGCCCCTGTCAAGTTGCACATTAATATTTCTCTGCAACTGTTGTTAGATACACACTATTTGTAGGCTTGCTGCCAGCGTCTCTCCCCCCAGGACATGTAATGGTATCCCCCAGTGTTGTCAGCTAGTTTCCTATTTGGATGGCACAGCTCATCATGACTTGGTGACTAGATTTCATTTGCTGAAGTGTCTTAGGCTATTTATTTCTGCCACACTGTGTAACTGTTCATTTTGTCATGTTGCACTTAAAAATATCTAATAAGGGTTGTGTTCACTTAAAACAGCAAAGGCTGCTGTTATGGTTTCAGGGTTGATGCGAGCTTATTTAAAGGAATCGGCTGACCTAATTAAAAAGAATAAATTGATTGCTGTTGTTTAACTTGTGTGTTTTTCCAGCCTTATTGAGCTTTTGCAGAAGTTATCACTGTGCTTAATGTGTGAGGATTATCTGTGCTATTTCGGAAACTAAGGCAGTAAACTGTATTTTCTCCAAGATAAACAATAATTCCTTATTCCTGTGCATATTTTTCTTTCATAACAGATTTAATTTTCCATTACTTTTTTCAACAGTACACTTGTTTTTTTTCTTTTTAGCATTCTTCATCTGAATCTTAAATAGGTGTCTTGAAAGCAACAGAATTATTGTTTAGCTGAACTTTGAGAACCAAAACTACTTTTGTCTACATCATACAGGCTGTAGAATCATAAAGTAAGCACATCAGTATGGTGACACAATGCCTCATTAATCTATAAATTGGGATATTTGTGTGGCAGGAGAAGGCACATGCTGAATACTTTGGGGGGTCTTGCTTGTTTTCACAGCACAGGAAAGCAGTGGAAATGTATCTATTAAACCTTTTTAAATGATTTAATTGGATCACTTGTCACTTTGAAATTAGTTAAATGCTAATAATAACAATTACAGTTCATAATATTTACTAAAAAGTAAATTAGTGGCCAATTCACAATTAAACCTGGACACCTCCTCCATCACCAAGTGTTCCAAGTTTCCTTGCATTAGGGGGGAAAAAAGGTTTTTGAGTCGAACCCAGCTCAGCAAACATATAAAGCTTTTTTTTCTTCCAGTAATTCATCAAACATCAAAGCACTGTTTTGCACTCACTTTTTCCCAAATCCAGCTGTTTTGCATTTAAACTGGCAAGCGACCCAGTTCCTCTGAGAAGTATTCAGTATGAATACATAGAAAACAAGATAACTTTTAATGAACAAGGGAAAAAAAGGAATGTTATTGAAACACTGACATCTCATTTATGTCTTAGACAGGCACTTGACATTCAATGAAGGGTTGTTAAAGTCAATAAATCTTGAGACAGTAATCAAATAAAGTAAGCTTTACAAAGGCTCTCATTAAACAAACATGACGAAACATTCAAATACATCAAAATACTTTTGCATTTGCAGAATTATTTTGGTTGTGTAGAGTTTAAAATGATGACTGAGGACATATTTTTTGCAAAATACATATTATATATTTGTATTTCACCTAAATACAAAGGCTGCTTATTGTAACATTTAAGGATTATGATCCTGGCGAGCTAGCAGGGGATATAGTGATGCTACTTGTAATCTTTCCAACACCTTTTACATGACAGCCGTTAGTGAGTACTTGAGTTCTTTGTTCATGTCGAACATAGTATGGCCCAACGGGCTGTGGGAAATTGTGGGTCATACCATGTCGGGGCTGGAAATATGGGCTCCCCAGATGGATGTGGATCTTACTGTCCTCTGTTGTGATGATACTGGGACTTGAGTCAGGGGTACTGGACCTCGAATGGTACCAGCCGTTCTGCTGTTCAGGTGTCTTGCAGAAAATAGTCTGATCTGTAACCTCTGCTGGCTCCGGAGAGCAACTCCTGACAGTTACGATCTGAATAGGAGAGCTGTTGTGGTCGGGTGTGACAGAGCGTGAGCAATTTGGGCTCAACATTCGAGACATGTTCGCACCGTCAAGGGGGGAGATGGCACGGTCAGGGTTGGAAGTGGGGGTCTTAGGGTTCTGGATGATGGTAATTCTCTGCTTAGGTGAAGCTCCACTCGTCGGGATTAGGGCTGTGCTGGTGTATGATGACGCTGTCTCTCCAGTTGGGCTACTGATCTCGAGCATTGCTGTGTTGAGGACATGATGCGGTGTTACTTTGATGTGCAGTGGCTGACCTGGTGTGTGTGTTAACATCATAACTTCTCCATTAATTGTTGGGTGCATTTCTGTCCCTGAGTGGCTGCTGTCCTGGCTTAGGTTGTTATTTGTACTGTTTAAGCTGTTAAGGCTGTTGACAGGAGAGCTCCTTTTGTTGACGATCTCTACATTATGGTTTGGGTCTGTGTCACCATTTTGTTCATCTAGTTTCTTGCTGTGCCTCCGATAGTCAGGAAGCAGGCTCTGTGCAGGCTCAGTTTGTACCTCTCTGGTGGTCTGATCATGGACTGCAGTGTGTTTGCTGGCACTGGGTTTCACACTATTGATTTGTCTGTATCTGTCTAGCTCACCAGTAAGTTCCTTCATCTCTCTGGCCAGCTCTTTGTTCTTGGCTTCTTGCTGGTTCAGTTTTCTTTGCAGTGCGGATTGATCCACTTGCATCCTGCAGATGGATTCTTCTGTTCCCATCAGCTTCTGGAGTTTCTCTTTCAGGCTGTCTACTTCTCTGGTTAAGAGTCTAGATTTAACCTGCTCCTTCTGAAGGCGGCAAAGGAGAAGGTGCTCCTGGTTGACCTCCTGCTTCTCTGCCTGCTCGTACCTTGAAAGCTCTCTCTTTGTCACTTCCAGCTCCTCTGTTAGAGCTTGGGTCCTCGTCTTTTCCTCATGGAGCCTCTTTTCAAGACACTCAAAGTCCTCTTCCAGTTTCATCAGTTCTCCCTCCAGCACTTCCTTATCCTGGAGTCTCTTTTGCAGCATTTCTAACTCACGGGTCAGTTCTTTAACTTTGTTGTCCTCAGTTTGGCAGTAATAGGCAGTGTTATTTGGAATAGAGGTGTATGAGTATTTGTCCTCTTTTTCTTTCCTGTTCTCCAAGACCTGTAACTTCTTCTTCATTATAGTTACCTTATTCTGTAGTTCTCTGTTTCTTTCCTCCTCTTTGTTCAGACTGTCCAGGAGATCATCTTTTTCCTTTGCTATGCTCTTTATTGTTTCTTCCAAGTCCACTTGAGACCTCAGTGCCTGCAGCCTGTCCTCTCTCAGCTTTTCTGTCATTGTGGCCAAATTGCCATGCTCGTTTCTTTTGCCCTCCTTCCTATGTAGTTTTTCCTCAGTCTGTCGGAGTCTCTCAGCCATAGTTTTTCTGTCCTCCACCAAAGCTACAGTAAGTGACCTGAGCTTGCCAAGATCTTGTCTGACGACCATTTCACTCTTCTCCAGTTGGCTCTCAACGGCCTCTAGATCTCTTACCTTTAGCCTTAAAGTGTCAAGTTCATCAGAAAGCATTTTGCTGCCCTGTCTCTCTTGCTCCAAGCTGTTTTTTAGGATGCTGCAGTCCTGTTTGCTCTTGCCTAAAGCCTCCTCCATCCTGTCCAGTTCACTAATTCTGCTGTTGAGTTTATCCACTTCAGCTTTCAGGCTACGGCAGTTGCTGGTCTCCTTCGCTAGTCTGCTGTCCAGGTCTCGACATTGTTCCGCCATGCGTATCAGCTCTTCGTCTTTTCCCTCCATTTGCACCACCCTTCTCCTCAGTACCTCGACCTCTGACAGGAGGCTTAGGGCTGTCATGTTGTTCTGGCTTTTGTGGAAGAGGGAAACTTGATTGTGGCGCTCAACCTCGATATGCAGAGATTTTAGTTCCTCCCCCACCTTTGCTCTTCGTCTAGGAGCACTAAGCCTCTGCTTGATATGGTCAGTGATAGCCGTCAGTTCTTTGGTACAGCGTTTCTGCTCCTCCAGCAGCTTGCTCAGTCTCTCTTGCTCCTTTACAACTAGCAGTGCAAAAGCCTTCAGCTCGGTCAGCTCCTTTTTTAGAATGGATGCTTCTCTTTCATGTTTCTTCTCTTTAATTTCCTGGTACTCTCTTTCCTTTTTAAGCAACAGCTTGAGTCTGCAGAGGAAAAGAATTGAAATGTATTGTCAAACAGAATAATGCAGCCAAGTTTTATTGTGTAACTGACTCATTTCAGCCCCCAAAGGGCACTTTTTATGTTTACAGCTAACCTCTTGAACTCACAAAATGTCCTAAGTTGTGTATTTCCAGCATAAACATTTATTTTGTTTTTCAGAAGAATCTGAATAACAGTTTGTTGCCCACTCAGTTTCCCCCAGAAGCAAAGGAGGCTTTTTTTTTTTTTGCACATCTGTGTATTCCTGTGAAATGTACAACATGAGGACATGTGTGTATATTTCTTTATGTTTGTGTGTTTCTTTCAAAGCAACAGCCATTCTGTGGGATGTTTTGACTCACATGGCAGATGGTCCCTTGGCAGGGAGTATTGGTTAATTAAGAAGTTTCTTTACCCTTGAGTACCCTCAATGCTGCATCCAATCACCCTCCTTCTGTGCACCTCAAATGTAAACCCCACTTTAAGCTAAGAGAGTCAGGAATTCCCCTCTGTTCTTAAAGTAATTACAGACTGGCTACTTTTACCAAGTGCTGTCACTCCTCACATTCCCCCAGATGCGCACGAGTTCTGTACAAGCATTAATTCATACTGTGTATTTTGTCATCTTAGTGCATGAGACATATGCTCCAATGTGATCTGTCACCGGTGTATTTTTACTATTCGGAATGGGAGAGTTTGGACTTTTTGTGTCATGCTATTTTGCACTCTAGAGGTATATCCACAGTTCACATAGCAGAATCTTTTAAAACAAGCACACATTAAAAACAGTGACAGTGTAGTCCAGACATTTAGCTCTACTTGTGTATAATTCCAGATCCTCTATATTGACTTGAAACTAATGAGTTTTTTTGTTTAATTTTTTAAAATATAAGGCTACTAATGTTAAATCTCAAATACGAGACTGAACATTGTGTTTGTGAAAAGAATAAAGCGCGCTGTTAATTAAGATGTTTCTCTTACAACTTTAATCTTGGAGTGTGTTTTGAGTGAGTTTAATTAGTGCAGTTTAAATAGTTGTAAGTGGAACAAATGGGTGGTTATGAACTCGCTGTTAAGTATTTCTGTTTTTAATAAGATCATTCACTGATGAGTTGTTATATTGTTTCTCTTGACTTTGAGTAATGTGTTGATTCCTTTTAAATGCAGAAAATTGCAAAAAGCAAAATCTTCAAAATAATTTTCTACATCTAAATCAACACCTTGGATACCTTTTGAACAGCTCTGTTGCAAAGCAATCTCTTTGTTTAATCTGTGTAGAATTAGCCAACAGTTACGTTATCCTTATCAGCTTATCTTGCAGTTGTAAATCGGGTTTTAAATTGGGAAACGTTTCTAAATGCATGTCTGCATCTTTTTGCTGTAGAACAAAAAATTTTTCGTTCCTACCTGTGCAGTTCAGCTGGCCCGTGTCCTTTTTTTTCTTTTTGGAAAAAAAATCCTCAAAAAATAAATTGCCTCCACTCTTTTACCTCTCCCTTTCCCAGAGATCCCAGTGATGTGGACGTTCCATCCGGAAAACCAAACATTATGAGAAGTGCTCTGCACAGAGACTCTCTCGCACTCAGTGGCGCCCATTACATCATCAGCAAGTCCTTATATGGGACTGTACAGGCTCTACTTCTGTGTGTGTGTGTGTGTGTGAACATGTGTGTTTGTGTGTGTGTCTTTTTTTTCTGGAGTTCAGCCCACTGCAGATGAGGTCATTGTGTAGCAATGCCAAAGAGGCTAATGGGAAGGAGTGTGTGTGTGCGCACGCAAAGAAAAGTCTTCAATCACCATTCAATCTGCAAGGATAACACCCTCAGTTTGCAGGATTAGTTTAACCGAACATTTAACCATAACCATGCTACATAAATTCTTAACCTGCCTTGGCGTGTCCCAGAAGCATGCAGACCAGTTTATATGTTGTGTGCTTGGAGTTTGAATATACTTCAAGAAGAAAAAACATGTTTTGTGAGTTGTAGCAGCTTTGCCTGGGGCCCGATAACCTGACTGGGAGATGACCTCATCAGTTCATCGGCCCTCAATTGCATCCATATGTCCCTCTTTTTTTCCTCTCTTTCTCTCTCCTCAACACATTCTCTCTTTTGTGAGTTATTTTCTCTTTCTACATTTTTGCTTCTAGTTATGAAAATGCCAATCTTTTTTTCCCTCTCATGCCATCATCAACTTTCACTTTATCTATATCTTCTTTTTGATTACTCAAGTCGTGAACTGCGTGCTCAGTATAGCGTGATTATACTCCTTTATTCTCGCAGTTAGTCTCATCTGTCACAGGAATGAAAAAGATAATAAATAGGTGTTAATGTTTAAGCTTTTTAAATGATTGTGCTAAACAAAATCAAAAAAATATAGATTTTGTTCCATTTATTTGCAATGTTTTTCACTGCTAAATAAACCTGTGGTGGTACTTTCTTTTTTCCCCTCTGTCGAGCAAACTCATGTAGGCCTCAAATAAAAGAGGCCTTTTCCCTCATGAGGCATGTCGCAGTCTCACAAGAATTTAGAAAACAGGCAAAAAGGTGCACTTAAACTTCGCTTTTTAGATATTTATGTTCACAAGCTTTTTTTTTTTTTTATATGAAGCATGCCAAATTAAACCCCACTGAAACTACTTAGACACAGGTCAGGTATAGAAACAAGAAATCGCACATGCAATGTGTGTGCAATGCACAAGAATATTTAAGCTGTTTCTGTCAGCAGAGAATCCATCTCGAATCATTTGTGTCATAGTTTAACATGTGAACGTCTTCCATTTAGAGACACAACCTCCTCTTCATAACAGACTCTACAAGTTGCATAACTTGGTGATGTAAGGCTGTATTCTGTGCCTGGTTGGTATTTGCTTTAATCCCTTAATTGCTTCATGGCAACTGTGGCTGCCTGTTCTAAAGGCATAGATAGCTGTGGTTGATAACATTTCATTTCTAATTGTTTTTGGTTTGTAATGGTGATTACTTATTGTTGAAGAAGATTATCATGTTTTATTAAAACACAGAGTGGCATTTCTAATATTTAGTTTGCCCTTAATTGCATAAATTGTAACTTTTTTCTTCTTTTTTTACTGCAGGATTAATAGACCTCTTGTCTTAGGCTCTGTTTTAATGAAATGTAGCTGATAAAATGGCAGCAGCTAAGCACGAGTCATCAGACGTTTTTGGTCTGCAGTGGTCATTATAAAATGTACTGTGCCACTGGGTAATTAACGTGACACAAGCAGAATTTTAATTTAAAAAAATTCCATGAAGCAGCCACCTAAGACACACACAGCCTTGTTGTTTTTTGCTTTATTTCTGGGTCTGAGATTTACAGTTATTTTCCTTTAACCCAAATGAAATGAAAATAATCTGATAACCAAAATGCAGAAAGTTAAAGTTGAAAGTCAATTTTCCAAGTTTTAAAACTTCACACCTTACTTGAAGCCCCTTAGTGGGAAACAGATCTTGCCCAACTGGGAGGATACCCAAAGTGGAGTCACAGGATTTGGTTGATTACAAGTCTAGGCACGTATGATGATTTATTATTGACTAATTAAGGTACCTTTGCCATCTTAGAATATGTTCACTATCAAAAGTGGCCTTTTATGCTTTGATATGCTTTGGAAATTACAACACTTAAAACAACCTTTAACTTTTGATCAAAGTAATATTGAAATGATCAAAAGCCAGGCCAAGTTGCATTGCTTGTGTTTTGCATTTTTATCAGTAAAACCATTTCAACTACTTCTACCTCCATGGAAGACAGTGACACTATCTTAATTATATACTTATACTGTATTATATACTAAATACTATAAGATTCAAACTTTCTTTTTGCCATGACCTTTATAATTATTTTGCCAGGAAAGAGAGATTTGAGATATTTCTCTTGTGTGAGAAAGATCCTCCTCATTCCTTTGAATATCTATGCACATACCAACTCCCATATCAGAGTTCATGAGGTCCTCTTTTACATAGAGGAGGAGTTGGCATTTCATCCAGTTCTTGAAAACTCATATTTGGGGGTTAAAAGAGCGCGCGCACACACACACACACACACAAGAAATGCCGATATGTAATATGTCTCTTATCCGAGTGTAGCACTCTCCTCTGTTTTCTTAGCTCCTATTTTCATGCAGAGGTATAATTTTCTTTTTCTTCTTTTTTAAGGCTGTCACATTTGACAAATCCTTCTTTTTTCTAAGAGCGCTCATATAAATGGCACATTGAAAGTACAGAAAGAAAAGCAGCTGCTTAGTCAGTCGGTGTTGGCTTTCTTCCCTTCATTTATCTAAATGTTTAATAAAATTGAAAGTATGAATAACTGACCTCATCTGCTCACTATAGCTAATAAATGGGCCCAACAGCTTGTGATCGGGGCAGTGCTTCTTCTCTGAGTTGATTCACTGCCAGATCCTGATAATTTATGAACATCTTCTGACACTTCATTGGCTGAGCAGGCAGATGGCGAATGCGTTTGAGTGAGGGACGAACAGAACATCTGCGGGTTTCTGCTTTGGCACAGCCGTGTTTATTGTGTTGCTTTTCTCTTGGTTCTCTAGTAATTCAGGTAATACAGGAATAACATTTTCAGTTCTTCGTACAACTATAAAACGTTATACAAGGATTGCCGCGGGTCTCATTTGCAACAGCACATCTGTTGCATGTATGTGATATGAAGTTCTGAAAATTTTTTGTTTATTAACCATGTAATACAATACCTCATTAGTTAAAGAGTTTTCATTATGACCTGAAAAACTTGGCTTGAAAGCAAATGTGAAGTACAAATATTCCTCTTCTCCTCTTTGTGAAAACTTCAAGTCTTTTTGTTGAGTTGGCAGCCAGTGCAATTACATTTTAGCCAGTGTTAAATTAATAAAATTAAAAACAGAAGAGGCTATTCAGTTTCTTTCCAGTTGTGTATAATAGTAATTTATCAAACAACTCCTTTTGTCTACAGACATTTTACACATGAGGCTGATGCTGGATTAACCAGTTAAGATGCATTGTTTTGACTGGGCATCAAGGCTCTGCTCTGATGCTAGCGCTAATGGGATCACAGTTTCACCGTCTGGAGTCAAGCTGTTTAAGAAAAGGGACTGGACAGTGTGTGCCAATTACATGGATATCACCCTTCCCGCCTGCCTTTTATTTTCTCTGCCAGAGTCCTGAAAAAGGGGTTGAGACTGATAGTTGAGCCTCAGTTTTAGGCTGAATGCTGGTTTCATCTAGGCTGTAGTGCAGCAGACCAATGTTTTACCCTCCTGCGGTTTTTGTTGCACTGAGGAGCCTTGAGTTTACTAAATAAGTCTACATGTGGTATGTAGACTAACAATGCAGATTCCCCAAGGGTTTCTGCAGGGCTTTCCACAGAGAAAACCAGGGTTTGCCTCTCCTTGCTATACATTGCCTCAACCCTTGAACTGAAAGACGTGTTTACTTTCTTGGCAATAATTTGGACCTGTTTATTGTGTGTGTTGAACTTTGGCCTAGGCTTGATCTTGCCTCTATTACTTTTTGTATATTTTGTAGCCAGATTTGAAGGCATAGAAGCTGCGAGGAAGGAAGGCATTGAGCAGGTGATAAAGCGCCACCATCCCAGGAGGACTCCCAGTACTCACTTAAACAGTTTGCAGCTGAGTGTGCTGCAGCTGCAAAACACATCAGCGTCTTTAAACCCGAGGCCACAGTTTTCAGTTGGTAACGGATGTTATTATGATGCTAAAATGGACTAAATGATTAGAAAAACAAAGAATGAAGGAAGAAAACCAAAACTGTACCAGATACTCAGGTTGACGTAATTCTTGTTGATTATGCTAATTTGATAGAGTTACGCTGTTCAGCTCTCCCGTCTGGTTAGTCTCCTCCTCCTTTGGCATTTCAACACAGGAAAAGAAATAGCGGAGGGGGGGGGGCTGTAGTGCTAATTGGCAAACAATATAAGCTAACACCCTAATCTAAGGTGATAAACATGGAACAGTTATATGTATGCATTGTCCCTTTGAGCATATGACATGAACATGTTAGGATGAAAGTATTTTAGCTAACTTGAGAATTTAACCCAAAGGACTAAAGTGTACAGCCTCATAGGGCTGTTTTAAATAATCCTTTTTAGATCATGTGCATTCCTTTCCTGCATCTGTAGTGCTCACTGATGATGTATTGATGAGAAAGCCACATCAGTTGTAAAGTGAAAACATGATAGCTCTAAGAGTGGTTTTGGGTAAAGTCTATGAAGAGTTTGTGATTCTGAACTGAAATGGACAGATGAGAGCATTGATGTCCCTTGTATGTTGAACATGTGTGTGCGGTTAATGCTGAGATGCTGTCATCCCAGTAATAAACCATAGAAAATACGCACAGTCTTAAAGCATGTTCTGATAGCTGAGGTTGGAACAGCCAGATTGCTGCAATGGCATAGTGACGTGAAGATGTAATCGTCCTTTGACACATACTGTTGTGCAAAGTGGTGATACGATGTGTGTTGAATCTTCTGTATTAAATTATGGCTAAAACAAGTCATCTGTTGAGCATATGGCACCTGGTGGAGCTACTTTTCCAGGGAAACGAGGGGGGAAAAAAAGTGAGGGGTGCCGATTTTTAGCCAGGCCGTGTGGTTTTCTTGGCCTGGAGCATATACTTTGAGAAGAAACAGAGTGAGATTGAAAGATAGTTGAAGAGGATTTGAAGTAAGAGTGGAAATTCTCGTTTAAATATTTAGGCATCTGCAAAGCAAGAAGCAAAGAAAAAAAAGACTGGACTGGGAAAGAGATGAAAGGGACAAGCGTATCACCATGTGCCTTATGTTGTTTACCCAGGGGATAAATGCAAGATTTAACTCAGCTCAAACCTATTTAAGCCAAACTCAAAGAAGCTGAAGTGCAGTCAGGAATGCAAAGAAGGGCAATAGAAACCTGTGCATTTTAGACAAACTATATCTTTGGAATACATAATTCAGCAGTTGGACAGATACCCAGCACGTTAAACATCCCTAGTTTGAGACCAGCCAGAGACAGAAAACCCATCCTCAGGGAGTCTGAAACTGGTGTTCTCCTAGTGCCTGGATAAATGGCAGGGTTGCGTCAAGAACCAGCATAAAATCTGTGTTAAATCAAATATCTGGCTCTATCCGATGTGATTCACCACTGGGATTTAAGAGTAGAGCAAATTTTGATGCTGTAAAATGCTACAAAATCAGAAGATTTTACAAGGTAGATTTTAGCATTTAGCCTAAAAGCAGACAGAAACACCTAACCGATTATCAAAATGGTTAAGTATTCTTTTAACTGACAAATAGAGCCTAAAAGCAAGGGTAGGAAGTGAACCAGACAATAACCAGTGTTTCCCACACAGACTTTAGTTGGACAGTGTATCCAGGTATTTTAATTCCTGGCCAAGAACATTTGGTGATTCAGACTCATAATTTCCATCACGTCATTCCCTGCCAACTGGCTTGCTGACCCGTCTCACTGTTGTCGTGGCCCTCCACCATCATTCGCCTACTTCTCCAGAGTGTGATCCTGCAGATGAATGAGCTCAAGCTCCACCGTCTCACAAAGGCTGCAGATCAGAACAAGGACTACAAGCACTAGCTGCTCCCCATGACAGCGGAATTTGGAGACTTGACCAGGGCGCGAGGGACTCACTGGAGAGGCAGCTAGCTATTTTGCTCCTTTTTATGGTCTCCTTCTTTTAAGATCATTCTTTTAAGACAGCGTAGGTGTGTGTTCAGTCGGATTATGCTTTAGATTATTTAATAAAGAATGATGTTTTAGATATTTAGAAAGGAGAGCGGGCAAAGAGATGAAAGAACCTGTATGTTATGAACACTCAGGAATAAATGCGTCACACGGGGCTACAGACACACCACAGACATGCCATGTACTCATGTATTAATCATCATTAGGCCAAGATGAACCACATACTCTTTAAGTGAATATGTTTTTAGCTTTCCACATTGTGTTTGAAGAGAGAGAATTCTAGTGAACTTAATCGCTCTACTGGTATGACTATTTTTGGTCTTTAATTGCATATATGCCTGTGGTGGATCAGTAAAAGCCTTTTTTCAGTTTGGCATGCAGAAGCAGACAACTAGTCTCCTTCCAAGGCTGCAAGCCCAGTGCGGGTCCAGTCTCTACATAGCTAGATTACAGAGTGGACGCTGGAGGTACATGAACCAAGACAACCGGGAACTTCGACAAAACGACCTTTAAATTGCATGGGAGAACCAGTCACCACCTTTATGTTAGACCTAGCTTCACCCGTAGGCCACATCTAAATACGGTCTCTATTTGGTAAGGGAACATTTCTACCCACCAACAAACCCTCAGCACATTTCCTTACTTTAGAAGAAACCTTTAGCCTATACTGTGTTGTGCTGTTGAATGGGACATGAGAGCGCCAATTTAGCCTCTACATGTAATTGCAAGTGAGTGCATGTTTATGTGTTTACAAGGGGGAGTGAGCTGAGCCAGGTTGGCCACAAAGTCTAACCAAGTCCAGAACGTAATGGACTGTGTCTGAGTGGAGTAACTCCTAAGTACTGTCTTAAGGTCATATGTGTGTATATATAAATGCTGAGATGGAGCAGCCACTCACTCTGCCATGAAGAGCTTTACAGACCAACATAGACTAAAAGAATTTAAGCCTTCACAAGTGTACATCAGAGCTCAGGTCCGTCCCATCAGGTCTTATTCCAATGTACTGAAATACTTTAATCCCTTAGCCTTTCCTAGCTTGCTGTAACATTCCCTTCCTGAAAGGAATTGGTGGATATTTTTATAAGCCTAGCCTCAATATAGGCCAGCATGGGAGTATAAATATAAAATATCAGTGTTGTCTTTGCTTGGGCATACATTTACATGTGTTGGGTTTGCTGCACAAACCTCTCTCTGTCCTGCCTCAGCAGAGTGGTAAGGCTGTTGCTCTTGTGGATCAAAGCCCTGTGGCTTTTCTCTTGTTCCTCCAGCCTGTGCAGAGCCTCAGAGTGAGAGAGGGTAACCTCCTGAAGCTGCTTCATCATCTGTTTTGAGGAATGCTCGTGGGCTTCCACCAAGTGTTTGAGCTAAGAGGGGGGGAAGGGAAAACAAAATGGGCATGAAGAGTAAAACTTTAGTTTACCTTGACTTGCTGAGAGTTAACCACAGGGAGAAAGCTCTCTCCTGTTGCTGTTCTGAAACCAAGACCGAATCCACAAGACAATCATCCGTGCTTACAAAATGCAACATAGTATGTAAATCTGATGAGTAAAGCTGTTATTATGTAAAAGCAACAAGAATTATTCTGCCCACATTATAATAATAGGCATTTTTGATGAGCTTCTTCCAAGATTTTTGCTGCCACCCAGTCCACTTTGCTGTGGTAGAAATTAATTGAAAAAGTGCTCACTTACAGATTTTGTAACCATGGCAGAAGGATGGATTCAAAACATGCAACACCTGTACTGCAATTTAACAAATGTGTGCAATGATGCAGCAGTAATAGACACTCTTTTGTCAGACTGTAATGCATCCATCTCATTAAATTTGATTATCTCCTCCAGATGGTGTCTACATTCTTTCTGTTGGCAGTTAGTACCTCAGCATTAGGTCTTTCATACACATCCTGTAAGTGGTCCTGCTGGGCCCAGAGGGAGTCTCTCCGCAGGGCATGAAGCACCATCTTCTGTCTGCTGAAACCATAGTGGGTCCTCAGTAGACCTGAATCTGTCTGCTCTGATTTCAAAACAGGAATTACCTCATCCCTCGCCTGGTTCAACAAACACAGCAGAAAAACAGTGGCTTTAATTTCAGTTTCTTCTCATGAGTTCACAAGAGCTAGAGTGAACTACAAAATAAATGCAAATCCAATATGAAGTAAATCATCCTACCTGTAGTTCCCCCTCCAAAATGCTGAGCAGAAACAGCAAGTCATCACAGGACAGGCCTTCTCTTGTGTGTCTTCCCTTCCACCTCTCTCTCTTCTTTGGCATATTGTCCTTTTCAATTATGATTATCAGAGCCTGGTTAGGTTAAAAGACAGCCGTTTAGGTATTTCTTTATACAACCTCGAAGATGGGAAGAAATGTTGCTGCTTTTACCAATGGGGTATGTGAAGTCTGTCGTGGAGCTGGAAAAGCTGAGAAATGGGAAATGATTGGAGGTGACAGCTGAACATTGGTGAAAAAGAAAAATACATGCTTGGCATGAAAGAAGTTAAACAAGGTCATGAGTTGTTTTTACAGTACAAGTGGTTATTGTGTTGCTTTTGTAAGTGATGCAGATCATATAAGCTTTGATGAGCTAATCCAAAGTCAAAGGGGTCTCTTGTCATAACAGTTAGTGTTACTGAAATAGATAGGCCTGCGCCTGGCATTACTTTGCGTGCAGCTTATGTCATCTCATAGTCTTACTCTTAGCACATTTACAGCAACTGCTGTTAGTTTGGCTGATAAAATGGACTAAATGTTTCCATAAAGTAGGACAGTGATTACTGACCATATATCTAGATACTGTGTGTGTGCGCGTCCGTGTGCGCGTGTGTGTTATTAAAGCTAATCACATAAGTTAAACATTGTTTGCCGGCCAACTTTCTGTATGTTCTCACCCGAGACACAGAAAGCAATCAGGTTCATATTAGTGAAAGATGATGTCATCTCGCTACTCTTCAGCTCTGCTTTTCAGGCCCAAGTTCTGCCTTCACTTAAAGGAAGGTGTCCACATTGAAGTATTTTTCTCTTGCCCTTGGTCTGGAAACAGAGTGAGTGACAATCTCAAACTCTCCCCCCTCCTCTTGATGCCTTCTCTGTATCAATTAGGAAGACAGATGAAGCTGTCTGGGCTGTCGATGCATTTCTTTTGTACTTCCCTTGACATTTAGCTACAGAAAAGGACAATAAAACCTCAGCACAGCTGTTTGGGAGTGTAGATAAAAATTGGAAAGCTGAGTGCTGCAATAAACACGACTACAAAGTAGAGCTAGGCGATATATCGAGTTTTTAAAAAATATCGATATATTTTTATACGAGATATAAGATGTGACAATATCCTTTATATCGATATAGTCTATGTTACGTTATAATTATACTTGTGGAGCCACAAGTTTGCCTCTCTTTCGTCCACTTTCGTCTTTACGCAACGTTACTCGGCCTCGCCTCTCCTTCACTGAACACAACTCACCCTCCTCCCCCATCGCTTCACCTGCAGGAAGCGACAAGATGGACACGGCAAATCTCCGTTAACGAGTTACTGCGCATCGCCCCGTGCGTGGGGCTGGACGGCGTCAACGTGTTAGCTAGCTAACCATGCTAACGAGCTAACCACGCTAACGCCATGCAGCCCAGAGGGGCTGCACGGACTAAAATCCTTTCATTTTCTCAAAAGTTGACAGCGCGCCTTATGTATGAATTCTGGTTGTGCTTGATGGCCGCGAACCGATTTTATGTGGAACACGGCGCTCAGCAATCTGTCAAAAAATGTTTTAGTACGACTTTGGTAAGCTACGGAGCTGCACCGCTTGATGGATTGTCGGAGCATTACGGCTGAGCCTCGCGGAGTGATACGTACTGTGCTTCAACGTAATATTACCCTACTGTGTATAAGGACCATAAATGGCACCTGTTAAGAGACGTGGTTGCGAAGCGGATTTCAAACTCCAGGCTGTCAGTCACGCAGTACAAGTTGGGAACAGAGCATCTGTGAAATCTGTCTTTGTTATTGTGCTCAGCATCTTTTAGTTTACATTTTGACTGCACAATTGTGAGCTTTTTGTTATGCACAAAAACAACATTGTTTTCTTTTATTTATGGAGCATTATTATTTAATAAATGCTCATAATTTATTTATTTATTTATTTATTTATTTTATTTTTTTTTTGGAGGCATTTCTTTATTTTGTGATATTTGTTTACTTTTCAGTCATGTGACCACACAGTCATCAGTTACAGTGGCAACCAGCAAATGTTTACGTTGTCAATAAGTTCACAACAAATTAAGTGTTTCATAAACTGTGTTTTAACAATGACACTCGTGTTACTGTAATTTACAGACCAGTTATTTCACTAATTCAGAAGAAAAACTGCTTCTCTTCATGATGGACTGTGTCAAACACACGCTGTTGTTCTCAGCCTGATATTTTTATTAAAGTTTTTGCATCGACTTTTACAAAAGACAAATTGAACAATATGCCGTTTTCTTTTTAAAGAACATAAAGCAATATAAGACATACACTCCCACCTCATAATTATAGCAGTACCAGTGGGTGTACAAACAGAAAAAGGAAAAAATCCAATCTAATAATACTAGTAACAAACCCTAGGGTACAAGACAACAGTTCCTGAGTGTACAAGGGAGATGTGGAGAGTATCCAAAACCCCCACCTCCACACAGACACATAAAAACCAAAACACACAAACAAAAAAGAAAAAAAAAAAAAAAAAAAAAAACCCCACACATAATAAATGGTCAACTTAGTTATAGGGATAAATCAATTCTGTTAGAGAAAAGAAATATGTATAAAGTAGTTAAATAAATACCATCATAGAACGCAGGCACAATAGAATCCATATACTTAAACTTAGGCCTCTTACTTGAACATAAGATAAGAAAAAATAAAATACGATAGAGTCTGAGCTGGCTAATTGGGAGCATTGCGAGACCGCAAAGTCTGAACATGATCAAAAAAGGGTTGCCAGGTCTTAAAAAATTTGGCCGTAGACCCGCGCAGGGTGAATTTAATCTTTTCAAGTTTGCTAAAATGCAGAACGTCTCTGATCCAGATTTCCCAGGATGGGGCAGAAGGGGACTTCCAACATAGCAATATTCTGCGTCTTGCCAATAAGGTGAGAAATGCGACCAGATCCGCTTGAGGCGTCGGCAAGGCAACTGAATCAGGAAGAACCCCAAACAAAGCAGTTAAGGGCACAGGTTGGAGGGTTAGCTGAATGATCTTAGATAAAATCAAGAAAATATTAATCCAGTATTGTTTGAGGGATGAACATGACCAAAACATATGCATTAAAGAGGCAGGTGTTTGATGACAACGGTCGCAGTCAGGGCTAAGATTGGGATATATTTGAGCTAGTCTGGCCTTAGTCCAATGTACACGGTGCAGAATCTTACATTGAATCAGCCCATGTTTGGCACAGAATGAGGAGCCATGGACCCGGTAAAGAATTTTATCCCAAGAGTCATCCTGGATCACACACCCCAGATCCTGCTCCCATGCCAATTTAATAGCCGAGATTGAAGAGTTGCCAAAGGAACATATTCTCCCATACAAACAGGAGATCAGGCCCTGTAATGAGGGCGGAGGCAATAGAAGGTTATCAAAGTCATGATAAGAAGGTCTAGATGGGAACTGAAAGGATTTCTCCTTAACAAAACTCCGGATTTGTAAATAGCGAAAAAAGTGACTTTTTGGAAGGCCAAATTTCAATGAGAGCTGTTCAAAGGAGGCAAATGTATTCTGAATGTACAGATCAGAAAAAGACCTGATACCCAAAGAGGCCCACAAATAAAAAGCACCATCAGCTAACGAAGGCTGAAAAGAGGGATTTTTCAAGATGGGTGATTGAAGGGGAAAAAAGGTCAACTTAAAATAACGACGAAATTGATACCATATTTTCAAGGTAACTTTGACAATAGAGTTATTATAAGAGCCTGTACTCGAAGGCTGCTTTTGGGCATAAATCAGGGCTGGTAAAGAGGCTGAGACACAGGAAGAAGTCTCCAAACTGAGCCAGGCCGGGGCATTATTCGTGTCTTCCCCCTGTAGCCAATACCTGAGAATACGAATATTACATGCCCAATAATAGAACATAAAGTTTGGTAAAGCCATCCCCCCCATCTTTTTCGGTCTTTGAAGATATGTCTTGCGTATTCTGGGTGTTTTTTTGTTCCAGATAAACCCAGACAGAATCTTGTCTAATTTAACAAAAAAGGAAATTAATTTATTTTTGAGTAAATTTTATGTACATCTGCTCTATGTTAATAAAAGTGCCTGTGTGACATCTGGGACACAGCTTTGACTAAGAACTCTCTTTTTGTTCTTTCTTTATGGCTTTAAAAAAATATATCGAGATATATATCTTATATCGCCATCCAGCTAAAAAATATCGAGATATGAATTTTGGGTCATATCGCCCAGCCCTACTACAAAGTTATCATATCCTATTATAATTTGATATTATTTGTCCTGAGGCCCAGATTTGAATGATGGAAGGAATTGAGTTTGTGCACTAAAGGGAAAGTTTATAACTCATCTTGAATAGGTTCAGATAAATGCAGAGGGTCTGATGTGAGTTAGTGAGCTTTGGCACATATTTTCTATGATGGCCTGGGGTCTGTGTTCCTTGGACATGAGCATTAACATATTTCTTGTTCCTTTTGCCGTCCCGTCCTACGGTGCTTTTAATGTGTGCAAGTCGAGTCATGACACGTGCTGCTGTTTCCTTGCCCTTGGCACTCAATTGATTAATAGCGATGGGGCCGGAACGCCTCACTTGCTCTCTCTTGCTCTCACTCTCTTGCTTTCTCACACACACACACACTTACACACACACACGGACACGAGCCAGGCTGTGCTTTCTTTAGTGCCCACACAGTGTCTAGACCAGCACATGCTTACTGATGTCTAAGCACACTCGCACACAATGCCAGGCATGTGAAAATACCTCGGTACTTCAGTTGTGGCTCAGAGCCAAAGTCAGCCTTAATAATGGTTGCCAGGTCTGCCCTGTTGAGGACAGTCCGCTGGCAGGCAAGTTGGCAGCCTCACATGTGGCTGTGCCTCTGTTTGTTTATCCGAACACCACCGGGGGCAACATGCCTGCACCCCTCCTGCCCACTCCTTTCTACCCAAGAGGGCACTGGCTGCCCTCACAATAGACCAGTACCATTTCCTAAAATTAATCTTATTCACAACACCTTGTCCTGGCCACAAGTGGTCACAGGCAGATACAGGCAGTATCTTTGCAGCTAATTTGTCCACAGACCAAAAACAATGACCGTTCACCTGTTCCTTGGTATTATCCAACCAGCTGTGTAATTGGCCTCCAAACTAGAGCTGCATTCACACATGCGGCACAGCCCTGGACTGTTCTAGACATTACCTTGCCGAGGCGAGAAGGAAAACGAGCGAAAGCATGTTCCATTCATGTGTTAAAAATTCCTTAAGGGTGAGGTTTGTCACATATATGCCACTTTTAATGAAGCTTTGAGTGGACTGCTTTAACTTTATTTCAGACACACAGTTTAGTTATTTTTTTTAGCACATCTTTTGAGATTCTGGACATTCATCTTCTTTCCATTTATCTGGAGGCAATTTGTCATGTCTGTCTCATGCCTGTACCCTGATCATTTTTCAGTAAAAGTCACAGGTATTTGTTTGTTGGATTAAAAATATGGTTTTCGGTGTTAAGATTCATTACTGCCCCATTTCTGTATATGGAGAGGGGTTTGTTACCCAGACCGAGGATGAGTGCTGCATGAGAAGCAACAAATTGTCTGTTCTCTAACCTTTTCTCTGGCTGGTGACTCTTAACTTAAGTTGCTTTAGTGGTCACAGTTAAAAACATCCATTTTTACCCTGCACAGTCATATTGAGCAGCTAGTTTTACAGACAGCTCTTTTATAATGGAACCCTACATGGCTACAGTTTTTGGCAATACAACCTGGTCCGTAGCCCCCGGGTAATTTAATTTTGACGCCCTTGCTTCAGCTGCTCACTCTCACCAGTTAGCTCACATCCATTTTATATCCACCTGTCATGGGAGGCTGGATCAGTCTGAGTGCTGGAGTCCTCTTTGGCCTTCAGTTTTCAGGGTCAAGCTGGCACAGCACTCTATAATTCATATTCGGTATGGTTGGTGTGTGTTTTGGCTAGAGCACAGTACTTCAAGAGTGGTATAACTGAGAAATTATACATTTTGCAAGCCAGCTAGATGGAGGGGTGCGGAGTGCTGAAGAGTCTGTAAATCAGTTTCGTCACAAGTAATGCAACTGTTGTGCTTTATGATTATGAGTGTGGTTAGGCTACATATGCTAAATGTTTTAAGCATGAAGGGCGTTTAATGTTTTGTTTTGTGACTGATTTGAATTACTGTTAATTTAAAATGCTTTTGGACATAAGCCTTATCATAGTTCTTCACTTTTATATACATTTTGTGCCATTTGATATCACATACCTATCTGACTGCATTTAAGTCAGTTTAATTATTGTGATGCTGGTCAACTAAAGTGAGAGAGTGTAGTAGACCCTTCTAGGGCCATGAGGTAATGCAGCACTGTGCTGCGAGTTCACATTTTACACTTACTATCCTAAATAATGTTAATGGTGTTAGTCTTCTTTCCAAATCGTTGTTTTGAGTTGTGTTGCTTTATGGTTTAGCTTTTGTGGGTGGTCTTCTTACATAACAGTAAACGATCAATAAATCAAATGGTAACCATAATTGCGGAGAGCAAAACAACAGCCATTTAGTAGCCAGTGGTTTCATAAAATACAGTGTACATTATTTAGTTGTGACGTAAACCGTGTCCTTCTGGAGTCATTTTTGTTCAACGAGACTCTGTGGTAGTGCAGGATTGTTCAGACAGACAGACAGCCCCCTACCCTCATTCTGAGATCAGATGCTAGATTCCTCGTGCACCAAATCAGTATTTTATTAATATATATGGTGATTATTAATATCGAATAAATGTAAAGATCGCCCTTGTGATACCGGCCACTGAGGTATCTAGAAGCAATAAATGATTTTTAACTAAGTACAGTACCAGTATAGGTTGCAGTATGTGGTCCTGGTTCAAAAGAGGTTTTCTCATTTGGTTCTCGTAAAAGCTTAAAAGCTT
Source organism: Maylandia zebra (assembly GCF_041146795.1). Lineage (NCBI taxonomy): Eukaryota > Metazoa > Chordata > Actinopteri > Cichliformes > Cichlidae > Maylandia > Maylandia zebra. Next base: position 14,760,367 of record NC_135182.1, on the reverse strand, counting down.
TGCCTTATTTACATACCCTTCCTATCTCTGATTAGCAATATCCTCTGGAGCTACAATCACTCTCTGCCAGCCAGGACTGGCTTCACTGAAACACGTGCACGTTGGTCTTTCAGAATAACTTTGAACATTAAACTACACAGATCAGTCAGTCAATTGCTAGCACTGAAAATGAAGCCTCGCTGACATGAGGTAATTAAACATTTTTCATGACTGACCACTCTTCTAGGACAAGAGACAGTAGAGGTCAGAGTAAAGACTCTTTAATGAATTAGACACTTGATTTTTTTTTTTCTGTAATTGAGTCAGATAAGACATGACAGTGATCGTTCCTACACACACAAACACACATATCCCACATACTGGTGACCGAGTTCTCTTAACATTAAGGCTGGTTTTATGTAAAGGTCAAGTCGAGCTGCCTTGAATGCTGGTGAACATCTGTTCCCTCTGAAGGCAATAAATACCAGATTGTGTGTGGGTGTAGCTGTTCTTTCATTTACTGATCCAGATTTCGTGAGCTGGGGGGGGGGGGTTGTGAAGCATGTCTTGCTTTGTAGACCTAAACAACTGTAAAAATTTCTGGAGAATTTATCTTTGTCAACCTCACTGTGCACCCATTACTGCTCCTCCTGGCGATATTTAATTCCTGCCACTGACAAAAGGTTAAATGTACTAACAAACCCCTTCGAGACATATGTCCACATGTTTTAGTTAGTTCTACAATCCAATCTTTTACTTGCAAACAAAATGTCAGCGTGTACCCAAACGTTCGAGTGTTGGGATAATGCACTGATTGAACAGGCCAGAAGTGTTTGAGGCAGAACACCAGTCCCTGTTCGGTATTTGCTGTCTTTGACCAGTCCACTTCATTTTTAGCCTTCTGTCTAAAGTCCCCATTGATTTAATGGTAACATATATTTAAATTGTGGCTTTAAAGAGGAAGTTGTTGGCTTTCAAAACCAATAACTGCTGTGCCCGCTCACCCACCGAACCACACAACTCCCAACACCTAACAAGCAGCCTTGAAATAACTTATTGATCACTTCAACATGTCCCGAATTGATTTCATGGAAAGTGTCTTATTGTTTTTATAGAAACATGAACATTACAAGAAAATTGCCCCAAAGTGTCTTTGGTGGTGGGGATGGAAGTTCTACTGTGTAATGGAAGTATTGGGTTTGGAGTATGGTGAAAAGAGTAAATACTTTGGATTATGAAGAGGGATCAGACAAAGTGCTGTTTTTATTCAAACATATAAAAACTGAGCATTTTAAACTGAGCATTTCTGGGTTCATGGCCAACTCGGTTTTATGCAGTTCTGTTGGCGGGGTGCTTTACTTGAGTAACAGTAATTCTGGGTGCCATTTGTCTGGAATTGAAACAATCAACTGTTTCCTGGAGCTAGTCAATTGATCCTCAGCCAGCGCCATTGACCACCCTTTAAGACCAGTCATCCATATTGATCGGGCATTAAAGATTACCAGGCAGCCCCATTTCCCCTGCATGTGATTCTGCTCCACAGGCATTAGCTTTCACTGATCTCTGGTTATGTGAGCTGTAACCTTACTGTGCTCCATTCATCTGAAAGCATGCGTTTTAATCGTTACTCCGTCATATTGTTTGACTGTGGCAAGAAGGCAATTGAGAGTTGGGGGTTCCTCAAGATAATTACCTCTTTCAGATGATGATTGAGACTGAGAGGGGTTTTTTTTCTCCTCACTCATTTTATAGGAAGTTTTATATTCAATAATCATTTTTGTACTGATCTGGTGTAGATGGAAGTGGCCTCACAGTCTCCCTTCATTCACTGAGTTCACTTGAGGTATATATTCCTTTCCAGGATCTTTTCTTGAACTGAGTTTAAGAATTTCATGTGACCATGAAATTAATTTATGTAGACCACTAAATTTTATGTCCGACATCTTTTTCTAAGTTGTTTCATTTGGAAACAATCTATGAATTCAATATTACTCCTAACTTTTTCCTAACATTTGACGAACTCATCTGCACCGTAAATGACAAGTTTTGACACCTCAATGTATATCAATAAAGACCTTGTTTGACAACTATTGGAACAGGTTCCAGGTTTTTCCAAGGGTATCCCTAATAACTAACAGACTTAAAAACTCCTTTGTCCCACACGCCATCAAACTGTTTAACTCCTCTCTGGAGGGGAGAGGGAAGGGAAACAGGAGGACAAAGGAGGGGGGAACAACTAAGCTGTAGTGCCTCTTCACCTCACTGTACAATACCTTGTGCAATACTCTTTGTAAATAGTCAACAGTGCAATAGACTCAATACTTGAAATGTGCAATTCACTTGTATTTTTATTTTTTATTCCTATTTATTCTATTTATCCCCTTCGTATATTTTATTTATATTGTCTCTGTATTTATATGTGTGTGTATGTATGTATGTGTATGTATGTATATATATATATATATATATATATATATATATATATATATATATATATATATAAAAACAATTCTGTAACTGTAACTTCGGTCGTTGCTGTGCTTTTTTTGGAAATCGAATTTCCCAGAGGAACCCACCCGAGGGATTAATAAAGTTCTATCTTATCTTATCTTAATAAACTGTATAGTCAGAGATCACCCTCACTAAATTTTGATACACACCCAGTCATTTTGTTCTGAAAGCAGGCCTGAAATATGACAGAAACAGCTCCGTTTAAAAAAGAGAAATAAGGGTTACCTATAGTAAGCATTCAAAGGGGGAAAGAGTTAAGGTACTGAATTAAGTTTTTTTTTAGTGTAGTCTGTGAAAACCAGTGCACTATAAAGATGGGAAATATTACCTAAACACTTTGAGTGCTCTGAAGAAGCTAGCTAATTCTCAACTTTCTGATAACAACCTCAACATGTCCTTGTGTTAGCTGTCATACTTCATCTTGCATTTCATTAAGGATGAATTGAAATGTAGAAATGTCATCATGCGAAAGAAAAAAATGTTAAAGCGATAAATACGAGAGAGAGAGAGAAAATGTTAAAAGTACAGGATGAGCCAGAACAGAAATTACTGCATGGTTGGCTTTTTGTAAATACAAATGTTTGTTGGATTAGGAAATTGTTTTTTCTTTTTAGTTTTTTGTATAGGTTTTTTTTTTTTCATGAATATGTCAGAACTATTTTGCTCATTTATGGGTTTGGTTAACTTCTAGCATCGATAATAAGTAGCTACATTTTTTAAGTAAATTTAAGCACATAAATCCTGTTTGTGGACGGCGCAAATATTCGGAAATAATAGCAATTGAAAAGCAATATAATTACAAGATTTGTTTTCACAAGATGAACAAAATTTGAAAAGTTTGAAAATGTTCATCATCAGTTCCTGAAGCAGAAACAAATATGCACGCATAATTTTCTGAATGACTTTGACCAGCGACAAAATTATTGAAAACATGGTCAGGGCATCTCCACAAGTGCTACCAAAATTAATACAACTGATGACAGAGGCTCAAGGTTTCAAAATATGTGTAGGAAGAGAAGGCTGGCTGTGATATAAAGGTCACACAGAGCATCATAGTTTTCACCCACAGAATGCACAGAGTACTCTTGTTGGCTGTCACCAACCACCTCAGTTGCTTTAAGTGGACATGCAAGTGTCAGATTTGAACAATATAATGATCTACGTGATGTTTTGCTGAAGACCTTGGGTCATGTTACTTTGACATACATCTCCCACATGAAAATTGTAGGCCATGAACTAGTCTTCATGGTGACGGTATATCCTGTTTGTTTTGACATAACAAAGAATTCAAGAAGTTGACTCAGCTTCCACATCCCTCAGATCTCAGTTCGATCACACCATCTTGAGGCTCTGTCCTAGTACTTACAAGGATCTTCTGCTAAAGTCCTGGCAGCTGATACTTGAGGACATTATCAGAGGTCTTATGGTATCCATGCCTCGGTGGATCGGGGGTATTTCAGTGGCACAAGGGGGACCTACTTAAGCTGCAGCTGGTTTCAATGGTGTGTTTTGTAGCTCAGTTTAGCTGCCGTGCTTTAGGGCTCAGTAGTTATTACATTCACCTTAGACATGAAGCCAGGAAGAGATACAAACCAGTCTCAGGTGACCACAAGCTAGTGTACTTCTAGTCCCCCTCCTAACTAACCCAGTGCCAGATTCAGATTGCTGTTAGCTGTACCAAAAGGAAGTAAAGCACTTACTTGTTATGGGACAGGTAGAGCGTCCCCTTTTCATATATAGGCCTGGATTTTGCTGTAATTATGGTCCATTTACATCCAGCATCTTGTCATAAAGGCTTCCTTGCCTCTGTAATTAACCTTGCCTTTAATTGTCTTTCCCCTCATCCTCCGGCATTGTCCTTACAACCGTCCAGTGCAAGTGTGAGAACAGGGTGAGAGCCAAGAAGAGTAGGATGGGGAATGATTGGCTTGGTCCATTAATAGTGGGAGTGGTCTTTCAGATGGAGGAGTGCATTGCTGGACAGATGAATGCACAAAACAAGGATGAATGAAGGTCTTGTGAGGGATAACATGTAAATGGGTGTGGTGTTTGAATGATTGAGAGAGACCCTTGAGAGAAAGGGAGAGCAAGATGGATCAATGATGCCGTGTAGAGTTTCCTTTTTAAAGGATCCTTGAAAATATTTAGTTGTATTTAAAACACACACACAGTAGTGAGGAAGGAGTTAATGGTAACCACTGCAAAATTGATTGTAAAATGGGAAATCAGAGAACAAGGCAGAAAATTTGGTCAACTGTTCGCATGCGGTGTGCCTTTTGTCAGTTCTCGTGGCCCGGAGCAGAAACCCGCTGTGGCAGATCAGAGACATGCTCAAGTGTCTCAGCCGTATTATATGAGCATATCCACACGCCCCTTCTTTCATTTCAGCTTCAAAGAGCATTGTAGCTCCGAATTGGTAAAAGTTGTAATGCTTAAAAATCTGTAACCTTGGCAACAAATTCAATGTGTTTTCTGTAAATGCCTCATTATAAAAGCCTCCCAGCAGCAATGAAGAGAATGAACAGTCAACATAAATGTATATATCAAGTAAAGAAAATATACATTGGATAGCAAGCTCTGTTATTTCCTTTGAATCCTTTACATATGTGAAGCACCTTGAACCCAGTAGAAGATGACAAGATGCAAGTACATATACTGGTTAGTGCTGGAAAATGCTGACCATAGTTCCACAAACTGTCCAATGAAAAATCACTTTGAGGTCAGCTTACATACACACCAGAGTTCTCGTTTTCACGTTAATGGTAAAAGGAGTTTTGATGGTAATGATCAGGATTTGGCAGAGGTAGCATGTGCCTTATTTATTATCCACACAGTCCGAGCGATGTGAAGTTTTCAGTAATGAAACACTGCCATGTAAAAGCTTTGGCTCAAAAAAAGTCTTCGATATTACAGAGCCACAGGAAGAAGTGCAATGGCACCAGTGTGATAAAACAGCACATTTAGGATAGACACTGCAGGAAAATGCTCTGATTTACTACTGATTTCACTCCAACAGCTGTTTTAAAGGCTTTTCACCAAGAAACCAGAAATGCCAAAAGATCTAAGCGTGACCCGTAGCATGAGATGTGAGGAATGCACAGAGAAGTGGTAGCAACAGGGAGGCTAAATATAACCAGATGCGTTGTTTGAGATCTGCTGCATTGTTGTTACCTCAGGTAGCATTTAGATGTGTAGTTCTGACTGAAACGTGCACTCGCAGCCACATCTGATGAATAACCCAAAGACTTGAACACACTTTGCAGATCACTGGCCCAAGGATCAAACTAAACAAGCGTGGTGTTGGCCCTTCTTAGCAATTTTCTTCTTGCCATAGTGTGCACAGTTACAAATTAACCCATAAAACCAAAACTTGTAAAGAGCAATTTGCAAATCCTTCGCATTAAATGTGCCCATTTTACTCTGCTGACAGTGTCTCTCCTGTTCCTCACCTGAACTAAATATAGTTTGAGGTGTGGACGCATTTGCTCTTTTGCCAGTTTAATGAGGAAATTCTCCCTCTGTTTCCCAGATGCATCTGAGGTGGAGGAGGAGGAGACGGAACAAAAGAAAAAGCCAGCAGAAAAAACAAAGACTAAACCAGAGAAGAGGAAGATTGTAACAGAGAAGCCTGCTAAAGCCAAGAAGAAGAAAAATAATGAGCAGGTTGTTATGTCCTTTCTCTACAAAGGCTGCCTATTTGATGTTTTTACAGTTTTTACAGTGTGTAAGAAAATGTATCATATTAATAGGGCAAAAGACTGAGCCTGTCCTTGTCATTTTGTAGTCAACCAGTTCACAGGCACAAATGGTCATTTCAACAGTCATTGGCAAGGAAGAAGAAAGAAGTCAGGATAGATGAATGGAACACCTTCAAAATAAATGTCCACCACATACTTATACATACACCCTCATTCTTTGAGACAGTGAATAAACCAGAGTGTTAAAAACAATTATCATAGTAACTGATGACGGAAATTGAAATCCTTTGATTTTTTTCCTAGCATTTGGACATTTTGATGTACTTTTACTGTAATATAATATAATTTGACACATTTAAATTTTATTATAAAATGTGCTCTTTACATCGGAGGATTATTAGGTTTTATTTTAATTTGTATTTAGAATTTCAAATGTTCATTAACATAAATTGCCTGAATTGTGTTTTCTGCATGTACTGTTGTCACAGAACGAGCAGATGATCCCTCCAAGGAAGGAGACTCAGGATGAAAAGTCTGCTAAACCCCCCAAAAAGAGGAAGGTGGGAGTGGCGACACCTGGTGTTGCAAATATCAACTACAACAGTGTGCACTGGCTAAAGTGGCGCTATCATTTGGCTGCTTCTGGGGTTCTTACTTGTGTGTTTGTTTGTTTTGTTTTTGTTTTAGAAAAAGAAAACAATAACAGATGTCTTGGCCACCTCTGAGCCAAAACCAGGCTGTCCAGCTGACCTGCAGGATCTGGTTACGCAGTACTTTAAAGACAAGCGGTCTGTAATCGAGCAGGAGGAGCTCAAAGTGCAGGGTGAGTCAAGGCAAATCACCCTAAGCTTGCACATTCAGTCGATATCTGCTGAAATGTTGACTCACAGAGATCAGCGTGTCCTCTCCCATCCTCCAGACTCCTTTTTCCTGTCCAGTAATGACTTGACACACACCCTCTCTTCTTATCTAAAACAGAGTGAGTGCCGTTGCAAACTTTGACCAAGTCTTCCATTAGATTCCACTTATAAACACCCATCACTTTAATTGCTCTGTTTTCCTCTTAGTTGCTCCCAAGTGGGCAAAGATTCAAAAGCAGCACACGGAAAAAAGTTCTGTGGTTCTGCTTGTCGTCTGCAGCTCTGCTCTCCGAACCATCGAGCTCATTAAGTAAGTGACAGACCACTGATGTTTGTCGTGTTTCTCCAGTTACCACTTTCAAATTAACGTGACGGGAATGTTTGTGTCATCCACAGGCAGCTGACTAGTTTCAAGGGTGAAGCCAAAGCTGTGAAGCTTTTTGCGAAACATATCAAGGTAGTGGAGATGACTGTTAATCACAGGCGGTGTGTAGATTGTGAACTGTGAATGATTTCATAGAATGATTGTCTGTGTCATTTTTTTTTTTGCATAGATAGAAGAGCAGGTGAAGCTGCTGCAGAAAGGCATCTACCACATAGGAGTGGGGACACCAGGGAGGATCAGCGCTCTCGTTGAGAGAGGTGTGTGTTTGTGATCGGCCTCTTTCGTTTAACTTCAAAGCTTTTGAAGTCTTCTCACTCTGATTTGGTTCCCCAGAGGGTTTGAGCTTGCAGGCATTGAGATACCTGGTTCTGGACTGGAACTGGAGGGACCAGAAGCTCAGAAGGATGGTGGACATTCCTGAGGTGAGCTACTGCCCCCTGCTGGGCTAGAAAAATGTGTTTTTATTGCTGTTACTCCACTTTGACTTGGAGCTTCTTTTTCTTTTGTTTATAATAATTAACATGCAGATTTTCCCTGATCATTGTTTCTCTGATCTCACCGTAAAGCTGCGCTTAAGATTGGAAACGTATTTCTTTAGTTAATTAACAAAGAAAAAGAAAAGAGATCACCTGAAAAAATTTGTCTTTTTTTTTTTTAAGTAAAAAAAAAAAAGAAATGCTAAGATTGAAAAAATATTGATGTCAAAAAGTGACATTTTTATGTATCAGCACGTTACTCAAATTTGAAATCAAATGTTGTAATAATTTGAATAACTGGATTCCTGATTTTTATGATCTGTAAGTAATAATCATCAACATTAAAACAGAAAAACCTTTAAATATTTCACTCCTGTGTAAAAGTTAACTTTTAAAATACATTATGAAGAAAATTAGTTTAATTATTTGTGATGCACTTTTTTTATTTTAGATTTGGCTTGTTGTCTACAAGAAAGGAGGAAGAAATTAGTGGAGATCTTTTAATTGAACATATACTTTATGAACGTGGGATGTTTTAAACCATTATGACTTTTTTCCAGCGGTTAACCCTTTAAAAACTGGACATATTTGTTTAGTCGTAGATTCTGAAGCCTGGCTAATTTGACTTTAGTTTTGTTTTCCTAGAATTCCCGTCTCCGGCAAAAACAGTGTTAAAATGTGAATCGTTTCAAATATTTCCATTATTTTAAATATCCTAAACATTTATCCTGAATTAATATTTTGACCTTCCATTATTTTGTGTGTGCAATGCACTGGGTGTATGCTGTAAGCTGATGACACTGTGGAGGTGGCACAGAGCGTGGGTTAAGGAGCAAGAAAATGGCTGTGGGGGGACTTCCATAGCTGTGTTGTCTGCTCTTCTCACCTGATCCATTTGATACTTTTGGTTAACTAATAGAAGTCACAGATGCTCCTGGTTATAAGTGATGTTTATGCAAAGTTTCATTCAGATTGATGCACCTGTTAAAGAGGTGAGGTGGTACAAGTTGACATATAGATATGCATATGCTACAATTATTATAGTAAGAAAAGACTTTACATTGAAATTCAGTTCATTTTGATTTCATTTACATGGCACCAAATCCAGCAACTGTCGCCTCAAGGAGAACCTACAATATTAGATAGAAGGAGCTAAAAGTTATTCAATATTGAACCCTATTTGCATTGCAGAGTAATCTTTTTGGAGAGGATCTTTTAGTTTTTCGTTCCCTTTTAATTTCACTTCATATTTGCCTCTTTTTTTTCAGATCAAACAGGATCTTATGAAGCTGTTGGAGAGTGGCGTCTTGGCTCGCTGTAAGGAAGACAAAGTCAAAATTGGACTATTTTAACTGACTGCTTGACATTTAAAGGGACTTTGTCTTCACTATTCCTTGTGCTGATCCTGTCACGAGCTTTTAATATTTCCAGAGCCTGTGTGAAATGTACGGCATTGTTTGTTCACTTTTGTGACCAACACAATGTCAGGGAGTGTGATGAATGAATAAACAGACTTCAAATTAAAGCCACATCCTTTTTTTGTTTACTCTGACCTTGGAAAGTCCCCCCGACTGACAATGTGAGGTCATGAGTTTACTTAAACCACCGGGGAGCCCCATTCAGCATCCTACAGATAGAAAGGGGCCCAGAACCACCCCGATATCTCCTGCAGCCAGTGACGATATAAAATCCTGTTCTGTACAAGTCTGTGTGTTGTAGGACAGAAGTACACAATCTTGTGGTAAATTGGAAGTAACAGAAAGAGGTAGTTGAGTAAAGAATTGCGGTTAATAAGTAACAGGACACAACGGTCGCCCCCACGATGCAAAGCCTGCTGGGAAAATCCCTTGGCAAGCAGAGGGGTGTGTGAGTGTGTGTGCAGAGAGATATCGCTGAAATAAAAAACAGGAAGACAAGAGGAGGGCTGGTTTACACGCAATTTTTGAGTCTCCAGCTGTCAATCAAGTTCTTCTTCTGAAGCCAAAGCTCTCGCTCTCATGGGGAAGGTGAAAGGCAAGCCCGGGCCCTTGGCTCGGAGACCCGACAACTCTGCTTTCAAACAGCAGCGGTTACCTGCCTGGTCTCCAATGCTAACTGCTAACACCGTGCTGCCTTTTTTCTACTTTATGGCTTTGATGTGTCTGCTGTTGGGAGTATGGCTGCTTCTCACTGTGCAGAACACCCAGGAAATGAAGGTGAGTGAAAACCACATTTGCTTCTAAACACTCACTTTCAGTTCTAGAAATTTGATGGCGTAAGAGCGCTATGCATTTGTCTTTGTTCATGTCAGAGAGGCCCAATGCCTCTGTGTGCAATAAAAACAGGGTGTGACAACATCAGGAAAGGTCGAAGGTTATGTTTGAAAAAGTTTAAGATCAAGTTCACTATCAGCACTTTCCTCTCTCTCTCGTTGTCTTTTCAGCTGGACTACACAGAGGCTGAAACCTGCAACAAGTGTTTTGAAATGCGTAAAAATGTGAGCAACGCAAACAAGCCCTGCACCTGCACAGTCAATTTTAGGATCGACAAACCATTTAAGGTAAGAACCTCTCGGCACAGAGTGACAACATAATCCTAACTTGAGGGCCACTTATAATCTTACTCCAGAGGCCTCAGTAGCACACGCTAAGTATGGCACAAAGCTCTGAAACAGCTTGGAAGCGGGTCTCGTGTGAAGATTATTACTCTCACACTCTGTATCTAACAGGCCCCACTGTCAGTGCTTGCGTTTGTTGTCTGTGCTTTGAAGCTTAAAGCTTAAATTCATCTTAGGATTTGTGGTTCTACACTCATCCACTTGACGATGTGAATGTGTGTGTGTGTCCCAGGGAGATGTCTTTTTCTATTACGGACTCCGTAACTTTCATCAGAACCTTCGCAGATACATGGACTCCAGAGATGATGGGCAGACGGTTGGAAGGAAGAAAAATTTAAAGGTATCATCGTCATGTCATCAGAAATGCTGACAATGCCAAGAAATAAGTATTTGCCCTCTTCCTCATATCTTATTTTTCTCCATATTTGTCACGCATGCATGTTTCAGATCAAATATCATCTGTGAAAAAGTAATTGCCCCCTGAAACCTAATCAATGGTGACGCCACCGTTGGCAGCAGGAACTGTAGTCAAGTTTTTGTATCTGGCGTTGAGTGTTTCACATCACTGGATGAATTTTGAACCACTTGTTTTTTGCAGAATTGTTTTGATTCAGCCTCACTCGAGGGTTTTCTAGCATGAATGGCCCGTTTAAGGTCATGCCTTAAGTGTGGATTTTGATTAGGCCACTCCAAAACATTCATTTAAATGTATCTGGAGTCATTCAGAGGTGACTTTCGGAAGTTTCGGATCATTGTCCTGCTGCATAACCAAGTATGCTGGAGCTTTAGTGATCGCAGAACATTTTCCTTCGGGGTTTTCTGGTAGAGAGCAGAATTCATGTTTTCATCAACTACAGCATTTCACCATTGTCCTGAAGCAGCAAAGCAGCTGCAGACCAGCAGGCAACCACCACCATGTTTGACTGTTGGTGTGATCTTTTATGAAACGTGTTAGTTTTACACCAGATGTAACGGGACTCAAACCTTCCAAAAAGTTCAACTTTTGTCTCGTCAGTCCACAGAGTATTTTCCCAAAAGTTCTGGGGATCTTCAAGACGATTTTTGGCAAATGTGTTCTTTTTAGTCATCAGTGGTTTTCTTCTTGGACTCTAAGAGTATTAATTCCATACTTGTTTATGTGGGGGAAAAGCACATCATTTCTCCTTTTATTTTATTTTTTTAAATCAGCTGCATCTTGATGGGCGCAGTTGAAAGAAGTTGAAGTTATTTTGGGTGTGAAGAGTACTGCCTGTATATAAAACTGACAGCGTGCACTGGGCAGTACCTGCTGTTTTATTTCAGTGGTCAACTTCATTTGACTCTGAGACAAAATAAGATGTTAAGTTACATGAAGTTTCTCCCCAGTGTGATGCATAAAGCTGCTGGGTCACCTTATGCATGGAGTGACAGTTCTGAATAAAGAGATGGATCCGTCTAACTCCAGAGGTTAAAGAAGAGGCTGGGCAGCATTAGGAGATGCTCATCTCCTCCCACAACACGGCTTCTCTGAGATGTTCAGCCCCAAAGAGCCGTTATAGAAACAGGACCACACTAATCATGCAGAAACTTTGACTTGTATGGTCACTAAAGCTAAGTCATGTCATCTGTTGTACTTGGTTTGTGAAGATAAAAAAACAGAAGTACGGATGAGCCACACCCCTGATAATGCTGGGTGATTAGTGGAAGCAGCGCTTTCATGTTGTTGGCGGAGTTAAAATTAACCTTCGGTAGTTGAATCTATGACAACAGACCTTATTTTAGTGTGTTTCATGTGTTTCGGGACCACATGCATGAATCTTCAGCTACCAGACATGCGTTGTAGTGTTTAAAGCTGAAGAAGCTTGAATTTTACTTGAATGCTCGACTTGATTAAATATCACATCTTCCCTAGGACCCAAGTTCATATTGTGAGCCATTTTTGAAAGATCCCAGCGGACGCCCGATTGCTCCCTGTGGCGCTGTGGCCAACAGCATCTTCAACGGTAAACACAACTCAAAACACACTGCATCAGTTAGCTGCTCTACCCTTCCTGTCACTCTTAACTTGCATGTGTTTTCCCAGACTCCTTCGTCCTGTGGTATCATCATCCCAACGGCAGAGGTGAGGTTCCTTTGATGCGGGAAGGCCTCACGTGGTACACGGACAAATACATCAAGTTCCGCAACCCAACGACTGACAACTTGACTCTAGCTGAAGTGTTTGAAGGTAAAGGAGGAATTTTTTTTCTTTCCTCAGAAATCATTTTGTGTCACATTTTAAATGTTTTCCCCACAGGAACGGCGCCACCTCCATACTGGCAGAAGCCCGTGTACAAGCTCGATCCCTCCAATCCCATGAACAACGGTTTTATCAATGACGATTTCATTGTATGGATGAGGGAGGCAGCTTTCCCCAACTTCAAGAAACTTTATGGAATCTTATTCCGAAACGACAACCCCTTCACGAAGGGGCTTCCAGCAGGCAATTACAGCATCGATATAACCTACAGTATCCTTTCACTGTGTTAGAGGCATCTTAACTCCCAAATGCACTTTCCCTCCATCTTTTGTTATTCAATTTAAACATGCTTCTCTTTGATCAGATATTTTTGGCCTTGACCTCCTGCTCTTTCAGACTTTCCCGTGCAGTATTTTCGAGGCAGAAAGGAAGTGGTGCTGACAACGGTGACCTGGTTTGGAGGTCAGAACCATTTCCTGCCTATTGCTTACCTCATAACCAGCAGCCTGATCCTCCTGACAGCTGTCGTCCTCACGGTGGTCTGGTGGAAGTTTGGAAAAGATGGGAAGAACATGAAGGAGTGAAGAAGAAGAGGTGCTTCAGGAAACTAATGAGAGGAATGCTGGGAAAAACTTACAAGCAGATTAAAAGAGATTATTGCTGGGTTGATTTGAAGTTTTGTTTTGTTTTTTTTAAGAAACAAAAAGCTAAGTGCTAAACATTTGTGAGTAAATGATGGATGGGGAAAATGGTTTAAATAGGAATGTTGTTTTCGATTTTGCGGCAGCACGTGAAGGAAAACTGCTTTCTTTTTCAGATCCACGCGTGTGACGGGTTTATCGTGGTGCTGCTGTGTTTACACATCTGAGCTGTGTTTACTTGATTTTTACTTGCTGAAGTTTGCTTTTATAATACACACCATTTCTCATGTACTGTTAATATGTATAAATATTTATTAGAATTCTTACATTAACAAAAGCACAGATCCAACTTTTATTTTCCTAATGCAAAGTGTATTCTTGCATCCTTGTGTGCAAAAACTGTCAAAGTGCCACATCTTAAAATTGAATAAAGGATTGTAATTAAAACGACCTGTTGAATCAAGTGTTGTTTCTGTCTTGGCTATAGCTACTTCACACCACACCATCATTTGACAGTACTAAGAATCTGCAGCCTAGCTAAATGCAAACATTTACAGGTTCAGTTGTTAGCATATTGCTGTACCAAGTTACCTTCAGACTAGAGCTGGGCGATAGAACGATAACGATATGTATCGCGATATAACTTTTACTCGATAGAGAAATTAAGCTATCGCGATAGACCTCGCCGCTCTTGTCCTTTTTTTTTTTTTTTTTTTTTTAAAAGGTCAGCCAATCCAAATTAAGTAGCGCAGAGCCGAACCAATCACAGCCGCAGCGTCACGTCGCGTGACTTGTTACATACAGCACAAGTGCCAAGCCGCACGTGTGTTTGTTTGGGAAGCAGCCAGCGGGTAATGGAGGAAATGAGTGTGCCGACTAGAAAAATCAACCGAGCGTGACCGAAGAGAAAACAGATGATGGTTCCAATGCCGGAGAGATTGTCGAATGGAAGAGCCATAGAAGTTCCGTAGTGTGAAGGTATTTCGGCTATTTCAAGTCTGACAAAAAACAGAGTAGCGTGCACTGTAAATTGTGCCGAAAGCAAGTCTGGAAATACAATAAACTGGTGCATGCGTCACACTGTGCGCCACGTTATTGTTTCGGTGAAATGAATTTCTACAATACTGTTACTGTTAATTCTACTCTCTGCAGTGTTTAAATGCTTACATATACACACAGTTACTGTCCCTCCACACTTAACGACTCGGTTCTGCTTCTATGCCCCAGCTTTGTTTACTTTTTCCCACCGAGGCTTCTAGACTTCTGATTGGCCAACATTTCTTCACGGTTAAGAATCTAGCGCCACCTGCTGCTTTGGCATGTTCATAGCAGCGTTTTCCTTCATTTCTGCCTTTATGTGTGGACGGGATTATTTTTTAAAACGAAAACGGAAAATCTCCGTTTTCAAAAATACCCGTGTACGTGTGGACGTAGCCTCAGTCTCTGACTGGAAGCGCTAATTCGTCATTCGGCTTTTGTCAGACTAAAGTAACTGTTAAAACTGTTTGAAAAGCTCAGCTATACAACAAGGAGAGGTTGAGAATTTCCTTTTAGTTCTCAGTTTATTTGATATTGACAAAAGTTAGTCAGTTTTGTCTGTTCTTCTGTAAAACAAACTAAGATTTATTTTTAGAATTAATATGTTGTTTCTAAGTGGAATTGACAATTTAGTCTGTTTCGTTTGTTCTATTTTGAAACTTAAACGCTTTAGCGGCTGCCTTTTGTGTAGTTTGCAATATTTGCCTTTATTTATCTGAAAAAGTCTCATGTTCCTTAAGTACATCTACCCTGTTGAACTTATTATGGGAAATATTTAAATAAAAACAAGCTGCTGATTATTTCACATTTTACTTGTGAGCAACAGCACATTTAAATCTTACAAATATAGTTATTTGGCTTATATCGTGATAGATATCGCCTGAAATGAAAAAAACATATCGTGATATGAAAAAATCTCATATCGCCCAGCTCTACTTCAGACTTACAAATTGAGACTACAAGCATGGGCAGGTTGAAAAAAAGTGGGTGTAATTTTGCAGTTTTTGTCAAACGTACTGAAGGTACTTTGGCCCCTCTCTTATTTCCCAACGGGTCACCGCAGCAGATTGAGCCACATTTGATTGTAGATTCGATTTTACACAATCCTGTTTATCCAGGCTTGGGGCCGGGAGTACTCTAGCTTCTTAGACTGGGATTTTGTCTCCTGCCAGTCTTCCGTGTGTTAACTGCTACACTGGCAGTCCAACACACTGGACAAGCAAATCCTGAGGAAGTAGTTTGATACCCATGTTACTCTTTCTGGGGTGGGGAGAAAACATGAACATAACACGTGGCAGTATTTAGCAAGTTGATAGCTCACAGTTCAGACTAAAGGGGGAGGCATCTTTTATGGTGTGGGGTTGTCACGTTAAAAAGCTTTCACAAAAAAGAACAAAAACAAAGGAAAAACATCCATCCATTCTCTTCGTTATCCAGCTCGGGGTCATAGATGGGATGGAGGCAATCCAAGCTGTCATAGGGCAAGAGGGAGAGTACACCCAGGACAGGCCACTAACCTGTTGGAGGGTTAACACAAAGACTGTTAACCCTCCAACACTCGCATTAACACCTATTGTCAATTCAGAGTCACCAATTAACCTAAACCCATGCATGTCTTTGCACTGTGGGAGGAAGTTAGAATACCTGCAGAAGAACCCAGAGAACCCACACAGACAACGAGAACATCCAACTCCACACAGAAAGGCCGCCGGGCTGGATTCAACCCAGAACCTCTTTCACCAAACATTAAACAGAAACAGACAAATAATTAGTAAATCTTCTTGAAAAATGCCAAGAACTACAACATTTTCTTTTAAAAACTCTTTATTTCTATATACAATCAGTGAGAGCCACAAACTCAACCCTTCTGTGACCAGGGAGCACCTGGAGCTCTGGAAAACTGGTTACTGAGCACGATCAAAGCGTGACAGTGGTACAGCTGTTGGAACAACACCTTTAGGATCAGGTTGTTGTTCTTGTAAAAGATATGAAGCAGCTTGTTCTGCATTTCTCCTCCACCTGCACATGAGTAGCACAGGCGAAGGAGAGGAACGCAGGTCTATCGGTGCTACAGACGACGTCCTACTATAAGCCACACTGTAAATTGTCCAAAAACCCCACAAGGCCAAAATATGACGACAGCTTTACGCACGTACAGACACTGATGCACAGAGATACGAATAATGGAACAAGTCACAACACCCAATTTCATCACCAGACAATCACCACGATCCACAAAACACGATCTAAGAAACACACAAACTATAAAGTTATCACAGCTGTAACATGTTTGCTCATCTACCGCTTTTTACTTGTACCTTTTCTTTCATCCAACAATGTAGAAAACAGAAAAAAATAAATCATTAAGACTGCGCAAATGTTTATTTGGCTAAACTTGGGATGTTGGCACGATTGTGAAAGTCGGCTCTGTTGTGAATCAACATTGCATAAACACAGAAAAGGCAACGTTTGGTCTCCCAATACTACAAAGAGTATTTTCAAAGGATTTTTGGACGTTCACTGGATTGATTCTCCTGACCTTTTCTTTTATACATCTATAAAACAAAATTTATTGTCAGTCAGGTGTCGATAACAGCGCGTTACTGAGTGGCGGGATGCTTACTATTAAAGAGTCTCTCCTTATCAGCAGGATGTGAAATAAAAAATAAATATTCATAAATCATTTGAGTTTTTAAACAGGATTGCAGTAATGGAATTACTAGAACTATACACAATTTCAAGTCATGCTTTTAAAACAAAATAAGACAACGACGTACCGTGGAAAGCAAGAGTCTCGCTGCAAACGAGAAACTCCTCAACATGCAATTAATTCAGTACGAAAACCCTCAGATTCGATGGATGTAAATCATCGGGTACATTTCAGTTGGATCTAGTTTAGTGTGTAACAGACAGCGGCAGAATGGAAATCACAGTTTCACAGGATGCAAGACCTTTAAAAAGAGAAAAATAAAAATCACAAAACAGGGACAAAGTCTTTATCAAATAGTAGTCAGCTTTCTTCTTTTCACCCTCCACTCTTTCCGTTCATCCATTTCCGACTCACGCCTGGCACGAGCACATTCATCTTTGTGATTTCAGTGATAGGACTCTAATGGCACTACACAAGCTGTTTGTGGCCATGCAGAAACAATTAGGAAACAGACATCTCCGGATGAATCTAAAGCGAAGGTAGTGTTCATTCAAGACTCAAGCACAAAGCTCAACGGCTCTCAACTCAACCCCATCTTTATCCTCTGGGTCGCGTTGGTAGTGAGGGGCAGATTAAGGCCATGTGCATTCAAGCTTTTCAGCCCTGTCCTGTTGGCTTTTGAGTGCTTTTTTGAGGTACCTGATAAGTCAGATCCTCAGTGGGTGTGGCAAGTTCAGTGGAGGTTTTGGGTCTATCGTATGCAGTGCTCCCTGACTGGCCACTGTCTGTCCACGGATGCAGTGAGCCGGGCCTGGTGCCCATGAAATTACACAAAGTCGAGGGCTGCTTCAAACCCATGTCAACCACAATGGGCGTAGCGTATTCAGATCCTGAAGATGGCAGGGGTTCGGCGTAGGCGTGGCATAAACCTGAAGAGATGGGGGCGTCATACAGGTCTGGATCAGAGTATCTTGGGGAAGGCCCATCATCTGGTTTAAAGGTTGACCTTGCTCCTAATGTTGTTACGCCACTTACGAGTGGTTGGGCATATTCTGAAAGGAAAGTGTACAGTAAAGAAATATTAAAAATCAAGGGCATCATACAGATACCAGGTTACTTCTTGAAATTGCTCCCAAATTCTCTAGAATGCTAAGCAACTAAGGAAACCGATTAACAATTGAATTTCTATGTTACAAAAGCCTTTAACTTTCTAATTTTATAGAAGCAATCTGCAGCTGCACAGAGGTTTGTAGCAGCAATCCAGGATGTGGGAAATCAAACCGCTAACCCTGCAATTAGTGGAACTAATTGAATATCTAATCTCTTCAAAACTTAACTCTGCCCTGAAGTGGGAAAAACTGGTATATATAAAAGTATGTTATTCAATCCTTTTTTTTTTTTGTTTTAGCCAAATACTCTACAGAAAGAACAAAACCAACATTTAACTGATAAAAATAGTTTAGACATGTTAAGAAGTGTGATTTATTTAGAGGACATCAGATAAATACCACTCAGATATTGAATGTGTGCTACAGACAGGAAGTGAAAGTCTTTGATTCTGGATTTGTGTGAAAAAGAAAACACTAGATAGAAACACATTTTACAGTGTTGTGAATAAATATTTGCCCCCTTCCCAATTTGTTATTTTTTTGCATATTTGTCACACTTAATTGGTTCAGATCAAACCAATTTTAACACAAGTAAGCACAAAATTTTGAGTTTTTAAATTATATCATTTATTAAGGGGGGTAAAATACTATTTCCCCCACTTAACTGTGATTAATGACATTTTTTGGAAACCTGTGGAAAATGTCACTCTCCACAACCAGACCTGATTAAGACCTGTTGAATCAAGAAATCACTCAAACAGAACCTGTTGTACCTTTCGAACCTGAAGCAGGCTAAGAGATCTCAAAAAGCAACACATCATGCTACAAGCTAAAGAAACAGCTGTGAAACAAAGTCACTGACAACTATCAGTCTGGAGCTAAAGTAGAAAAGGGCTAGAAAAGCATTTCTAAGGTTCCAGTGAACCACACAATCCACAATAGGAGAAATTTCAACAAAACTTTGCACATCGACAACTCATCCAGGTCAAAAAAGACCCCAGAACAACATCAAACCAAGAGTCAAACATGGTGGTGGTAGTGTCATGGACTAGGGCTGCTTCAGGATAACTTAACTGCAGTCATTGGTGGAATCCTGAATTCTGTTTTTTTCCGGAAGTCCTTGAAGCTCACGCACACCTGGGTTACGCAGCAGGACAATGAGAAGACCTTAAACAAGCTGTTCATGCTGGGAAACGCTTCCAATGTGTCTAAATTAAAACAATTCTGCAAAGAAGAGCCGTCCTAAATTCCTCTGCAGTGATGTCAAAGATTAGTCGTTATGTTACTGCAAACATTTGGTTATAGTTTTTGCTGCCAAGGGTGGCACAACCTGTTATTAGGTTTAGGGGGCAATTACATTTTCGCGCAGGGCCAGGTAGGTCTGAATCACTTTTCCCCCCTCAATAAACGAAATCATCATTTAAAATCCGCACTGTGTGTTTAGTCTGGTTTTCTTTGTCTAAGATTAAAATTAGTTTCATGATCTGAAATGTATAAGTGTAACAAATATGCATAAAAACAATATTTAAAAAAAGAAATCAGGGTGGCTGCAGATGCATTTTTCCAACACTGCATGTCAATAAATACAAACCTAATTCGACAAAATTAGCACTGTACTAAGAACGCCTGGTTACTTCAGCAGCTACTGCAGGCGACAGCATTTACCTGCAGGTTCAGCATGTAGCCCTGGTACGACACCCCTCCCCGTTAGCCGGCTGACTTCACTGCTGCTGTATCGCACCGAATCCTCCGTCTCCACCATCTTGGAGGGCAGTAGCTGCTTCATGCTTTTCCACCAGTCTGCTACAGATGCACAGAGGTGCAACAGTAAGTCCACAAAACACATCCAGGCAAACTGAGCTGTCCTGCACGGCGATGACGTACCTGTGCTATCCAAGTGAGGAAGATCATACGTTCCCTCAGAAGTCTTTTTCCTGCCAGAGACGAGTAAAGTCAAAAGGGCAAAAAAAAAAAAAAAACCCAAAAAAAAAAAAACCAACCCCCCCCCCCCAAAAACAAACACACGAAGAAAGAAGATGAATACCTGTTCTTCCAGTGGCAAGCACAGCACACAATCAGTATGAGAGTCACGACCATGACCAACACGGGAACCAGGACTGCTGCCAGAGTCACATCTAAAAAAGGGGGGGGGGGGAGATGCACAAAGTTATTATAATATAAAATACTTTTTTTAAGTGTTGTTGTCAAAAACTGCACGCACCTTTACCAGTGTGGGGAGGCATGGTGGTGTTTCTTATGTTTGGGGTAGGTGTTGTTTGGCCAAGGTGAGGTGGATGTTTTGTGCCGCCAGGAGTACGACGGGGAGGGGACATCCTTGGCCTCAAATCTGTCGTGCGCCTTTCTGCAAGTAAATGAATACAAATGTACTTCCAGTACGGTGCTAATGTCTCAAGCCACCCTGCAGTTCTTTATTTGTTGCTGGGAAAATGGAAACATTTTTTTCTAGCAAGTTCATGAAATGTGGAAATATTCAATGGAAATCCACAGTTTGTACAATTCTAACGGGCTTGAAAGTCAACATTTGGTATGACCACCTTTATTCTTCAACACAGCCTGAACTCTACTAGGCAGCATTTGTATAATCTATTTAAGCAGCCTTCAGGAATAGCTGTCCATCTTAAAAGACATTCAAACCTCTTCTTTGGATGTTGGCTGCCTTTTGTTCTGTTCCATCAAGATGATTCAACACTCCTTCAGTAATGAGATCCAAGCCCTGGGAGGTCAATTCATGACTTAGGGGTGTTCCATTGTGTTTTTTTTCCCCCATTCAGATATGTTTTTACTGCACCAACTTTGACAACACCTCTAGCTGAAATACAGCCCCAAACCATGAAAGCAGCTCCACCATGTTTTACATGTAAAATGGTCACTGCTGTTTGACCTCCCCTTCCACTGATTTTTTAGTTTTCTTATTCTGTAATTTGGCATCTCTTTTCTCCATGTTTCCTTTCCTTAAGACTTCAGGTTTCGGGCCAACCACTCTTCCTCTGAAACCATCTAGTAACTAGTAACAAAGATTTTAAATTTAAATCTAAATTGAAAATTGGCTCTTTGGTTAGTTTGAGACAATTATAGTTCATCCGAGTTTGGTGTCGTTTTTTTTTTTTGGCTTAAATTATTCATATGACAGTATTAAGTAGTTGAATAATAATCAGGTACAAGAAAAACTTTGGAGAGAAAGCCTAGCAAAATATAAAGAAATGAGTGGTGTCTCGAAACGTTTGCACAATACATACATCTGTGTTGATCAGCTCACTTTGCTGATCTGCCAGTAAACACCCCATTTACCTGAAGGAACTTGGCAGCCAAGCAGCTCCAACTTGAGTGCAATTCTCTTGTACCACGAGATGGGATTGATCCTCACAAACCGGGCCACGATTGGTGGAATGAAGTTATTCCTCACCTCGTCTCCGTAGTTGTTGTTGCCTTGAAAAATCTAACACAAAATAATAGCAAGCTCTCTTATTTGTGTCAGAGGTTTGAACCCAAGTGTAGTAACAGCTGCAGGAACAATTCAGTTTGAGGACAAATGCACTATAAGCTGATTACTTTCCAACTTGGCAAGCTAATAATTACTTTCCTCCACACAATATGAGACTGAGAATCCCAGTAGAAAGGAACTGATAGACAGCAGTTTCAGCCCAAGAACTCTGCCACTAAATCCATATCCATCCATTATTAATGCCCGAGTGTCCAGACTTGTCTACCACAGCACTTAACTCAAACCACTGACTGCTCCAATTTCCTGCCATAAACATCTCTTAGTCAATAGTAGCTGCTCTGGTAACAATCCATATTAGTGTCTCTGCAGACTTCTAAAGTGATATTTTGGTCCATCTGCACCAATTGGAAGAAGGGGGTTACGTCATTTTGCTTTGCACTCTTTTTGTTTTTGTAACTGTTGAGCGAGCAGGGTTTATTGATTACCTTGTTTTGTACAGAATTTGATTCTTTGTAGCCGGACCACTGCT
The DNA here is from genome assembly GCF_041146795.1 of Maylandia zebra. NCBI lineage: Eukaryota > Metazoa > Chordata > Actinopteri > Cichliformes > Cichlidae > Maylandia > Maylandia zebra. The sequence continues at coordinate 14,738,214 of NC_135182.1, read as the reverse complement.
TGCCGTCGTTACTGTACAGGACCCGGTATGCTGAAACGTAGCACTTTTCCTCGCTGAGGGTAGAACCAGTGGTGATGATTCCTGGACGCATGCACAGAGAGAGGAAACAGGAAGATGTCGTACAGCTGACTCGACTGAAAGCTCAGGACTGCGGCTGTGTCCAGAATCACTCCCCATTTACTACATCCTGTATTTACCGCCTGCCGTTTTTAATCAGAGATGAGAAGAGATACTGAGTTCTATGGAAACCACAGTCTTGCATCAGGCATTCTCAAGCGCCACATGCAGTAAATGGTTTACATGGAATGCATTTGTTGTGAAGCTTGAGCTCTGGTATCTCTTAAATCTGTTTTGATGCAATCATCATCTCAGCTTTGATCAAGTCTTTGCCTCTGTTGTAAATGAGATGGCGTACCTCCCCTCACTATATAGAAATTATATTATAACATAAGTAGTAAAAAGTCATGATATTGTAAAATTGTTTATTTCATTAATGTGCAAAAGGTTTATTTTATTTTACGTATATAGTGCCAAATCACCACAACACTTCCTCAAGGCACTTTATATTGTAAGGTGAAAACCGTACAATAATAAAGAGAAAGCCCAACAACCAGACGATCCCCTTTGCGTTAGCGCTTTGCAACAGTGGGGAGGAAAAACTCCCTTTTTACAGGAAGAACCCAGCGGCAGATTTAGGCTCAGGGAAGGGCAGCCGTTTGCTACGACCAGTTTGAATTCTATTTTTGATATATATATATATTTTAATATTTTTTTGTGGCCTGCCAGTGGTGCAACTGCCCCGCCCCTTTTATAGAGGCTCTGAAGTAAGCAACTGCCTTCTGAATTGAAAACAACAATAATGACTCATAACACAAATGTCTGGAAGGGGCTATAATTGTGCCCATGGCATGCACAATACATATACACAGAAATGTTCAAACATTTTCCTAAAATACTGATGAGGAAGCTCTGAGTGGTATCTGAATGTCCATATAGGCATTCAAAGCTGTATATGTACATATGCATGTGAGTGTATGTACATATGTGTTAGGGCTGTTCGATATATATCGGATGACAATATAAAAACGTCTATCGTATCATTTGCTATCGTTTGTTTCGTGGTGTCGCAAAATAAAGTTTCGGGCAATATTTTTTTCATGGTTTTGATGGTCACTGTAGTGGCTATATTAATTTCTTAAAGTTCTCTCTTTCTTTTATATTTAATATAACCACGCTACAGACGGACAAGCGCCTGTTTTTATGCGTTGTGGTTAGCAACAACAACGGTAAAACCATCGCATGTCCGCTGGTTTATTTTCCACATAAACCTTTCACAATAAAGCTCAAGATCCTGTTGACACTTTTCAAAATAAACTGAATCACGTGAAAGAATCTGCAGAGTATTTACGGATGAGAAGCAAAAAAAGAGCCGCCAGGTGGTAAAAAATAAACAGACTCAAACGTTAGAACAGGCTTTTCCCCGCATCACGCCGTGTAATAAATACTCACAAAGAAAACGGCGGCCGTTACAACATATCTAAAAATGTATAGTTTCATGCATCGGTTAAAACATTCGACTCCAGGTACACGACGCCCAGCTGGAAACACTTCATGCAAGTCGAGCTGCCCGAGATTTACAGAATTTATAGAAAATGTTACATTTTTGTGATTTATATCGTTATCGGGACGATAGAAGTCTTATATCGGGATATGAGATTTTGGTCCTATCACACAGCCCTAATATGTGTACATGAATACATTAATACGTTCACTCTTTACATGTATATATCAATGGATAGGTATAAATGCACCTGTATGGGTATGTGATTTGAAAGTAAGATATTATTGTGATCATTCACTAGACAGGAGGGGGAAGGATTGTATACGTTAATACTTCTTTCTACTCAAACATTAAATCTAAGTTACTTATATACAGTTGATTAAAATAGTTGGTGTTTTATTTTGTTGAATGTCTGTATATGTCAACTGTAGTTTAGTCTGTTAAATGTTTGAAATAAACTGATCTAACTGATTTGTGATAATATTACAAAGCAACAATGCATATAAGAAAAGAGAAATTTACAGATATGTAACTCAAAAGCTGCCAAACTTTCTTAAACACTGAAGCCACTGCTCATAAAGGTTTGCAAACTTTATCAGCTCGCCTGAAGGTGACCTTGTTTTGTAAAGGTACAGATTAACTATGTGGTCACAGTTTATCCTGAGGATGAGGTCAACGTTTGTGTAAAGGAAGGTGTCACAAGACAACGTCAGAGAATCACCAGCCAATCATCCACTGAAGCCTGGTGAGATTTTACAGCTAAGCCTATAACCTAAATTAGAGACAGTGGCTATAATGTATGTGTATGTGTTGTGTTTATTGAATGAACATAACTTTGTTATTAGAATTTTGTTTACCTGTGATCCGCTTCTCCTTCTTGAGATCTACCTGCAGCCACTGCTGCTGGTCACTCTGAGAAGAGGCCCATGGCAGTCCCTCCTTTTTGAGCCGTGCCCCTGACGGTGCCCACACACGAGTGCTCCAGTCCAACACAGACGAAGCACTGAGCTGAGTATAAGCAACGCCCCCAGATGCCAAACCCAGCGTTCCATAGCAGCCTGAAAGCACAAACAGACCCTTAGCTTCAGTAATAAGAACAGAAAATCTTTAAGAAATGAAATAAAGTTTGGGTTGCATTACATTAAAAGGTAACCTTCAAGATTTACATCCTAGTTGATAATGCCTGTAGCAACAGAAATTCCAGGGGAACGTCCCCCAAAATATTTGGATGTCCAGTCTCTGACATAAGATTTGGAGCCCTGTAGAATTTTCCAGCTCGGACATTGATATTTTCTTTACAGACAATCACATTTTAAAAAGCCCCCTGACAAAATAATGCCATACAAGCACCTAAAAATACCCCTACCAAAATAATGACAGTAAGGAAGTGAAATTCATCATAATTCTTTAAACAAGTGTCTCTTTCCCTTGTTTTTCCCCCGTTTGATAAACTGAGGATGTTTCTTAAGCAACCTATAAATCATTTAAGCAACTTACTTACAAATCAATTTTAAAATTGTATCTTGTATTTCTCACAAAAACATGTCATCGACAGCAAGTGAACAGAATCTGAAAATCATGTCCTTAATAGGAAAAACAATACAGCAAAGACCCAGGATGACTCACCGTTGGTCGTGAAGGTGAACAGGCTATCTGACCGAGTTCCTCTAAGGAGTAAGAAAGAAGATCCAGCAAATATTATGATTACCAAACTGTCAGAATCATTTATATTTGCATATATATTTAACCTTCTCTAGGACAGAGACCAAGTACATTTCGTTTAATAAGAGGAGCAAACAGAGAAGAAGAGCATGTGTGTACTGTGGTGAATCTCTTACACAGTGGAAGTGACATTGTTAGCCAGTGTGCCCTCATAGTGAGAGATGCCTTTGCTGTTGACCACACTGATATTCCCTCCTGCTGCATTGGACACCACACCTGCATGGATTGCTGCCACACACAGAGAGGAGGACTGTGGAACGAAAGGAACAAAGGATTAAACTGATATATTCTTATCATTATGTCCTTTTGTTGTTACAAACCAGATCAGATTAACTAAAGAGTAAGTGAGTCAGATCTGACTCACCAAAATAAAAGCTACAACTAACATCTGAAATGTACTTTTCACGAGATTAAAAACAAATTCTTGCTATTTGTAAATCACTCAAGGACATTTAAAGAGGTTGAAATTTGAATGAAAGTTAAACAGTGTCATCTCAGAGAGACTTTGTTTTCTACTATAACCACTTTAAATCACCTAAAAAGTCCACTTCTTTCACCTTATCAGACCTCGCAGGTCACAAGAGAAACATCCAGTCTTGAGGTTTCTGTTTTCTACCAGTCGTTCCTGTCTGCATGAATGCTGACCGCATGTTGTAGTCTTGTGACTTGTAGTCTGTTGGGCCATTGTCATTGATGTTGTTAATGTACGACTGGTCATATTAGTTTGCAAAGATTTTCAGCATAAAGTCTGAATATAGAGTAGAAACAGACTAGAAAAAGGCTTTCAGATGCACCCCGCCTCTTCCCCTGTGATAGCTGGGACAGGCTCCAGCCTCCCAGGATAGGCAGAGGATGGATTCCCCCCCCAAACAGAGGACCCACAAGTTGTTTCATCAATAGAAAAATGCTTGATTGAAAACCATATCTTTACTACCTCCCAAACACAGACTTTGAAGAGTTAAACTTTTTGGAATCATGAAGTTTTGGGAAAGGAAAGACAATCTGAGTAGTAGTGGCGTTCCTATGTGGCACACATGTGGTGCCATTACAAATTTGCTCCATTTTCAAGCTGCTGAGTGGAAACAGGCAGTACCGCTTTGCAGCATAATCGCTTAACCTTCAAACCGAGGGAGATAAAGGCTGATGAGTCAGGATGATGTCACTTCTGTGCACAGAGGATAATAAGTGGCAATGAAGGTAATGATTCCCTCCCAGCTGCATTCCTGTCAAAACCTGGTGCCACATCACTGAGAAACTGACAAAACCTGATCCCGCTCTGGCCACGAGCTCCTTCCGATGAGCAGCTGGTGGTGCAAGGGGGAAAATCGTCTTACGGGAAAGACCCACGCTGGCATTGTGGGGGAGGGGGGGGGGGGGAATAGTGACAAGCCCACGCATGTATTCACAAACACACGTAGCAGTTAGAGGCTGCCACAAGCAATCAACACTTTCCGTGTGACTCTTAAACTTCCCCAAAAACACATACTGCATCCTTAAGAGAGCCAGCCAAAACCCCTAACACAAACACAAAGTAATGCTCCAAACCACAGTGCCCTGCCTCCAGCAGAGGAAACCACGCTAACACGTGTTATAAGTGGGAGATGGGAATTTTAATAAATAAATAAATACCAGAACATGGATCACCGAATAAATCTGTGAAGTAAAATTATTAAAAAAAACTAAAGTCAGCTGCAGGATTATGATCTGGGTGTAGAAACTGATCCTTGTGAGACGCACACACACTCACCATCATATTCCACACTCCCAAAGACACAATCATGAATGAATCACATGCACACAAGCAAAAGCGGCTCAGGCATGCACATACACAAAGGGTTTCTCCAACCTCTAATCACACTGATTCACTCTTCAGGCTTTTTGCTCTCCAAAAAACACAAACACACACACACACACACACACACACACACACACACACACACACACACACACACACACACACACACACACACACACACACACACACACACACACACACACACACACCCCCTTCCCCTGCAGCTGGACTGGATTACAAGGTTATTATTTTCAGCCAAACTATTATCTCACCTCCCTTTCACCCGCTGACCCTGCCCCTCCTCTGTTCCTGTGGGGCGCCTCGTTCCCTGAAGCACAACCCCACGCTCCTCCCTATCCTCCCGTCAGCCAGCAGCACCACTCCCTCTCTCGCTCCCTTCCTCCCTTCGCTCCTTATGAGACATCCTCAAGCTCTAAACATGAGGTCATCAACCAGAGACTTAGTGCCCGTGACCTCACACGCAGCGGGAGTGCTGTGAGGTCATCAATCCAAGACACGTTTGAGCCACCGCTCCTTTCGCCTCCTTCACAAAGATAACTTGTAGCTAAGAAAACATAAATAAAAGCGATGCACGTGTATGTCTGTGCATAGACGGGGCGTGTACCCACCTCTCTGTAACCATTGGGTATAGTTCCAGAAATCTCCTCTGTAGATGTCAAGCAGCCTGCCGGACAGTACTTCCTAAAAAGAGAGCGGCACGTTCACAGTTCATATCCACCAGTATAATCAGTGCGCCGACATGCACAAAAAGCAAACTCTGTTTACCTGTACTCTGCCTCGGTGAAGTTCATTCCCTTGTCCACGCAGGTGATTAGATCTGCAAAGGCAAATAAACAGCATCAGAACTGGTCTCTGCATGTTCTTGATAAAGTATCACCCACTTTTATTTTCTTCTTAAATCCACCCTTTCAGTTTCTTTACCTTTTGAACCGTTTACCATATCCAGCTAATCATCATCGTAATTGCTGATTAATGTTAAACATACATTTCGACAAATCCAACGTTCTGACTAAATTTGGCCTCACGGTGACAGTGAGCGAATCATAAGCCCCACTGGGATTCCTCGGAGTGCCACGAGGGTGGGTACATTAAACATTAAACAGCTGTGAAGCAAAGTGGTGAGATGGACCATTCAACAGAGTGCACCGCTGCTAGAATGGCTAAAAGCAACCATCCAGAGCACTCAGGTTGAAATGTTTTTTTATTTATTTTGTGTTGTTCAAGCGAGCAGATGTTCAGTTCACTCTCACTGGATCACAGCAGACAAATAAACACAGCAAAGTAATTGCATTAAGTAGCTGGAATCAGATCATTTTGGAGCAATTTTGGTTGTTTTTCACATCCAGGTCGAACACGTTAAAGTCATCCAGTGAAGGATGTGTGTTATTGGAGAGGTATGTCAGTTGGGTGTGGACGTGAAGTCCAACAGGATGATGTGGGCTACTAAGAAGTGTAAATAAACCTCGTGGAGATGGTCAGTGTGTGGGAGTCTTCACCACATTACAAAGAGAAAAATAAAACCCTTTATCTGGCAGACCAACCAATGAGTCAAAAAAATGACAAACACCCCCAATCACCATGGTTACTCAGTTACTTAGCTGTGCAAACTGTCCACCCACGCTCATCTGCATGCATCAGTTACAAGACGACATCACGCACATCAGCGCCTTTGTGGAAAAAGTGGCTGGGCGCACTGATGGCCTTGTTTGCCTTGCAGTGATTCAGTCGAGCTGAGATAACCGCCAAGACAAAAATATTACTGCATCGCACACACGTCACTGCTGCGGCTTTCTTCTTGTGGCTCCAATTATCCATTTATCTCCAAAGCATCCACATGACGAGGCACGTCTTCAGAAACAAGGGAGATGCTTACTAAGGAAATAAATCTCTAATTTTAAATCCTTGGTAATTAAGCTAACGTACAGCTTTGTCCCCATTGTCCCTGTGCAGAACTCTAACATGAGTGCCTTGGATCGAGCTGCCACCGGCTGTTTCTCGTGTCCGTTACAATTCATCTAATCCTGCAACCTCACTACTGTGTAATATATCACAGTTGAGCTCAATTAGGACTTTCTCACAGGATGCAAGTCTTACAATAAAACCACAAACCATGAATATTTTTTCAATTACTCTCACTTCCTTTTACCCCTCAGTGCCATTGTGGCTTCACTGTGGCTTTGCCCCTTTTCCACTTCCCAAAAAGTCTGGATTTTCCTTCACCCCCTCCCTGCTACTTTCATTAACTACACTCAGCTTTAACCATCACAGCCCAGTGGGAACACATCCAGTAAGAAAACAGTAGATTTACTTTTTTCCCCCCAGTCATGGCATGCTGCTAATTTTCAATCTGACTAAACCCAAAATTGTGCACATTCAGTGGTTAGCATCTGCTCATGCCACCCCTCGCTGTTCTCGCATTTATGTAAGAAAAACAGCCATCTGAAACGATGCCCACTAGCATGATCACCCTGCACATACTGCAGCTGGAATTCCAGACAGTCACAGCAGAGCAGCTCCTTATCTTTGCTGCATGTTTAAATTCGTATTCAGCGGTGAGCAAACACCACATCGTAAAAAGCCTCTCATGCGGCCTCGAGCGCCGTCGCCACAGAAGTGAACACACAGTTCTCTATTCAACTCCCACCTTTCTTTTTTTGTGTGGTCTTTTTATCACCATGGATATCGTTTGCATATAGGATAATGAGGCATGCATGTCATCTACATTGGTCCTGATCATAAAAACATTCAACATACATATAACACTGTCAGTATGAGAACATATTAGCCGGTGTGTGAGAAGGGGCATTTTGCACAAACACACAAATATTTAGAACCATTTTCTTTTTAAACTGGGGGGAAAAAAGCCAAAGGATCTAAATCGAGCAATCACATGAAAGGATGTTCTGCAGCCTCTAATTGACTAACTTGTTGCAACTAATATATGATATTAAATATCCAGGCAATACAAAAGCACTAGTTTTCAAATATGACTTAGAGTGACACTGTTTTTAAGCACAGTGGACATTGAAGAAGGGTTATTTCCCAGAAACTAGCACCAAGAATGTGCACAATGGCCAAATATCTATTTATTAGCATGCGCGTGCTTTCAACTCCATTACATCAGTTTGTTATTTACCAAATGGAATTCTTTAAGAGGCAGATGATTAAATTAGCAAAATAAAATGACGAGTCACCCTCCCTGCCCAGCCCCATTAAAGATTCTCTTGGTTCCAAGTGTTTGGACACATCTGAATTGGCCCAGTGGAAAAACTGCATGCACAATCCTCAAAAAGATGTTTAAGGCAGCCATAGAAAGTCAGACCTGTTCCAACTTTACCCATTAGAAACAGAAAACTTAGACAGTCCCATCTAGAGGTTGCAGTGTTGGCCAATTAGGTGTTAGGTGTATCACTTTTGCCCGGACTGATCGACTGACGTTTTCATCCACTAACACCGGCAGGATTTTTGACAAACATAGAGAAAACTGGATGATCCAACAGGAGGGAGATCTGCAGTTCTTACACACCAACAGTAACAGGTTGCCAGCTTTTAGACAAACCCATGTGTTACTGATCTGCGTGCAAGACTTTTCCAGAACACCCAGATTACTTCAGAGCTGTAAAAATAATGTGAAGGTGCAGAACGAAATAGCTGTGATTAACCCAAACTCACAATCGCTGAATCAAGTCTTATTCCCCCACCCCCGGGGCCGAAGCAGACGTGCACACAAGCTCAAACTTGAGATTTCTGAACCACACGACTGTTACTGCAGGCTGGGATGATAAGAAGACAATGAGAGACTTCGGCGTGGGTGAGCTGAGAGTCTGCCGTTACCTGCGTGTTCAGTGGTGGAGTAGGACAGGTAGAAACCGCGTCCAGTATGGTGGGTCCCACTCATGAACTGCACAGTGGCCTGGTTGCCAGTGGAATTGAACAGATGTTCAACCTTCAGACCCAACCCGCAGAGCTTCACTGTTAAGCAGAACAGGGAAACAAAGAGGCTGGTCAGTTACACAAATTAATGCCCCAAAAAAACAAAACCACAAAAACAAGATTTCATCAGTTTCATTAAGTAAGATGGACTTGAGGAGTGTCTCGGATATATTCTGGGAAAATTCAATCTAATTTTCTTTCTCCAGGATTCACCAAGTTAAATGCAGGTCTTTATAAGACCCTTCTGATAAAGAGCAACCTAACACCTCCTTCATGGTCATAATGGCCTAAATTATAATATAAATATATAATAATAATAACAACAACATATATGATGCAGACTCGTCAGCCACAGACTGATATATTTGTTGAGATATTCATGTGCACCATCATGTATTATAATACACTTTCCAATGCTTTACATCCATACATAGCAATATTTTAGATTGATATAAGGCAACAGTGTTTCCAAAAACCTTGGGACAATGTCAATCTGGTTATTGAAAATTTTCACAATCAGGCAGCAGCTCATCCGGCTCAATTCACAGGTTATTGCACGTAAAATGACAAATGTGACCTTGACCGTGAGCGCAACATGTGCACATTTCACTAGAATTTGACCAATATTCTAGGAGGCATAAACTTGTTGCTGAGGCTGTGTGAGATGAAAGCAGAGTGCAGTATTTTGTAAATCATTTAAAGCCAACATTTGATTGGAAATAGCACAAAGACATAAGAAATGTTACAACTGATTATTTTAAGCATTTGTTACTTTAAATCTGATATAGCAACACAAACGTAACAACACATTCAGACGGGGGGGACGAAAGATGGCTGGCTTTGGCAATGAAAACGAGTTTTGCTCAGTTTATACTAAATATAACACTTGTGATAATAGGCCAAAGTTTTCTTATTGCTCTGATAGCTTCTGATCTACCAAGGTTAGACGTCTGATGGTAAAAATATGAGAAACTCAATAATAAAAAGGCTCAGAGACGCTGCTGTGCATCTCTATTAGTAGTATGTATTAGCACCTCGTATTAGCAAAGACCAATGTTGGAAACAAACGCATGACCTTAGCAGGCTTTATATTCCCTAAGCATCATGCAATGACTCTGACTTTAGCGTATTAAACTGCCCAAAAACACCCATAGCTTAAAATAATCCACCCTTGGCTGCGATCAGGGCAAAATCTGCCTAATAACTTACAATGGCGAGGTTATAACAGTGAAAGACAATAGGTCCTCCAATTTCCTGACATTTAACTCCTTTAATGTAATAACCACATTTCTCCTGTGCCTATAAACAGATAATGTTCATTATCTGCTCATAAGACGCGTTTTCCAAGCTCATCTGAAAGAAGAGGCGTTTGCAGGCATTTCAAACGTCCGCACACAACATTGAAGTGAAAAGCCAGACATCATCAAGAAAAGGAAGACGCAACAGAATTAAGATAATGGGTTAATAACAATGACACAGTCTCTTCAGTAGTATGGCAGTTCATTATTTGTAAGAAGAGTGACAGAAGAAAGGAAAGCTAGAGAAAAATGATTAAACTGTGGGTACAGTCTCTCTCATCTTTGGACACCGGCCAATCATGACAGAGTGGGTGTGAATGTTGAACTGTCGATTTCAGAAAATTGTTAGACTCTGACACCCAATAGGCAGTGTTAGAATGACGCACAGAGAAGGGCTTTCCAAAGATCAGTCCAAAACCTGACAAAAACCTATCACAGACTGATCTGCTGCTTTATATAGAAACAAGCAGGATTCCCTTACTCTGTATTGTTTACTGCATGTTTATTTTTAACAACAACTTGGATTTGCCCTCTACAAAACATTAAGTCTAGTTTAACATCCGCCTGTCACCCTCACCAATCTCGCTCCTGTTTGGACCGATGCCGTTGTACAGGCGGAGGTAGTTGACCTGGCAGTCGCTGTCTTCTAAGTCCAATAAAGCAAAGAGAAAATGGATCCTCTTGTCATGCGGCACACTGATCTCCCACTCGCACACAGTGTTGTTCGGATACGTCCTTGGGTATCCCAGAGAGGACAGAGTCCCACTCTCGGGGCCAAGTACACTGGGGCCACAGCCATCACCTGTGGAACAACAAAAAAAAAAAACAGTTTGGGTTTCAAGAAACGCAAGAAAAAAAAAAAAGTGGGTGTGATTTACACCATCTAAAGTATAAAAGTAACACCACATCTCTTGGTTACTGGGCAAAAACTAGCTTTTGTTGAGTTTGTGTTCATGGTCACTGAGATCTTGTTGCAATAGAGGATATATTTACTCAGTTTCACTTAAAACAAGCAAAGATATGTAAGGTTTAATGTTTCCTTAAGCAATTAAATTGCAAAAACGTGACAACTGAGGTTTATTTTAAGTCAGTTCAACTTGCACTGTCCTGCTGAGTTACCCCGCAGTTCAAAATGATCCCCAATACAAGTATAAACAGGCAACGAGCTAGCAGCTTATTGCTTCACATCTGGCTGGGGCTTTACCTTTAGTCTGCTCAAACTGAATTAGCATTTTGAAAAAGTAAACAAAATAGTTGTTATACATAAAATGTTTATATCCATAGACCGTATATAAAGATGGCTCTAACCACAATGACATCATAAACTGGTCAGAAAAGTTCTGATGCGATTCTCTGAATTTTATGGAGAGAATTTCTAGGAGCAGCCAAGTAGGGGAGTGGCTCGACTTTGCTGGTCTCAGGATTGCTCTCTTGACTTCGTCAGGTGATGCTCTCGACGTCACACTTGGGCGTTTTGCAGCGTGAAGCGGAAGAACTAAAGTAGTGTAGTAATGTAGATGTGACAGTAAAACTGTTGATTAGCTTGTCTGTCTACATTCCTACCTTGTGCTATGGACACAAGCAGTGGGTAGTGACTGAAACAATGACGTTGCATACAAGCAATGCAAATGAGCTTCCTCCAGAGGGTGTCTTTGAGAAAAAGGTGAAGAACTCGAGGCAAGCATCGCCTTTAAAAGGGGCTAACAATGACAATGCATGTGAACCCTGGAAAATGTCGAAAGCTGTCCTGTTCAACATATCGATAACACCATTATCTCATCAGGCAATCACATGACTGCAGCTCAATGCATTTAGACAGAGAAATTGTAAAGTTGACCAAGCTAAGAATCATAATGAGGAATTAACGTAATTTTAGGGACTTTAAACGTTCTTTTTGTTGCCCGATGGACTAGACTGAATTGAATATTTCAGAAACTTCTGATGTACTCTGATTTTCCTGAGATCCATTTCTTGGGAATATAGAGAATGACCCATAAAAGAGAAAATTATCCAGTGGGTGGCAGTTCTGTGGGCAAAAAATGCCCAGATGATGTCAGAGGCTTGACTTGACAGGAAGGCAAAAGTAATTCAAATAACCATTCATTACAACCAACGTGCACAGAAGAGCATCTCTGAATGCCTGATACATGAAACCTTGAAGTAGCGGGGCTACAGAAGCAGAAGACCACACTGGGTGCCACAGCTGTCAGCTAGGGGCAGGAAACTGAGGCTACAACTCACAGACCCACAAAATAATGCCTGGTCTGTTGAGTCTAGGAGGTAGGATCAGAATTTGGCTTAAACAATCAGGAAATAAATGATCCATCCTGCCTTGTATCAACAGTTCAGGCTGTTGGTGGTGGTGTAATGGTGTGGGGGATAGGTTTTTTTTTGTACACTGCCACCTCAGCACCAACCGAGCATCATGTACCTGAGTACTACCTTTGACATCAGTGACAGTGTAGCCATCTCCTGCAAGATAAACCACCATGTCGCAAAGCTCAAATCATCTCATACTGGACTCTATAACATGAGTTGACTGTGCTCAAACAGGCTGAACAGTTGATAGATCTCAATCATGTCAATATGGACCAAGATCCCTCAGGAATGCTTCCTTGGTTTAGCTATGCCATAAAGAATTAAGGCAGGGGTCCAATCGAGTACTTAGCAAGGTGTAGCTAAATGTTGTGGCTGGTGAGTGTATGTTGACCAATATGAACTAGTATCTTTCTTTCTTTTCTTTTTTTTTTTAAGCAGAGCATAATACAGAAAAAGATGTTTGGGCTAATTTAGTGAGGGTGTCCTCACATAACCCAGCTTGCTTTCCAGAGCGACTGATTCCTGTTGTTTATAATGACCTTTGCGGCACATGCAGAAGTGTCCAGTGCTGCTGAGTCCAGCAGGGATTTCACTGTAAGTCGCCCACAAGCTTGTGAAACACTTATAGAATGACCAGTTTCTCACTTTAACATATCTGCCATACTTTATGCAAAATCTATACACAAGAAATTCAGATGTAATGACACTTGAACTTCTTACTTTTTGAAAACTTATAGCATTTGGTCAACAACAAAAACAAAGTTTTTAATGCTGCCATACTTTTAATAACAGTGCCTGTTAAATTATGTAATCCAATGCAGTAATGGTGTTCAGTGAAGAAGTATTACTTCTTGTTTAGTTTTTATAGACAAAAAAAAAAAAAAAAAAAAAAAAAAAAAATGTTGGCTGTTCTCCAGAGAACAACACATGAACCTGAAAGTTAACGATTACATGTAAGATGATTTAGAGACTTTTTCAAAAATTAAAAGCTGTGTTTCAACAGAGCGTGTGTGTGAGAGAGAAAGCAAAGCCTCAGAGTCTGTGGATGTTGTGTGTGGCTCTGAGATAACACTAAGCAGTCACGCTTCATGGTGCTAACTCGATGTTCTGTGGACCTGCAGTTACGTAAGAGCCTCTCAGTGGACATTATCCAGATGAACAGGACAAAAACAAAGCAGCTTCCCTCACCCTGACTCACAAAAGTTACCGAGCAACTGTATGGTGCTTAACAGGAGTGCAGATTACTTTCATAAAAGGAGAGCTCTCAGGCTCAAGAAACAATACTAAAAGCAAATGTCTATCATCACACCCATCTATTAATGTGAATGTACAGTTAACGTGAACTGCAAGTTATGACACACTATGTCCACGTGTTTACAGCATTACCCCCACTGCTACCCCACCCCCAATCTGAGGCCACCTGAGGACTGTTGACTTTAAAATATATATATATATATATATATATATATATATATATATATATATATACACATTTAGCTATAATATAGCGCAGGTTAGCATCCTCCAACCAAAATATATTGTTACCCGGGGTTGTTATGCTAGCTTTAAAGTAAAAATTGGGCTACCTGAAAAAGGCAACAAGGCCACAAGCACCCAAACGTGCGGTCCTCTCGTAGAGACCTCAAAAACCAGACTCCATTAAAAAAGTCTGTCAATTTAAAGAGAACAGGGGCACCAGGAAAAGCACATAAGCAGCATACTGTTGCTTTCAACGTTAGCCAAAACATTTCATGCAGCACGTTAATTCGGTAAGCACCCGTTTTATAAGGCGGCAGTTATTTCCCAACAGTATCAAGTTTTTGTAGGAACCGGTTTGCCTGGTTTTACTACAACCGTCTCACACCAAAAAAGAAAAACATCACGACGGGCGGTGGCGAGCTGTGCTCAATTCCACGTACACGCGCACACACACAGGGCCATGTAAGGTAGGTTTAAGTTTTGTTGACCATGACAACACACTTTAAACATCCCACGAAACATCGACACGTCTGTGTTTACACTTTAAATCGGCATGGCCGCGGGTTTCCGCGGTCACACACAGCTCGTCCAGTTGTCACTGCACTGCCGAGTGGTACAAACCTTTCTGCCCTCCACAGCTCTCCGTGGTGAGAATGATGAGTATCGACAAGACGAGAACCCCGGCCCCTGTCGGTCCCCTGCCCACCATTACCGCTCTGCCCATAGCAGCCTGCAGTCTGAATGCATAATGCTTGCTTCCTGGCCGGCTGATTCAACCTGTACCGTGGAAATAAAAAGAAAGGCAACCCTTCATCTCTTCGAGATACAGTCCGCGGGTGGTGTCTTCCTGAGGATTTTTTCTTTGCTTCTCTTTTCTTATCGCTCAATAGTCCAGTGGTTTGCGACAAACACACTATGGAGGTAAACGCTCCACACGCACACACACTTATCCAATCTGTGGAGCTACTTCCTCCACTCCACCGAGGCTCCTCCTCCTGGACTGGGATACCCGAGTCCCCCAAGTGGTCTAAATGGTCTTGTACTGCCTGCAAGCACCCCCCACCCCAACCTTCAGCACCTGCTGCACTCATATAATAAAAACGTCCACCCCCCAAAAATCCACCTGGTCACCAAAAGGAAACACTTAGACAACACCCTGCAGACCCTACAATCCGTGCTTCTGTTTGCTTCTTAAACCACACTCTCCCAGTCTTAGTAAATGCGAAATGAAATCCTTTATCCAGGTAAAAGTCCTGCAGAGAGTAGTCTACTCATGTTTCAAAAACAAAAGCTCTCTTTGTGAGAATCTCTTTTTCGCACACGTTTGGACATGGCAGAGCAGGAACAGCACAGGTGTCAATAATAACTGATCACATCCTGCAAGGGCAAGTCAGAGGATCTGCTGTATAAAGCCATATTGTTCTATTCCATTATTAAAACACTGAATAGGATTTAAAAGTTGAAACAGGACCAAATCATGCTGGGTTTTACGGATTAAAGTGCTCAACACAAAGGAGGTGCTATTTAAAAAAAGATAGACAATGAAACGATAGAATTTACTGCTTTTAACATTTTATTAATTTTTTGCACACTTTTTATTTCACATCTCACTGTGATTTTATTTTTCAGTCTTCATCTTAGTCTTCTTCTTTTTACAGAGTAAATAATAGTAATGTTTAGGATACTGTGATTGTAACTGCAATAAAGCAATACATATGACAATACTAATAATCTAAATGAAAACAAAGTAATAATTCTTGGAAATGGAGCTTTAGCTGTCGGAGTTCGTGGTGGACTCAGTGACAGCAAGGCATCCAGGTCCTGTCAGTGCAAAACAACCCCCACTCATCATCCCTCCACCGCCATGCTTGACAGTTCGTATCAGGTGTTTGTGTTAATATGTCATGTTTGGTTTTCTCCAATCACGACACTGTGTGTTATTGACTTTGTTACAGCAGTCTTGTGGTTTGTTCAAAGGCAAGTTTGCATTTGAACAAAAATCACCTGTCCTGCCATGTTGTTTTTAAAGAAAACGGGCTTTCTCCTGGCAGCCTTTCTAAATAAAACACTACACATATTCAGCTTTTTTCTAATTTTACTGTTGTGAACATTAGTATTTAACATGTTAGCTGAGGCCCGTAAAGTCAGAGATATGGGTTTTGGTTATTTGCAGTTTCTCTGAGCGTTGCTCAGTTTGACCTTGCTGGGATGTCAACTCCCACAAAGATGCAGTATTGTGTTAACACACACCTCAAAGCTCGAGACCACCAAACTGTGAGAACTTCTGCTTTCAGTGGATGGCAACATTCAGTGACAATGAATTAGTAAAATGCATTTCATTAGCACAATTTGCTAGCAAAATGGTGATGCACAGGTGACTGTACACCTGTACATACATTAATTTAATATCAATTCTATATCACTGAATCTATTGTCCAATTAATTTAAAAAAAATCACCTTCTATACTTATGGTGGTGGTGAAAGAAATAATAAAAATAAATGAATAGAAATGGGGGAATTCAGCAAAGAAGGGGTCCACCTTCTAGGAAGCATACATCATCTATATGCAATTAAACAAAATAGTAGAATTAGCAGAGGGAAATTCAAAATGACATAATGGTAAATTTTATGTAATTTTGCTATGAAACTAATACAAGGTGCCTCACACTTCCTGTTTTTTTCCTTTTCCATAAACTAAACACTACAATTGATATAAGTACAAGGAGGTTAAACTGCATTTTTATGCACAATGTAAACAAAGAAAATACTAAAGCACTCGACTGAATATGCATTGCTGGTGAATCAGCAGTAATCTAACCTTTGATGCAATTTCTGGGACTTAAGGGGTCCTGTGTTTTCCTGGATCTGTGTGAGCAAATGACCTTAGTGTCTTTTTACCCATTTACCCATTATTTATTACACCATTAGTGTATCGTCTGAAAACACACATCCCACACAAGAGAATTTGCATAATGGGAAATCCGATTATCAAGGAGATTTTATAGAAAGACACTGATTAAGGTTGATTAATGGGTGGGTAGCACATACTGTATCATACGCCCAGGCTTTGGCTGGACACTGCAGAGAATTAAGAAATATCCACTTATCATTGTTCTCCAATACACCCTCACTTGGCAGAGAGCTCAAATGTGAAGGAATTGTCAGAGTAACCAATAGTTACATGTAGCAACAAACACAGTTTTTAGCCTGTAGTATGTGAGTAATATGTTGGATGATTCAGAATTATTTCTCCCCCCTCTGGCTGGATAGGCCCATGTGTGTGCTGTAGACCATAGGCAGATATCATTGAGGGCGTATAAAAGTATACAATAGCTAGATAGACCCTTATGCTGAAATTATTCTTTTCTGTGGGTAAATGAAGTGGATTTCTATCCACTTCTTCTACACATGGCCCACCCGCTCTCTCCTTTGCATTCCTTATCTGTTTTTCTGTGAGACATTTGTGCACAAGGGGGAATTCCAGTATATTCTCAGTGGCAGACTTATCGAGCTGTCCCTTAGAGGGACATGCTTACAAATTTCCCTAGAAGCTCAATATAGATTACATGCTATATGAAGTTTGAGGCTGGAAGGTGAATAATTCAACCCAGTGGAATACAACAAACAGCATATTTATAGAAAATAGATTTTAACCCATGATTCATACTTGGGCTTCATAAACTCAGTGCACTTCTGATTTTTAATTCACCCCATTCAGTTAAACTGTAATGTCAGCTAGCTGCATACTCATTTTTGTTGGCAGAAGAAAATAATTTCTACATAAAATTGCTCAAATGTTTTGTGTTGTTTTACACTTTGAGCGTCACAGTGAGATAGCAATTTAGTCCAGTTTAGTCTAAAAAAATTGGGTCACCAACATCAGTACAGTCTAAATGGGTTCATTGGCCAGAGGGCGAAAAATAAACATGTATAATTGACTGTGAGGTGCAGTATCCCTTTAAAACCATTACAGAGGGTTTGCTGGATATGATACTGAAATGTGTTTCTACAGTTATTCTAATAATCGGCAGTCCAGTTCTACACCACTACTAAATAACCAACAGTGAGCCTAAAGCCTAAAAGCAACACCTCTCACATCACATAACAACACTGAACTTTATTTTTTCTCTGTAGGTTGGATATTTGAGTTCTTGTATTGGGTTGTGGTTTGTGAGTTTACAGGCGTATCTTCTAAAAATCTCACTAAGTGTGAATTACTTTTGTTGCTTTAAAAATGTCTTTCACAGAAAAAAACAACGGTTTATACATCAAAGAGAAACAAACTCCATTTTTAGCATCTGACATGCAAATTTAAAAGTCCAACAACAAATCTACAAATAGATTATTGGCACAGCAATCTAATTAAAATGTGACTTTAACAGCACCCTGTGCAATGCATCTTTTGTTTCCTCTCCCTGCATTGTGTTATCTTCTCAAAATCCTGTTTATTTGCATAAGTTTAGCAGAAGTCAGGAAGTATCCAGAATAAATCAACATAACAGGGGTAAGAAGTGTGACACGTGTTGACTTAACTATGCAGTCTGGTGATCTCTGAGTTTATGGTGGTATTTATTGTACACATTACCGTTCATAACATTTTATATATCAATAAAATTAATGATAATTTGTTTCCACACTTGATGTAAATATGTCGTTCTGTATGGACAAAATGTGATCTTTCTGTTGACCAGAGATTGCTAAGTATATGATTTACTCGACTGGAAGTAAACATTCATAGTACTTTCTCTTCCTTGGAGCTGCACTAGTGTTTCCTGGATTTCTGCACTGCTGAGCTTGTTTAAAGAACTATCAAACATTAGTTATGTTAACCGGCTGGTATTATAAAAACACTGATAAACTGCTACAGAGAGGACCCCTGCTGGAAAACTGCATATTTTGAGAGAAGGCTCATCCAGTCTAACTACTAAAATGATTGCGCCACTTTGTGGTCACATAGTATTATAACAAGTTGGCAACAGCTTCCTTTTGTTGTTTGGATTTTTCCCTGTGGAAAAGTTATATTTTCTGTGATATTTCTCTGGCTAATTCTTTTACTGCCCTATATCATATTGGTATAGGATGATATCCTGTCATCACATCACATGACATGACATGTACTCATCGCTGAATAGTACATGTCAGAGCAACCAAGTAGGTGGTTGTTAAGAATTAAAATATATAAATCCAGAATTTAAACTGATACATTTATAAATACAGCATTGACAGTGCACAGTAGCAAAAACACAAAAAACAAAACTTTTCTCCGTAACAATTTTGTAGTATGCCACATTTGTTCGTAATGTTCCCTCTGTACACGACCACAGTACATTTAAAATCACAACAATCGGAACAATCAGGATATATTTGAAGTATCCAAATACTTATACAGCCAGCTGTATGCCATACAGGATGTTTTGTGTACAAACAGATCAGACTGCGCATAAAACATGACATCACCCCACATTTTTGATAAGTCCATAATATCCGATGTGGTCTTCTGCTGCTGTTGCACATCTGCTCTTGGTTGTAATAAATGGTGATTTGAGTTACTTTGCCTTCCTTTCAGCTCAAAGGAGTCTGGACAATGCATTTTCACTCAGAGAACTGCCGCTCACTGGGTATTTTCTGTTTTTTAGATCATTCTCTGGAAACTCTAAGATGTGCAGGAAAATCCCAGTAGGTCAGCAGTTTCTGAAATACTCAGACCGTATGACACCTACAACCAATGCCACATTAAGTCACCTTTCTTCACCATTCTGATTGTTTAAACTTTAGCTGGTCATCTTGACTAATGTCTAGAGGCCCAAATCCACAGAGCTGCTTCCATTCAGTTATCTGATTAGATATTTGGACAACAAGCAGATGATTGTGTTTACCTAGCCTGGAAATAGCCTGTGAATCTAATCTTCTTTCTTTTCTTCTTTTTTCCTTTCTTTTCTTTTCTTTTCTTCTCTTCTCTTCTCTTTTCTTTTCTTTTCTTTTCTTTTCTTTTCTTTTCTTTTCCATGTCAGACAATGTAATGAGGCCTTGGCAACCCATTATTCAGGGGGGGAAACCAGTTTACAAGGAAGTGAGTCATCACATGTAAGGCTCCTGTCTGTACAGGTTGTCTGTTTGAACAGCAAGCATACGATCAGAATTGCCAACACTAAGATTAAATTTTTTTATTATCAAAACTGAGCAAATACCGTAATTATATAAATGTTAGAATCAGAAGCTGAGAACTATCATAATTCACACATTCAGTTAATATAATATTTCTACATTTTCAGTACTTAAAGATGATTTATAAGGTTATTCTGCATAGTAAGTCATTTTACTTATATTGTAAAACTAATATGTTTGCCCTTGTATTCAAGTCAATTCATATCTGCATGTCTCTATGTGATATTGATCTATTTGTTGAGGGAAGTTCATGGAATTTCCTCCAGATATTTGAAGTCTCAGCATGTTGCCATTCTCGCCCGCTGAGCTGAAAAATATCAGCAGATGCAGTAGAAAGCTGATGGTATTCTAACACACTCAGCTGTAAAAGGAGGCTTTGAACTTGAAAGAATTCAACCAGGAAGCTATACTGACCACAGGGTCACAAGTTTCCAGTGACCCTACCCTCAGGGCACTGTGTCATGATAAACCACCAGTAAAAATCACATTGGTGTATGAAATCCATAATAAAAAATTCATTTTATTTAGTCCTTTGTGTTGACAAACCGTGCTGTTTAAAGTTATCTGTTTTAGTCCCAGACATGAAATCCATGCACTTCATAACATCTCCACTGGGAGTCAGCATAGGGCACGAGACGTGTTTTAACATGCTACAAACATGTTAAAACATGTGCTGGAAATATAAAGATATTTATTAATAGCATACTTATGTTATGTTCCAAAGTGACAATTTATCAGCAATGCTTCATAATTTCTGACTACAAGGAATACAAATTAGGCTTAGAGTTGTTAAATGTTGTATGAATGCAGTTATGTGAAGAAAAAAGATACAAACGTTTTCTCACTGTTTTAATTACAATATATTATAAGGTTACACATCACGTGTAACATATAAAATAAAAGTATAAGATAAAATGGGACATTTGTATTCAAACAGTGTTATAGCTTGTGAAGTTAAAATCCATTCTGACAAAAGCAGTAAAATTAAGTATAAGTGTGACCTGAAGGTTGATATCCTATGGAGTGATATGGGTTAAAATACAATAAGCAGAGAGTTCAGATGGTTTGACTTTTACTAATTTTCATTCTCATTTCTCTGTTTGTCCTGACAAATAAAGCCGTCTTTTACTTTATCTTCTCCTCCTCCTTCTCCTCCTGCCTGGCACTTCCATATTTAACGACCTTTGACCCATATATACACTATCCCTCCTCTGCATATGTCCAAACCATGTTAGCCTTACCTCTCTAAATTTGTCTCCAAACTGCACAACCTTAGTTGTCACTCTTATATACCCATTTCTAGTGTTGTTCATTCTGGTCATTTCCAACATCCAACAGCTTAACATCTTCAACTGTGCAGGTCTCACTACTATTCCCTTTCACTGCAATCCGTTGCTGCTATACTTCTGCCACAATTCACCCCTGAAATTCTTGATTTCCAAAGTCGTCCGATAGACTATCGTCCAGTGCTGCTTAGCTTCATTCTCCCCTGCTGTCTTCCAGTCTCCCATCTCCTTCAGGTTGCATAAGATGTAGTCTACATGTGTACCTTCCTCCACTCTTGTACGTCATCCTAAGTTTCTGTTTCTCCTTCTCTTTGAAATATTTGTTCACCACAGCCATTTTCATCATTTTCTCAAAATCCACTAACGTGCGTCCTTCTGCATTCCTCTCCCTAACATAATATCTACCCAACAATTCCTGGCATCACCCGTGTTCCCTTAACCCAAATCCAATCCACTCTACAACTTCATCCAACTCCAGAATTATTTTTCCTCTTTTACGAACATCCAACCTGTGAGACATACGCAATGACACCATATTATTTTATATATGCAGATATATGTTCTGAAGATATATAAAACATGTTTAGCAAATAATACTTGTATTACTATTGTTTGGGAAATGAAAACTATATTATATTAAGACTGTTTAGTATTTTTAACATAACTTAAACCCTTTTATAAATCTATAAAGGTAAATTATAGTGATAATTTTGAGTCTCACACATTTCTTACTAATGTGTGGATCTGGTGTTTGTGTGACATGACGTTTTAGGGATTTTTGTCCATAGATGATTAGAGAAGATTATTTCAAATGTCATTAAGAGCCATATTAGTCTGATCACTAGAATAGAATAGAATAGAATAGAAAAGCCCTTTAGTGTCATTGTAGATGTACAAAATAATTGTACGGTGAAGTGCTAAAAGCCTTATTAAGAGACTTAAAAGGCTAGTAGGTGATTTACTATGACCACACAGTACAGGGAGTGCAGAATTATTAGGCAAATGAGTATTTTGTCCACATCATCCTCTTCATGCATGTTGTCTTACTCCAAGCTGTATAGGCTCGAAAGCCTTCCACCAATTAAGCATATTAGGTGATGTGCATCTCTGTAATGAGAAGGGGTGTGGTCTAATGACATCAACACCCTATATCAGGTGTGCATAATTATTAGGCAACGTCCTTTCCTTTGGCAAAATGGGTCAAAAGAAGGACTGGACAGGCTCAGAAAAGTCAAAAATAGTGAGATATCTTGCAGAGGGATGCAGCAGTCTCAAAATTGCAAAGCTTCTGAAGCGTGATCATCGAACAATCAAGCGTTTCATTCAAAATAGTCAACAGGGTCGCAAGAAGCGTGTGGAAAAACCAAGGCGCAAAATAACTGCCCATGAACTGAGAAAAGTCAAGCGTGCAGCTGCCAAGATGCCACTTGCCACCAGTTTGGCCATATTTCAGAGCTGCAACATCACTGGAGTGCCCAAAAGCACAAGGTGTGCAATACTCAGAGACATGGCCAAGGTAAGAAAGGCTGAAAGACGACCACCACTGAACAAGACACACAAGCTGAAACGTCAAGACTGGGCCAAGAAACATCTCAAGACTGGTTTTTCTAAGGTTTTATGGACTGATGAAATGCTAGTGAGTCTTGATGGGCCAGATGGATGGGCCCGTGGCTGGATTGGTAAAGGGCAGAGAGCTCCAGTCCGACTCAGACGCCAGCAAGGTGGAGGTGGAGTACTGGTTTGGGCTGGTATCATCAAAGATGAGCTTGTGGGGCCTTTTCGGGTTGAGGATGGAGTCAAGCTCAACTCCCAGTCCTACTGCCAGTTTCTGGAAGACACCTTCTTCAAGCAGTGGTACAGGAAGAAGTCTGCATCCTTCAAGAAAAACATGATTTTCATGCAGGACAATGCTCCATCACACGCGTCCAAGTACTCCACAGCGTGGCTGGCAAGAAAGGGTATAAAAGAAGAAAAACTAATGACATGGCCTCCTTGTTCACCTGATCTGAACCCCATTGAGAACCTGTGGTCCATCATCAAATGTGAGATTTACAAGGAGGGAAAACAGTACACCTCTCTGAACAGTGTCTGGGAGGCTGTGGTTGCTGCTGCACGCAATGTTGATGGTGAACAGATCAAAACACTGACAGAATCCATGGATGGCAGGCTTTTGAGTGTCCTTGCAAAGAAAGGTGGCTATATTGGTCACTGATTTGTTCTTGTTTTGTTTTTGAATGTCAGAAATGTATATTTGTGAATGTGGAGATGTTATATTGGTTTCACTGGTAAAAATAAATAATTGAAATGGGTATATATTTGTTTTTTGTTAAGTTGCCTAATAATTATGCACAGTAATAGTCACCTGCACACACAGATATCCCCCTAAAATAGCTAAAACTAAAAACAAACTAAAAACTACTTCCAGAAACATTCAGCTTTGATATTAATGAGTTTTTTGGGTTCATTGAGAACATGGTTGTTGTTCAATAATAAAATTATTCCTCAAAAATACAACTTGCCTAATAATTCTGCACTCCCTGTACATGCTTCAGTTTCAATATTCAAATAAATTTTGTTCCCTTCAGATTTATGTTCACCAAAATAAATGTAGCTTTGAAAGACATCTGACGTTTAATTGATCTAATGTTTTCAGTGTGTTTGCACTTGTGTTTGTGTGTTCATCTGCATGATATGTCTTTCTTCATCCATCATTACAGATGTTGGGCAGAAGAACAGGACAGCTTAAGTATCCAAGGGTCTGTGGTTTTGTGGAAGGAAACGTGGTTTCTACTAATAATCTTTCTTCCATTAAACAAACGTACATGACCTGATGAGTCAGTATCCTGTCTATGGTTGTATGGGCGTCATGGCTGGTGGTCCACCTATGTATGACCGGTGTCTGTTCACACCACAGCACCCTCCAGGGACACTCAACACAAATACATACATCACATGCTGAGCTTCCTACATGCCTCCTCATTCAAACAGACAGTTTATGGCAGACAAACCAACAGTGGTAATCAGACCCAGTGCACAGATGGCTGTCTTTAGCTTGATGAATTCGCTGTAGTTTTCATGGGAACCTTGGAAACAAATTCTTTGATTAAATAATTCCAGGACTTCCAAACCAAACCAGAGATGAGTGTAACTGAGGGGGTGTCCTTTGCCTCCACATTCGTCACATATTTACGGGAATAATAACGCATTAAACACCTGAACAAGGAGCTCACTCATTCATGCACAGAAATAATAAAATATCCTATAACGATGTATCAGGTACATGCAGGAGATATGATTAATCACTTTATTACTTATTACTTGTATTTAATCATTGGCTACTTCCTATTAAGTACTGTCCACATTCTAATTCACATAATTAAACTTGGTTCATTCTCTCTTAATCATTATGTATCTGTCTAACTTGTCCTTGTATACAAAGCGGCATTCAGTCTCTGATCCTTTTGATATTATATATCACTTGATTCTCACACTCAATATCGTGGCGTGCAATAAGGAGTACATCAAGGTTCTGTTCTTGCCCTATTTAACTTCTTAGTAAAAGTAATACAAAAATGCTATACATTTCCATTACTCCTCTGATAATACTCTTATTTCTTTAACCTAATTCTCAAGTTAATAAAATATAGGCTCTCCTGATTAGTCACATAGATACCAGGAACTCTGAATATTTGTTAAGGTTGCTATGAACAATGGTATGGCATTTGAAAGCACGGTGTTTTAACCTCCTAAGACCCGCACTCCTCTACAACATTCATTTTTAATTTCTCTTTGATATTTGGTCACATTGGGGCCCAATGAATGTAAAAACAAAGAATTACCAGATTTTTTTTAACCTTATTTTGTTTTTAAGAAAAATAAGAGCCACATATGAGGATATTTGTTTAAAATTTTGATAG
Organism: Maylandia zebra; assembly: GCF_041146795.1. Classification (NCBI taxonomy): domain Eukaryota; kingdom Metazoa; phylum Chordata; class Actinopteri; order Cichliformes; family Cichlidae; genus Maylandia; species Maylandia zebra. The sequence continues at coordinate 14,712,717 of NC_135182.1, read as the reverse complement.
AACAGTAGCAGTATAATGTCCTCGTAAGTGGATATCAGGCCCTTGTAGAGCAAAATTGAGTATTTTGGTCTAAATAACCCAAAGTGTGATGTGGACGCCAGGTCCTAGGAGGTTAAAGATGACCTTCTTTCCATTTTTATTATATAGATCACACACATGTTTTTCTGCTAATACGGAGCTCATCGTGGCTTTGTTTTGTATTATATGATAGTAATTGCCAAATGGTTTAGAATGATCCAGCTAGAATAATGACTGAAACTAAGATGTCCTATAATACATATCTGTCTATCTTGAACGTTGTTTTCTGTATCATTTTACTTTTTTTTTTTTCTTTTTTTTTGTGGACGCTTCATCTCTTTGCTCTTAAATGCTTTGCTTCTTTTATTGATTTTTATTGATTTTTATGCTGATTTTTTCCCTTTTTTCCGTATGAGCTTACCTGCGATAGCTTCTGGACACTTATAGATCATTAGGACTAAAGTGTTCTTAACAGAAACAGCAACATTTTTATAGTTACCTTATCCTCAGCGCTCCGTGTGTCTGTGGCCTAGACACAGCTGAAGCCTGATTACAGCGTCTGGGCACCGAGCAGCCTCAATACCCTGGAAAGGTGCTAACCGCTAGGCTAACTAGCAACAAGATGCCTTCCCTCTCCACAGATGACTACCTCCTGCAGAAGATTCCAGTACTGGAGACAAAAATTCATCGCTTAGAAGTAAACGTGGAGGTAAATGGACTGTGTGGAAATGAAACAACCTTGCCTTTGATTCAAAACAATGGCGATGAGCAAGCTAGTACACAGCTAAGGAGCACAGATAACATGACCAAGAAAGTAGACTTTGTGCACTATTATAAATCCTCAAGCTATAATCCCCCCTTGGACTGTCTTGGTGCAAAACCAAGACATAAATCATGTCTCCTAGAAGGGGGAGGACGTATCACAGGCAGGGCACAGCGAGCTGAAATCGAGACAGAGAAGCTCTTCTACCCCTGTATACGAGAGGAAACAGGACTGGACAACTGTGAATAGGAAGGTTAACAACAAACCTCCAAAACAACTGAATGTGAAACTGCAGAACAGATTTGCTCCACTATCAAAGGACCCTGGATCTATCCATCCATCTAAAAGCAGAGAAGTAAGGTCCGAAAATCTTTTCAAAAGTAAAAGGCCACTGGGAAAGCTAAAGGCTAGGCCTGAAACTCTGATTGTGGGTGACTCTGCCGTAAAGGATGTACAAAGGATGTGCGGTAAGAACACTAAAGTCCTCTGCTTTCCTAACGATATGGTCAACAACCTGAAGGAGAGAATTCTTCAAATTGCAGAGGAATATCCAACTGTGACAAACATTGTTCTGCATACAGGGTCAAACGATGTGTCCAAACAACAGTCGGAGGTTCTGAAACGGGACTTTACTGGATTATTAAATACTGCAACCTCGCTGAATGCAGCTGTATTCATCAGTGGACCTGTACCGCCGGTCAGAGGAGGAGACGAGAGATTCAGCAGGTTGTTTACACTGAATAAATGGCTTATATCAACATGTGCTGACCACTCAGTGCATTTTATCAACAACTTTAATATTTTTTGGGAACGCAGGCATCTGTTTAAAGCAAATGGATTTAATTTTAACAAGTCAGGGGTGAAACTGTTCACCTCCAACTTGTTTTATTCCATACGTCATCCATCTGTGCTTGGTGCCAAGGCTGAGATAAACGAGGAGTTATCTCATAAAGAGGAACAAACAGTACTCCAAGAACAGACAAAGCCCAGCAGAAACCTTGAGGAGGAGCTCCATCTGCCCCCACCCGGGAAGAGCCTCAGAAAGGAGAGACATCTGAGGCAAGAAGAGGGGTCCCTATTTGCCTCCAACTCTCTCAACAACACCAACGACCAGGACCAGGACCAGGGACCACGATCTTCCCCAGTCCCCCAAACCCCTGACAGGCCATCACCCCCATCACCCTCCTCCCCCTCCCTTTCTCCCTCCTCCCCACACCTGAAATTCACTGAGGAGATGATGGAGCGGGTCAATGCTGGGCTCAGATCTACCCCCCAGCCCAATCCCTTTTTGTCCCCCATAAACCCCCCACCAGAGCGGCCAAAGGTTCGCCATCGAGCCCCACCCTCAACAGAGCAATCGAAGTCACATTGCTCAGCCTTGCCCCCCTTAGTTCCTCCTTACCACCTTCATGCCCTGTCTCCGAAGTCTGATGTGTGATGTGTGGAGGGTCCGGGCTGCGAGGATTATGGCAGTGGTGACTTTTCCCAAGAGAAGCTGGGACCCTGTTTACTAGAAGGTTTTAAAATCTCTGTACTTTTAGGTGACAGAAGGAGACATGTGGCCTGGTCAAAACACAGAGAGCTGCACTCTAAAAGATCTTTAAACATAGTAAACATACCTTGTGTGCCACAGACTGCTCCCAAACACGAGGGGACAAGTAATACCTCTAAAACACTTAAGTTGGCTTTATTAAACGTTAGATCTTTAGCTGGGAAAACATTTTTAATTAATGATTTAATCACTGAGCACAGCCTTGATTTTAAGTTTTTAACTGAAACTTGGTTGGACCAAAGTAACAGTGGAGCTGTTCTCATCGAGACGACCCCTCCTAACTACAGTTTTATCAGTGAGGCCAGGGTGAGCAGGAGAGGAGGAGGGGTTGCTGTCCTATTTAATGAATCATTTCAATGTAAGCAGCTATCCCCTGGAAGTTTTCAGTCTTTTGAATATGTGGCTTTACAGCTGAAGGCCCCATCCAAAGTTGTGTTTCTTAATGTTTACAGGCCTCCCAAATACTGCACAGACTTTTTTAATGACCTCAGTGAACTGCTGTCTGTGATCTGTGTTGATTTCGACTGTGTAATTATTGTTGGGGATTTTAACATCCATGTGGACAACCCTCAGGACAAAGGGACTAAAGATCTGAGCAACACTTTGGGCAACTTTGGGCTGACTCAGCATGTAACAGAGGCCACACATAATAGAGGACACACTCTTGACCTACTGATATCCAAGGGCCTGAGCATTTCAAACATTACTGTGTCTGATGTGGGCCTGTCTGATCATTACTGTGTTTTCTTTGAAAGTAAAATCTCAGCCCACACAAATATATCAACAGCAGTGATCACAAAACGGTGTATAACTGAAGACAGTAGTGAGATCTTTAACCAGGTCTTCCCATTAACACCTGACCTGTCCAGAGGGAGCTCAATGAGCTCGTCAATAGCTTCAATTTAAAAATGTTAAAAGTAATGGATACAATTGCTCCCATTAAGGTGAAGGTTATCTCTGGAAGGAAAAAGTCTCCATGGAGAAACTCCACACTAGTGAAAAATGAAAAAAGAGGGTGTAGGAAAGCTGAGCGCAGATGGAGAAAAACAAACCTCCAGGTTCACTATGACATCTATAAAGAGAAACTTCACAATTATAATTTACAACTGAGGAATGCAAGGAGGTCCTACTTCTCTGACATCATCACTAAAAACAGTCATAATGCTCGGGTCTTATTTTCCACAGTTGACAGGCTAACAAACCCTCCTGTGTCAGTGGCAGCTGAACTTCATTTGACCATGGCCTGCAATGACTTTGCCAAATTCTTCACAGAAAAAATCCAAAAGATTAGACAAGCAATTGGTACATCAACAGCAGATCCAGAATATGTACTTTGTCCACCGAAAAACAGTTTAAACACCATAAAACAGTTTCACCCTATTAACAGCAAAGACCTGGATGACATCTTAGGTCAACTGAACTCCTCCTCTTGCTGTTTAGATGTCCTGCCAACAAGTTTTTTCAAAAAGGTCTCAAAGACTTTGGAGTCAGACCTGTTACGGATTGTCACCTATTCTTTAATGTCAGGTGTGTTTCCAGAACCACTAAAAACTGCTGTAATAAAACCTATACTGAAAAAGGACAATCTTGACAAGACACAAATGAACAACTACAGGCCGATCTCAAATCTCCCGTTTTTAAGTAAGATCATTGAAAAAGCAGTTTCTCAACAGCTCAGTTACTTCTTAAAACAGAATAACTGCTATGATGCCTTCCAGTCAGGTTTTAGACAGAATCACAGCACTGAAACCGCTCTGACCAAAGTGTTCAATGACATATGTCTGAATACAGACAGTGGAAAAATGTCAGTCTTAGTTTTACTGGATCTCAGTGCAGCATTTGATGCAGTTGACCACAACATATTACTCAAACGACTGGAGAACTGGGCAGGTCTTTCAGGAACTGTACTAAACTGGTTCAAAACATACTTAGAAAACAGGAAATACTTTGTATCAATAGGTAACTTCACATCTGAGCAGACAAGTATCACATGTGGAGTTCCTCAAGGTTCCATCTTGGGACCCCTTCTGTTTAACATTTACATGCTCCCACTGGCACAGATTATAAAGAACAACAAAATAAACTACCACAGCTATGCAGATGACACACAAATATATATCACAATGTCACCAGGAGACCAAGGCCCTGTACAGGCTCTTGGTAAATGCATTGAGGAAATTAATGACTGGTTGTGCCAAAATTTTCTCCAGCTAAACAAAAACAAAACTGAGGTAATAGTCTTTGGCGCCAAAGAAAAACGATTACAGGTCACCAGAGAACTTCAATCTATACACCTAAAAACCACAGACCAGGCGAGAAATTTGGGTGTAGTGATGGATGCAGACCTAAACTTAGAGAAACACATTAAGACAATAACAAAATCAGCTTACTATCACCTCAAAAATATTTCGAGGATAAAAGATCTGATGTCTCAACAGGACCTGGAAAAACTAGTCCACGCATTCATCTTTAGTAGGCTTGATTACTGTAACAGCATCTTTACAGGTCTACCTAAAAAATCAGTCAGACAACTACAGCTCATTCAGAACTCTGCTGCTCGAGTCCTCACTAAGACCAAAAAAGTGGACCACATCAGTCCAGCTCTGAGGTCCTTACACTGGCTGCCTGTCCGTCAGAGGATAGACTTTAAAGTTCTGATGCTGGTCTATAAAGCTCTGAATGGTTTAGGACCAAAATACATCAATGACCTCCTGACCCAGTATGAACCTTCCAGATCCTTCAGGTCATCTGGATCCGGTCTTTTATCAGTTCCCAGAGTCAGAACCAGACACGGAGAAGCTGCATTCAGCTTTTATGCTCCTTATATCTGGAACAAACTCCCAGAAAGCCTCAGATCAGCTGAAACACTCAGTTTATTTAAATCCAGGTTGAAGACTCACCTGTTCTCAGCTGCACCAAATCCACACTTTTAAGCTTAAACTTCAAAACTTACATTTTAACTACTGATTTTATCTATTGTTCTGATTTTATCTGTTTTGATTTTTTTTATATTTCTTTTTTACATACTGTTTTGTTTGTTTGTTTGTTTGTTTGTTATTTAGTTAGTTTGTTTGTTTGCTTGTTTTAATCAATTTTAAATCATGCTTTTTATTTGTTTTTGTTTCTAATCTCTCTGTAAAGCACTTTGAATCACCTTGTTGTTGAATTGTGCTATACAAATAAACTTGCCTTGCCTTGCCTTGCCTTATTATCAGTTTTTATTATTTTCATTTTTGTCCTTTTCCCTCTCTTTCTCCCCTTCTTTAGTTTCTTTCCTGACCTCTGGTTGTCCCCTACTATTTATTGCCGGCATAGATGAATTGCGTTTGTTCATCAGGGTTATATACACTGCTGCCTTTTCAACCAAGAAAGAGTCACTGCAGAATCCAAATACACAAATCAACTGCTCAGTCCACAACATAGCAGTGAAAAATGTCGCCCCAGGCAGTCTTTTTTGTCAATCATAAAACTGAAACCTGTTCCTTCCATTATTCTACAAGTGTTTTTTATTTTCTTTTGGAGTTTTTAAAGCAGATGAAAATGCAAATATAAGAAACAGTTTGTATAATTAGTAAAATGATTTGTGACTCATGCACGGGGTGTATAATCCCTGCATGACCTCTGAGGCCTCTTTTCATTTGTTTGCTCTGACTGAAACAAGGGGAATATTCATGTGTTGTGTTGTGTTTGTTTCATTTAATATCAATACCACATGTAATCTGGTTCTCATATGTGGTGATTTATGTCATTTATTTCAGCCTTCAACTGCTTCCTGATGCCAATTATTAATATTTATGCTAACTGTCCCAGTAAATCATTGTACAGAGTGTAAATGAGAGGGATCAGGGCTCCAATCACCTTGCTATATATGTTATAGTCAAACTCTGTATAGTACTAACATAAAAACAGTGCTCAAAATAATAGAAACACCTTTTCCTAAAAATGAATGGTTAAATACAGCCATGGTAAAAAGGAAGTACACCCTCTGCCATGCATAATTGTATATATAATAAGACATAATAATAATAATAATAATAATAATACGGATATAGATAATAATCCATACCAAGTGTTAAAATTACACACAACATCTTACACTGTGTCCTTTTTATTTAACAAAAATGAAGTCAAATGAGGTTGATATGTTGTGTTGTGTCACTGTGCGTTATAGACAAGAATCTCTACTTTGGCCTCATCTATACAAAGAACAGTGCTCCAGAAGTCTTGGGTTCATTCAGATGCATATTTGTAAAACTAAGTCAAGCCGACATGTTCTTTTTAGAGAGAAGAGACTTTTTCCTTTCAACCCTTCCAAACAAAACATATTTGTTCAGTATTTTTCAAATTATAATGTCATGAACTTTAATATTTAAACTACTAACTCAGGCCTGTAGAGATGCAGCTCTTCGCTTTTCTCCAGTTTCTCTAAGGATTGCATAGGTCTAAACTTTGGGTGAATTTGCTGTGACGTCCACTCCCGGGAGGACTGTTGACTGTCTTGAATGTTTTCCATCTGTGAATCTTTCTCACTGTAGATTAAAGGACTTAAGATTGTTTGGAAATGACCTCATAACAATTCCCAGATTAATAGAGAGAAAAAACTGATTTCTTGTGTTAACTGCCTAAACCTTTATGGAGGTGCTCACACTTGCTGATGATCATTTAATCAAGTTCATTTGATTAGCAACACCTAGCTGCTGCTCGACCTCTTATATTTCCTTGGGAGTCGTACAGGTGTACTGAATTCTTTACAAACTGTTTCTGCATTTTGATGTCATTTTGTTTACATAAATAATGATACTATGCAACATGTCATGTTCATGCTCATCCGAAACTGTAATTGTCTAATTTTAAGGCGTGCTATTTTTTATTATCT